>NW_028297116.1:14025933-14625933 GCF_055798465.1 Pogonomyrmex barbatus
ACCGGAGGAAAGATACGCATCCGCGCAAACGAGCTTTCTGGTGCACAATTAAGTCGCTTGAGTTCTCGCGTGCCGCATATTGTAGATGCGCTTCAATTTCTATCTCGACTATCTCTTGATTGACACGCTATAATCGTGCTTCCTTCCTGCATGCTTCTCCATTTCATTTCCGCTGTTAAGCCTTTTTATTCGCCTTCGTATTCGACGATGTTGAAGCGTTCGTTATTCCTTGCTGTGCGATAATTACGATCCCTGAGAGTAATGTCGACTAGCGATTCATCGGATGTGTCAGTAGAACCGGGCAAGTCCCTCGATAATGTCGAATTGGTTGATACTGAGATACGTAAAACTAGCATATTCACGCTCTATGCAAAAATATTTCGGCTTCTTCTTACGACGCAAATACCGAATTTTAGTCTTCTTAGCGACGAGCTACGTAACAGAGAGCTCGAAAAACTGATATTACCAAGCAATGAAGAATGGCGTCACCGAGTTTATCACAGTCTCGTCGAGTTACAAAGAGAAAAGGACGCTGCTGAAATCGCTGCTGAAGATAAAAGGTAGGAAGAAACGTTATGTGTGCTTGTTGTAATGTATTATACATGTATGTTACGTACGTAATTATCAAAGATAAATGTTTCATATTCTTGTGAAAATTCAAATTCTGAAATATATGTATGTATATATATATATATATATATATATATATATATATATATATATATATATAGATACGACCAAGTACATACATACGAAACACACGAGATAGCTTTAGAGCTAAAGATATGAAATACGGATACGACGATATCTGAGGATAGATATACTACACATTAGGCTAATATATTATATTTGTCGTACGACAAATTCCTTGAAGGTATTGATCGATTATGCAATAGTAAAGCTTTCAGATCTTGAAAAATTTTCTACCTTGTAATCACAATCGATCACGTTCAAAGATTTTGTCGTACGACGAAATGGGATAAGTATTAGCCTTAGATTTAACTCTTTAAATCACAAGAGGACCGTGCGTAGAACGAAAACTTTTGTTTGAGGATGGAGGATTCTAAACGATGTACGATGCCTCATAAAAGTTTGCAAGATTGGGAATGGCGTCCCCGAGAAAAGGGACATCTTCCGAAAGGTAGAAGAGACAAAAATCAAGACATCGTCGATTCATCTTTAAATGCTATATCGGGAACTGGCGGCTCGATGACCGAAGCTCGCGTGGAGCCAGGATGGCGTATCAACGATATCCTCTTGGCAGCCAAAGTTCTCCAAAATACAGAACCCTCGCCAAATTATGCTAACGAAGCCGAGATGAGACGCGTCTTTGGTTTAGTATACGACGTTCTGAGATGTGAGATACAATTCCCGGAGCACATACAATATAAATCTTTTTCGTCTTTTTTCTACTTTCTACGGGCTAAAGCATTCGTCTTTCTCCAACATATTTTCCTTAATAATAATAACGATTATGTATAATAATTTGTTGCAAACTTTACAGACAAAAATATTCTGAATCGTGCTCTCGTAAACGGTGGATTTTGGTATCGAAATAATGCTCTAAAATCACGAGAAAGAGTAGTTTGGTTGTTGCTGTACGATATGCAGGGAAGAAAGTTTGCACGCCGACGAGATGGGAGCGCACTCGAGATGCGAGAGAAAATATTCGAGGTTTAGTGTAATCACGATGGCTTGCTTTTTATTCCATTTTCTTCGAATTTCTTTAATTCTTTGTATTCTCACTTATTGATTTTGATATTATTTGCGACAACGCGACTTTCGATATACGCAGCTTGTGAAAAAGTCGGTTATTCAGTTTTGATTATACCGCAAATGCTTCTTCTTAATCTTTCTTCTTAATCGTTAAATTAATTAGTCAACATTAATTTCTATTCGCTTCAAATCGCGAGTGGTCATTGTAAAATAACTTTATGACTAATTTTTTACCAACAAATTTAGGGAAAAAAATTTTAAATAGATAAGAGGCTGGTTACAATTGTGCGATAGTATTCTTGACTAGTATTATTTTCTTGACTAGTATTATTTTCTTGACTAGTATTATTTTCATATTGTTTCAGACTGTCGAATTAAAAGACATCGAAGATGCTCTTTTGAAAGCAAAGACGCATTTGGCGGCGAGCATCTCGCGTCTTCGTATCGCCGGTTCAGCACTCAACCTTGGTTACTTCTAGTTTTTAGTTGCAATTTACATGAAAATCTTTTCTTAATTGAATAGAATAGAAACGTGATTCTTCGCAAAATATCCATAGGCTACTATTCATAGTCGGTTCTTATATTTAAGATCGTTGCAAGTTGTATTTTCAGTCGACTGTACATAGCACTTTTTTATTGAAATAGAAAGTTTGCACTTGATGATGTTCATAACAAATTTAAAATAAATATAATAATGGTATGTTATATATCCATAACATACCATTTGTTTTCCTATTCTTCTTTTGCTTTGATTATCATGACAATTTTGCTATAGCGAAAGTTAAAAGATCTTAAATACATAATGATTAACTATGAATATCAGTCATTTGTGTCAATTATTGATATTTTCTATTGCGCATCTTTTCTCTTTCCTCTTGTCATTATCTTTCTCCTCTTATTATCATCATCATCATCACCATCATCATCATCATCATCATCATCATCATCATCATCATCATCATCATCATCATCAGCAGCAGCAGCAGCAGCAGCAGCAGCAGCAGCAGCATCAGCATCAGCATCATCATCATCATCATCATCATAATCGTCGTCATCATCATCATCATCATCATCATAATCGTTGTCATCGTCATCATCATCATCATCATCATCATCATCATCACCACCATCATCATCATCATCATCATCATCATCATCATCATCATCATCATCATTATCATAATCGTCGTCATCGTCATCATCACCATCATCATCTTTATTATTATCATTGTCATTATATAAAAATTTGTGCGCGTGTATAATATATATTTATACACATATGTACGTATGTCATGTCCAGACGAGCTTCTTCCGACACATCTGCGTATCGCGGAAGGGATAAATTGGGCTGATAAAGGAGCGATTGCTTCCGGATGGATCAACACTATGAGAATATCCAGTAAAAACGAATTCGTAAGAAACATGTCAAAGTTAAAATTCGAACTCTGCGACGATATCGATGCCGCGGAACTCGGCGAGAATGATTATATCTTTGATCCAGTTTGCCCAAAGATGATTAATTTGCATGATAGAGCGCGAGAGAAACTCGCCGTGTCCGATTTGGTTCGAGATCATCGATTTGTCTTTTTGGTAAATATGTATAATTTCTGCTTACGCACTTGTTGTTGAAATATATAAGACGCAAATATAAGACTATTATTGTCGAAATATATGTCGATGAGCGAATGATGGAAGAACAAGAGTGGACTTGTATTAGGAGAGATCGTTGTGTCTTGGA
The DNA here is from genome assembly GCF_055798465.1 of Pogonomyrmex barbatus. Classification (NCBI taxonomy): domain Eukaryota; kingdom Metazoa; phylum Arthropoda; class Insecta; order Hymenoptera; family Formicidae; genus Pogonomyrmex; species Pogonomyrmex barbatus. Next base: position 14,029,388 of record NW_028297116.1, read on the forward strand.
GCGGCTGCGTTAGCGCAGGCGATACGCGTAGCGCGTCTCTGCGGCCCCGTGATTCTCACGCACTCGATCGCCCCTCGTCACACGGGGTATTTGGCGGGTTTACTGGCCGACATCGAGGATGCCGGGAGACTTCTAGCTTTCGACGCTGGGAATCGTCGTTGCGAGTACGAAGCCTACCTCACGACTTTAGGCGTCACTCTGCAGCAATGTAGAATTTTTTCAGAAAAGTAACTAAGTGACTAAGTGACTCGGTTGCTTCATGGATTTCTTGCAATTATTATCAATCTCTACTTGTTGTACTATTTTATTATTACTATTATCACTCTTATTTTATCACTGCTTTATCATTATTATTATTGCTCCTATCGATATTACCCTACCCTTTTTGGAAATGTTACTCTTCTTTACTCTTCATTAGGTATACCTCGGCACCGTCGTCCGTCGAATTGGAAAGAGCGACTGTCGTTCTAGCAACTCCTCCGTGCAGCTACACCGGCATCCGAGACGTTGTTGACCTCGCTGTTGCTCGTGGTGGTGACACCAATTTGTTAGAATCATTAACCAGCGATACAGCTGGTGGGATCAAACAGTCCCGCGCTCTTCTGGCTGAGCAATTTTCCACGCTCAAGTACGCGCTAACCAGGCCAAATATACAATTTTTAATATACGAGGTTCATACGATCTTGCCGTCCGAAACTATGGAAATGATTCGACAGGTTGTCGAATATGCCAATCAATTGGCAACGGAAAAGTACATTCGCGAGCACCCCGTGAGTGAGATTTTGTATTATTTGAAATGTTCGATTCGATACCAATCCCAAGTTACCAATCCAAGTTACTTGTAAATAATAAAATTATTTACGATGAATAGTCGCCTATGTCTGAAAAATTGCCATTGATCGTTTATCGTTTATGCTCGATCGATCAAGTTGGCGATGATTTGCTAAAAGTTTCTTTACATATCATCATTTCTTCGCTTCCTCTCCTATCAGGATCCGTTTGATCCGTATACTTTGTCGTTTTGCAGCCAAAGAGAAAGACTTTATCCAAGGAGACTAGCGGAAAGTTTTCCAAGACGATCAAAACTGGTACAAACTGTAAACAAGAACAATCCCAGAAACATTGGGAAGACCAGTCGCCACACCAGACGCAACATGAACAAATGTTTTTGTACAAACAGGAGGACGAGGAAGAGAATGACAAGTTGTTGGACGCGACTGATGTTGTTGTAAGATTATCTATATTTTCATCATTCATGTGCATTTTGTATTTATCGCCTATTATCTAATGATATTAGTAAAATTACTCGGGAGTTAGATTCCCAATAGCGATTTATTCGAAATGGGGACTCTCGATGAAATTTATGGCGAGGATAACGAATGTATGTTAGATCCTGGTTGTTTCATTGCCATAATCAAACGAAAGGAAATGATGCAATTCGATTCGCTTTTCATGATTAAAGTGGCAGAATCAAAAGGGTTATTTGGCGATCCCGACAAAGAACGAAATCCAAAGCAGAGGATTCAAGTACTGCAGACAGCACGTCAAACATCGAGGATGAAAAGTTTTAAACGAGTCAAAGTATGTCGCTGTATTTAAATATTTAAATATCTAAGTTATACCTTGTTTCCCTAGTAGTATCAATAGCGGCATAATACAATACAGATGTATACGATATAGATACGATTATTTTATCCGATTTCGATCGATATATCGAGATTTATTAACAATTTTCTGTCTCATTAACTAGCGTCCTTCATCTCGAGACCACCACGTTTGCTCACCTCTCGAATAGCCATGGTCTGATTTATATTTTTTAATGAACAGGTCGAGATAGATCGCGTAGCAGCGCCTACGCATGCTTGGATATTGCGAGCCACGAGTAAGCGTCAGTTATGTCCTCGTCACAGTCGACGCATCGTTCAAGATGAAAAGTTGCTATCGATGCGAATACATGAAACGCGAAAACGAGATATACGTCGATGGTGGCGAGACACAATCACGTTTCTAGTTGATCCGGCAAGACATCGGAATGTTCGGAAACATTCCGTTCATCAATTTCGTGCGATGCGTTCGGATCCGTTGACGCAAAGATCACTATATCCTTCTCACTTAAAGAAGATAGCGTTGTTGTCGAAGCGATAGCTTTCGATCTGTCCACGGCAGAGTGATCTAATAGTCGACTTTATTTAGAGAATTCCATGTAATCGTAAAATTATATTCTTAACACCCTTATAATTGCCAATTGTTCTTTAACGGAATCGGCGTATCCGTTAAAAGAGAGGATTGTAGCATCTTACTGATAACTTTATCTATAAAAAGAAATTTATGAGAGTGCAAGCGCGTGTGTTTAGCCTTAAAAAAAAAAAAAAAAAAAAAAAACAACAAAAAAATAAAAAGTCTGTAGTTCTACTCTTAAATCATATGCAATTGACTGGAATGCTGTTAGTACGAAAGCAAAAATACAATGCCATTGATATTGAGCAAAAATACAACGCCATTGATATTGAGTATATTCCTGGAAACTATATTCCATAGGAGAGAGGAAAAATAAAAATATGCACGATCCCAAGTCCTGTGGAATATACTCAATATCAATGGCGTCATATTTTTGCTTTCATCCTTAATAGTATCCTTAAAATTTGTCTCATTGAATTTACAAAATAAAGATGTTCTCGTGGAAATTACAAATTTTCTTGAAGGTTCTGTAGATGACACAGCGCACATATTTGTCTCGCATTCCTGTATTAGATACATATGTACAACTATGATATGCGATATCGATATTAAACTTGACCAAAATTCAATTTCAATTCTATTTTTATCTGTATAAAACATATGTAATATATATGTGTATAAAATATCCGTAGATTATGTTTTTATGATAAACTCAAAAGATGCAGTTATTGCGATTGCGCTTCAATGTGCAAACATTCGAATGCTGAAAGCAAGTCTCGAATACTCCGCTCCGATACTCCGATCCCGATATGACGATTGTCATTTTAATTGAATCGAAATGGCAATACAAATCAGATTTGCATAAATTTAATTAATCATCTTGGAGAAGAAATGGAAAAGCATTTTCATCTTTTTCAAATGCAATAAATTCTCTTCTCTTGCAACGTAAGCTTTTATTCGCGTTAATAATTAATAAGCGCCAAGAAATTGGAAAATAAAATAAGAAGAGTGTGCAATTTGATTTTGATAAATGTTCGTTTGCGTAAAGGAAATCAACATCGAAGCTTTTAATTGAGAAAGATTGAAGTCGAGCGTCGGTTACGTGAAGCATGTATTCGATATGGACAAAGTCAGTATTATCGTTTTGCCGCCGTAATGGCATAACGCGATACAGCTTGTTGTCACATTATCGCAACGTTACCAAAGAAGCTGTCGTAGAATCGGTATCTAAAAAAAAGTATAATTTTTTCATTCTACTTCTAAATTTTCTTACTTTTAATTTCTCTGCCTACTCCTTCTTTTCTCTACCTATCTATCTATTCATTTCTTTATCTCTATGCCTTTCTAATTTAAATGCCTCTTTCCCAGAAATATGATTTATATCGACTTGATAAAGGGCCATCTGAAAAGTCGAATTTAAATGTGAAAGATGCTACGTACGCATTGAAGACAATGAACTGCATACGTCGGATGGAGAACAGAGCTGCAGAATTGTACAGACAACGACTCATCAATGGCTTCTTACACTTATATGTTGGCCAGGTAGACGAGAAGAATCTAAATAATAAACCGATATACGTGCAAGCGTGATATCTCTGTGTGTGTGTGTGTGTGTGTGTGTGTGTGTGTGTGTGTGTGTAGCAAATGAAAGATGCGTGATATACGTGTAAATGAAACACGCACAATGCTTACGATGTGCTCTAGGAAGCTATAGCCGTAGGTCTTAGAATGGGTCTTGCTGAACGAGACACTATTATCACGGGATATAGATGCCATGCTTTCGCTCTCGTATTTGATAATCCGGTTCGTTCGGTTCTCGCGGAAGTCATGGGTCGCAAGACCGGTCCAGCCAAGGGTAAGGGTGGCTCGATGCACATGTACGGTCCGCGACTTTACGGTGGTGATGCTATCGTCGGCGGACAGGTAAATGCGCTCTCACTGTAATTCCTTTTGACTCGAGATGTGACAAATCTCATCGAATCCATTAATAGGTAGAGTTTCTTTTCACGATTAGGTACCTGTCGGCACTGGTATAGCTTTCGCCCATAAATACAACGGCACAGGTGCCGTGTCTTTCACGCTATACGGCGACGGTGCAGCGTCGCAAGGTCAAATTTACGAAGCGTGGAATATGGCGAAACTCTGGAATCTACCGGTGGTCTACATCTGCGAAAATAATAGATACGGTATGGGCACGGCCGTGCATCGACATTCCGCCAACACTCGGCTTTATACACGCGGGGACCTCATACCAGGGATAAAGGTATGTACATACATCATATACTCCCGCGCATATATATAAAACGCTATATTTTATTCCTTTATTAACGTTATATATCCCCGTTATATCTGCATCTGTAATATATGCGTGACATGTACCGAATGCTTATTAGGATTTTTTATAAAACGTATGCATATGCTTCGCAAAAATCCCGTAAAAATTCCGCAGGTCGATGGGATGAAAATTGTGGACGTACGAGAAGCCGTGCGTTTTAGCAGAGATTATGCACTCAGAAACGGACCAATTATAATAGAGATGGTAACTTATCGTTACTTTGGGCATAGTATGAGCGATCCCGGTTATTCGTATCGTACTAGGCAAGAAATTAAAACTGTGCAAACCGAGCAAGATCCGATTATGTTATTTAGCAAACTCATCGTCGAGAAAGGTCTTATGACCGAAGAAGACGTTAAGGTACAATTTTTAAATAAAACATATTTTCAGACTCCGAGTGCGCGTTCTTTTAGATTCATTTTTCAATTTTTCAATTTTGGCACTAAAGATAAATTATAAAAACTAAAGATGAAAGTTATGCTTAAAATTGGAATTTACATTGAGTGATATTACGTTAATTACGATAATGCAAAAGAACGCGAAATAATAATGTCTGTCACATGGCCAGAATATACAGAAGTCAGTCTACAAACAAGTCGATGAGGAAGTGGAGCAAGCCAAGGCCGATGAATGGCCAGAAATATCGGAAATTTCGACTGATGTTTATGTGAAACCATTAGAGAAGATTCGCGGTAAAGTTCCTTGGGAATTATACTGAAAGGCGATGTAAAATTGTGCAATTTCCCACTTGAATTAATTATTCTCTATGTGATCTTTTACACTCATAAAATTTAAATTATTTGCACTTGACATTGTGTTTGTAATATAACAACAATAAAGATATATATTATATACTCATATACTCTTAATCTTGTGTAACTTTTATATATATATATATATACTCTATATATACTCTATCGCATCTCATAGCACCTCTAAATTCGAGGTGTTTTTCTTTCTTCTTTTTTTTTTTTCTTTCAATTAAATAGAATAAGAAACAAAACATGTTCGGCAGTGCTGAAAATTGAATTTAATGTTACAAACACATGGTTCGACCCAAGATGTCCAAGTTATCCCATTTTTCCATTTGTTCGCGTCGCGACAAAAGCGCAGTCAATTTCAGAATCTTAAAATTTGATGATTAGATGATTTGACGATGGTTCAGCAAGGTTTATGAAATTCAACGAGCATGTACACAGAGAGTAATAGTGTAGAATAGGATGGATTCGCCATTTCTCTTTCGTCGACAGGAACGATCAATTAAGACTGATGATCATTCTAAATGACACGAACGGGAGAGCACGAACGGTGAAATGACAGGATAGATGGACGCGGGCTCGATGAATGAGTCAGATCGTAAAAGATTATAGGAGAAGCGCGGCGGAGTCTCGCGGGGGAGAGCGAGACGAGGCTGCACGAACGTCTCTGCGGGAGTCGCCTTACGTCGCCTTACACACTCGCACGTGTCACGTCGCGCTAATTGAATTCTAACGAGACGACAGTCATTCGACGATACATGGACGATATCCAATCGATTCAACAAGTCTATTCCATCTATTTGATTCGCGCGATTGTTGACAGTTTCAGTGGGAATCAGAACTTGGAATCTCGAACTTGGCAAGTACCGTTCCTGTTTTTTTTTTCCTTTTCGCAAATCTCTTTTCCAAATATACAGCTATCACAATCTCGCGATTCTATCTTGCCGCCCGCGAAAATGTCCAATTTCATTTCGATTTAGCTACGTCAAAAGAGATTTAAATTTAATTAGAAAAAAAATTCAGAAATTAGACGATACGGTATCCTTGCTACGAGGAACGAAGCGAATGGATCGAAGGGGCGGTGCCTGAGAGGGCGAGTTTCTGCATCACGTGGATACAGAAAGGACGAGGAGTGATTTAAGGTAAACGAATGGTCAATCATGAATGTTAATGGAACTCAACGAGCGACGACAAACTTCGACCGCGTCATCGGATCGAAAATATTTCAAGAATTTCTCGCTCGAATGAAACAATGATAACTCGATCGAAGTAACTTGAATCGAAATAACTTGGACGATTAGTACGAGATGAAAAGACAAAGCTGATTTATTCATCATATCGCACGGCAATCAATCTCGTCTTCTATTTCCAATGTAAAAGATATTCATCTTTGCTGTTGCTTTCGTTTGCTGCGTTATATTCTCAGATTCTCTTGCTATTCAATTTGTGATGACCAAGTATTGCAATAATTATACATTATGCATTGTGAAAAATTATTCTATTTTTATCTATCTATATCTATCTATATATATCTATTTTTATTAAATACGCACATGCGCGTTAAACTACTAAATATAATAATTAAGTAATTAAATAGATGTAACGGGAGAAATAGTTCATATATAAAAATAACAAAGAATAAAAATTTAACGAAGATAAAACGTTATCTGTAGCGGCTATATCTCGCGGTACATCCTGTAGGAACTAGAATATAAGGATATATCACCACACACTAATGTTAAGCGTTACCACTGCTTTGAATCTTGTTAATGGAAAATTTCAGACTCGCCCAAATCGTTACGGTTATTTCTTAAAGGCAAACTGTTGACGGGAGTTCCAACACAGTTATATAGAACAATATGGAAATGGACACGAATATCAACGATGTATTGCGAGGTATGTATAAATAGAAGCAAAACTGTAAACGCACTGTTTGTACAATTATTACCTTGCCTCCTCCTATCTCTACTCACCCTCACGCGCACCGGTGCATCCCTGCATCTCTGCTCGCCATAAAATCCTATCTGTTGACAGAAGTGATAACATTTCTCGAATGCCTTCGCGACGCGCAACTTCCGCTTGTGCTTGAAAACTTGCGAGAGAAGCTGTTGATACGTTCGAAAAACACTCTGAGCGTCAAGACAACGATGACGACGACGACGACGACGACGACGACGACTCCAGCATCATCTGTGGAACCTTACTTGGATATGAAATCCGGTCCAAGAAGCCTATTGCTGACAAAGAGCGGAATCGATTCCGAGGAATACGTAGGAATGGAAGAATCACAAAAAAAGCAAACTCATCAAGATTACTATGAAACTTTCGAAAACGACTGCCAAATCGCGGCCACGCCGGACGCGAATGAATTCCACGAATCGAGCGATGATCAGAACGAGAGTCAAAAATTGATGGAAATTTATAAAAATTTATCAGCGATGCAAATCAGAAGCAAATGCTACAAATGCGGCCCGCTCTACAGGAAGGAAGGAAAAAAGTTATTTCTGTCGGAAAACCGTGCCTGTTGGATCGCATTAGTCGGATCGCATTTACTCATTTATCGAAGCGAACGGCACAATCGACCGTATGCGATCTACTCGATTCGGGATTACATGGCCCGTCCGGCGCCAAATATGATTCCCCGTGACCGACAAAAAAGCGAATCGGCTTTCGAGATGTACAGCCCTGGAAGTGAAACGTTGCAGTTTATCGCGAGGACGCCCAAGGATATGGAGCAGTGGATAGCCAAGGTATGCGAGGTCGGGTGTTGCGACGAGAGCGAAAGGAACAAAGTGGAAGCTTGCAAGAAAAAAAGGCGGGCGATCGCCGAATCCCCGACGGTAGACGATCGTAAAGGCGACGAGACAATGAGGCTGGACGGGCATCGAAACGCGATCAAGCCAAGTGTCGTTGATAAATCAACGGCCAAAGCGGAATCGGTAAATAGCACAAACAAGGAAATCGAGCGAAAAGACGCAAGAGGAAACGCACCACCGCTACCAGCTCGAATACCGCGACGACTACCCTCTTTACCTCTCGATGATCCTCTCGCGGTGTCCTCTTACAAAACGACTGTCGAGGATGACGATGACGACGATGACATTTACCACAGAATCGAAGACTTAAAAAATGAAATGCGTTATCAAAATATGGTATTGTCAAGGAAGCACATGCATGCACAACAGGTCGATGCTAAAGACAAGAGATATGACGAAGCTACCGCCTACGATGACGTTCACGTGCCAAACCAAAGGAACGAAAGAAACGAAGAAAGAGAGAATAAGGGGCAGGTAGAGGAGAAAGATTCCCGCAATGCGGAGCCGCTTCAAGAAACATACGATGACATCATTACACTTTCACGAACCGATTCTACGAACGTCGAACTAGAACGCAACCGGAACAAAGATGCATCTATTGTCGATGGTGAGAAAAAGGAAACGGAGGAGCTTTACGACGATGTCGAAGTAAGTCTTTAGCAATCTTAAATTTTAATATAGTTCATTACAATTGATGGGTGCTTTACATGGTGCTTTGTAAAATATACTCGTCACTTACGACGAGACAGACTTTTGTAACGCCTTTCTTTTTCCTCTGTTAAGTTACTCTGTTTATTCCGTCGAACGATCACTCAATTAATTTACTATCACGAGAACACGGATATAGCGAAAATAATGATCGCGGAAAGATAAAAAATAATTGTATTTCGAACATTCGAATAACTTTTCCTTTGTCTCTGTTTCGATATAGAATTTGGTTCCAAACAGGAGATTCGACAAAGATCGTATAAAGAATCAGAATGAAGTATCGAGCAAGCATCAAAAGAAATCCTTTCTAAACAGGGTCTTGAGTAGAAAGGAATCATCCAGCAAATCAGACAAGAGATATAAGAATAACATATCAATGAACCCATCATCTTCGATTACGAAAGAAAGGACTTACGACGACATGTCCGATTTGACGCTGAATCAAGAATTCTTAGCGGACAAGGAGGAGGAATTGTCGGAATATAATTGTGTCCCTCCACCCAGACCAATTTGCAAAGTGGTAAAATCGCCCATCGTAAATCAAAATTCCGACGAAATTGAAGAATTTTATGATGATGTTAGCGTCTACCAAGAAGAATGTAATAAAAGTCATCAGGTAAAGTGATACATTCATCCTTTAAACGATAACTGCTTAATAATGTAAATTGCAATTTAATTAGCACTCTTTCTTCCACGACAGCAAACCCTCTCTTTTTCGACAGACGTTGATCGGGATTCATGTGCGAAAACGAAAGAAACCGCACACAACGTGAGGTATAATGTAGAATCGATGCCCGATAATGATTCTACTCGAGAGGAGATCGAGCATTACCAGTCGCCAAAAAGCGACTTATATATTCCAGAGACCGAACAATTATACGACGATATAGCATTGTGGGCAGATTTTACGACACGACAAAGAAGCATTATCGGAAAGAGAGAAGATGAGGATGTAAAATCGGTTGCTTCCGACAAGAAGACTTGGAATCGATTTACCGTCAACAGAAAGTCACGAGTCACGAACGACTTTAATGGTTCCATTGATATAAACAGACGAGCCGGTAACGAGGGCGAAGAAATCGAAGATTCACCTGAGAATAATGGAGTGATCAAAAGGAATACTTTTCAAAAATTGATTAGCAGAATGGAAAATTCTCTCGCCAAAGTTTCTACGAAAAATCCGTCTTCGCTCTCGATCGGCAAATCAAATGCACCAAGTAACAACTCGTGAAGTTGACCTATCAGCTTTTGAATAAATTATTGACTTTTGCATTCAGAATGAGCATCTTAGCCAAACACCGCTACGTTTTGCTATTTCCGAAAAAAAAGTGATTGTTATTGTTACGGTACTGTTTCATACATTGCTTATCGCTGATTTTTAGCGTCAAAATAGATCACATGATCAAAAATGATCATTCAAATTTCATTATTCTGCATCAACTTTGATCGCACGATCTATATTGACGCTAAAAATAAACAATTAGCGATGCAGAAAAGGTATCTTTTAGAAATCGCAATTATTCCCTAGCGTTAGGCACCTGTGTGCAAGAGCCATCGACTGTTTTTTTAATCGCATCTATTTGTCTCTTTCTAATTTTTCTTTTTTTCTCCGATATATTTAGATATATATTTACTTTAAACAAAAATTTAAGTAAAAATGGAACATAATGCAACTAAAAAATACAAATCTATTGCTATATGCACAGCAAATTTATTTAATACCTTTTATAATATATACAATTACATATACAATTAAGAAAAACAGACGTATACAAAAAAAAATAGTAAATTAATTTTTACATAAAATACACACGCGAGAGATATATTAAATAAAGTTGTTTACATGATTTCGATTTATGAAATTTTATTATTTGTGGCATACATATTGTGGCTTTGCTAAGAATTATATATATATTCACTAAAATTTTTTTCTGTAAATTAGGACCAGCCTAATATACATATATACATATACATATATATATATATTTGTGTGTGTGTGTGTGTGTGTGTGTGTGTGTGTGTGTGTGTGTGTGTGTGTGTGTGTGCACGCGCGCGCGTGTGTGTATATGTATATATGCAACTTCTTTAATATTATATCACATTACCATAGTTATTTTAAATATTACGGATTACATTTGCATGATAAAGCATGCTTGCTATTGAACACACAACAATTTAATGCATCGTATTTATCTGATATTATGAAAACATGAATATAATGTACAAAAAGTATTCAAGAAGATGAGAATTTCTAAATATAAATAGAGTAAAATAATAAATATTAATGTGCTGCCTAATAAGAGTATCTGAACATGTTTAAAACAGTAATCGCAATAATCGCGAAGCTAAGCCCAAACTCGTAAAGTCGCGTCCCAGCTTCCAGTCGACAGAGCAGTACCGTCCGGGGAAATTCTTAGACATGAAACTCGGTTTTCATGCCCATATAACAGTGCCACTCGTTGACATTTCAAGGTATCCCACACATTCACCGTGTAGTCATTGTATCCGGCAAAGAGCAAGCGGCCACTTATACTGAGATCAACCGCATTTGCTCCAAATATTATACTTTCTTTTGCATATACCGCAACTTCTCTATCAGCGCGCAGATCGAATAATCGACAAGTAGCATCATCCGAACCTGTGGCTACTGCATCACCACCTGGATGAAATCTCACCTGTGTGTATACCACAAATGTAACATTACCAACTTTTAGAGGAATACAAAATAAATAAAGAAATATAAAATTCGTATATAATAATTTCAATTACCAATATTATAACACGACATGTGAAAAATAATGTATAAATTAGATATTACATACTGAATTAACATCAGATTGATGTCCTTCAAAGCTTTGCACGCACTGACCACTGCGCATATCCCAAATCAAGACTAATTTGTCACAACCACCCGACACAAATGTATTCCCGGTTTCACTTGGCGCTAGATCAATAGACATGACATCGCTGGAGTGTCCTTGAAAACTCTGTAATAATTGCCCACTCTCTACATCCCACAAACCACACGTGCTGTCTCCACTGCCTGTTAAAATTTGCTGATCACTATTAGGAAATGCGCAGCATGACATATATGACGTATGTGTACCAACAGTCTTCTTATGAGCCGAAACATCATCTTCTAGACTCAATGGATATACTGTAACTTTATTATCCAGACCTCTAAAACAATATAATCCATAAATATTTCATCACACGAATCTAACATCCTTACTTCTACAATAAATTTTTTTATAATATACCCGCATGCAACTAAAGTGCCGCTAGGGCCATAAGCACATGCCATCACCCATCTAGTTGGCATACTAACAGCATGTTCCTTATTCGTTGTAAATGCATCCCATATAATCATTCTTCCATCCTAAAAATAAATTAATATATATCATTTTAATAATTTATGCAATATATAAATTATTATAAACAACTTACCTGTGATGAAGAAACAATATGACGTTTATCTGGAGACCAATCGGAACATAAAACTTTGGCTTGATGTCCTTTTAAAATACGTCTAGGTTTTACATTTATACAATTAATCATCTCAAGCCTGTCTGCTACACTAGCAACTAAAACAACATACAAAAGATAAAAAACATGTGTATAATCATTGGATAAAATTATAACTGAATTATGCATTCATTTACGTGTGATATCATTTAATTTTTGTCGTTCATCTTCCAAGCGTATCTTTAAGCATTCGGCTTCCTTTGCCAGCTTCTCTATATGTTCCAACTCAGTAGCAGAGTCCATATTGTCTCACTTGCTGCAGACACTGGACAACTCTTTAATACTATATATAGAGAAATTTCACGAATGAATAATCCTCCATATGCTAAAATTATATATATGCAGAGTTGTGCACATACACATACACATACACCACACACACACACACACACACACACACACACACACACACACACACACACACACACACACACACACACACACACACACACACACACACACACACACACACACCACACACCACACACACCACACCACACCACACACCATATATATATATATATATATAAAGTCTAATACAAAATACATACATATATATATATATATATAAAGTCTAATACAAAATACATACATATATATATATATATATAAAGTCTAATACAAAATACATACATATATATATATATATATATATATATATATATATATATGCATCTTTATGACAATTCCTTCATTCTCATGAATGATTCATTTGTCAATCACAGCAATAGGCAGTTGATTGTTACCCGATTAGAATCGCGAGTGTAACTCGCTAAATTCGGGATCTCATTTTCGCATGAGCGAGATAGAAACGGAAAATCATGAAATTTTAACAGATGTCGACATTTCTTCACATCGCATCGAGTCGACGCTGTCCCCCGCTGAAATATAATTCTCACTCGTGTCCTCTCTTTCTCTTGTTGTGCGTTTATTTTTTAAGGGAAAAACTATCCTATCACAGGCGGCAACGAAGATAATCGATATGACGAATTGACGCGAGACGAAACAACCAAGCGCTCGTGCGCTGGCACCAGTGCAATGACGCCAGTCGCCAGACGCTAATGACGCTTCTCGCACTCGTCGTCGCGCTACGCCCAACTTTCGGCCTGACATATACCACTGTCAACCCACATATGACATCACAGTCATTCGCCGTACATCCGCGTAACCATGAAAAATATTAAATATTTTCATATCTCATTACAACTTCACATATTACAACTACATTTTATGATGCAATTTTAAGAAGATAACAAAACTTTCAATACTCCGATACATATTCCATAAATTCGACGATATAAGATGTACTAAACTATATTTGAACATTCGTAAATACAATTCATAAATACAAATGAAGAAAATATTTTCGCTTTGGTACTTTCTTGTCAGAAAATCGTAAATTTACATTCATCTTCAATCTCTTGCTCGCGTTAATTTTTCACATCATATACACATTTTTCATGTATCATATGGATAATAGTTCTTCCACTCGCGTATATATCCAAATTTCCCGCTTCACACTGCGAACGCTTATCGCGCAGAAGCCAACAGGAAGTTCATTCTTATTGTCAACCATGTTAAGCGACTCGAGCAAGAATTAACTTTGAGATGCACACAAAAAATAGTACTTTCCATTTTTACGATGCGTAAGGCTTAAATTCAGATTACCGACCTGCGAATCGGAACATTCGATTAGTGTATCAAACGCGAAATTACGAACAGTCACGAAGGTGAATCGATGTCTGTCGATTTTCTGCGCATGACGGAATTCATTCTTGCGAAGGGTGGACAGAGGAGAAGGGGGATAGGCAAGAATCGACGAGTACGGAGGACGGTTCTTTGATTCGTGATACGTCCCTACCTCGACCCTCGATCTGTTTCACGTCATTTTATTTGTAGCCCGGTCGCTGAAAAATGGCACTTCTATCCTTGCGTTTGGCCTCATCCTTGGCCAGGCATCTGCCAAATACCACAGCCCAGGTAAATAGAAGGAATTCTTTTCGTTAAACGCATATACATTCGGCCATCGAGCCTGGCACGCCTGGCGGAACGTGTCGATATTTTCCACTTTGCCGAAGTCTACATTTCTTTTTATCCTACTTGTCGCTTTTAATCGCCAAAATCGAAGAGAAGAGCTAAAGCGAATGTTCTCATTTATAAATCGATTAATGTTCATACGATATTGAAATGTGATGTAGTGCGTTATGTAAAGTGTGTTAGAGCATCAAGTTATGTAATAACAATTTCGGCGGAATGATCATGTGTGTACACACACACACCATATACATATATATATATATAATATATATATATATATATAATATATATATATATATATATATATATATACACATCATACATACATATTTTCATACTTTAGATCAACTGGCCTGCAACTGCTATAGCCTCTCGCAAATATCATGTCTCTTGCAGCCGTCGCTCGGCAGAAATTTCTGCCATTTTGGAAGAACGCATTCTTGGACAAGCACCTAAGGTAAACCAACCTGATCCAAAGATAGCGATATTGATATTTGAGTCATTTGATATTACGACATACATTTTGAAACGTTTTATTTTTATTAATTTTGCATATATATTTTTATATATTTATGCAAAAGATTACTTTGAATATATATTTTTATATTACGCAAAAGATTACTTTAAAAACAAATGTTCCAAAATAGAATTTATATTTTAGGCCAATCTCGAAGAGACAGGCAGGGTACTCAGCATTGGAGATGGTATCGCACGTGTGTATGGGTTGAAAAACATTCAAGCTGATGAGATGGTAGAATTTAGCTCAGGTTTGAAGGGTATGGCATTAAATTTGGAACCTGATAATGTGGGTGTTGTCGTATTTGGTAATGACAGACACATCAAGGAGGGTGATATCGTCAAACGTACTGGTGCCATTGTTGATGTTCCTGTTGGCGAAGACCTGTTAGGTCGTGTTGTTGATGCCTTGGGTAATCCTATTGATGGCAAGGGACCTTTGAACAGCAAATTAAGATTCCGTATCGGAACAAAAGCTCCAGGTATTATCCCCAGGTAATTATATCTATTATTTATATGTGATTTTTTTTTTGAAAAATGCACTATAAATGACTTGAATGTACATTCAATACACACAATATTACATAATCTTTTTTGAACAATAGAGTGTCAGTCAGAGAACCTATGCAAACTGGAATTAAAGCTGTTGATTCTTTGGTGCCCATTGGTCGTGGTCAGCGTGAATTGATTATTGGCGACAGGCAAACTGGAAAAACTGCTCTTGCTATTGATACAATCATCAATCAAAAACGTTTCAATGATGGTGGAGAAGAGAAGAAAAAATTATACTGCATTTATGTTGCTATTGGTCAGAAAAGATCTACTGTTGCGCAAATTGTAAAGCGTTTGACAGATAGCGGTGCTATCAATTATACTATTATTGTATCTGCCACTGCCTCCGATGCTGCTCCCCTTCAATATTTGGCTCCGTACTCCGGATGCGCCATGGGAGAATTCTTCAGGTACATATTTAAGACAATCATATTTTATATTAGCTATTTTTTTTTTATCTACATTAATATGTAGATAAAATGTATCATCTAAAATTAGTATATGTCGATATATCAAATTTATTGTTGCAAATTCACATAGGTTTTATTATTTTCCAGAGATAATGGAAAACACGCTTTAATTATTTATGATGACTTGTCTAAGCAAGCCGTTGCCTATCGACAAATGTCCTTGCTGCTTAGAAGACCACCAGGTCGTGAGGCTTATCCTGGCGATGTATTTTATCTCCATTCTCGTCTACTCGAAAGAGCTGCGAAAATGAATGAAAATTTGGGTGGTGGATCATTGACCGCTTTGCCTGTTATTGAAACGCAAGCTGGTGATGTGTCTGCTTATATCCCTACCAATGTCATTTCTATTACTGACGGTCAAATCTTTTTGGAAACCGAATTGTTCTACAAAGGTATCCGACCTGCTATCAATGTAGGTTTATCTGTATCACGGGTGGGATCTGCTGCTCAAACCAAAGCTATGAAGCAGGTATCACGAATACTCGATATACTTGATGAATAAGTGCTGTTAATGAATGTTTTTGTATATGTTACAAAAGATTTACTTAATACTATATAGGTTGCCGGCTCTATGAAATTGGAATTGGCTCAATATCGTGAAGTAGCTGCTTTCGCTCAGTTCGGTTCAGATTTGGATGCCGCGACACAACAATTGCTAAACCGTGGCGTTAGATTAACAGAACTTCTAAAACAGGGACAATATGGTAAAATTTTTTATTTAAACTTTTTATCGAGAAATAATTATGAATGATTCACATCTAACATTTTTTTTTCAGTACCTATGGCTATTGAGGAGCAGGTGGCAGTTATATATTGTGGTGTACGTGGTTATCTTGACAAGATGGATCCTACAAAAATTACTAGTTTTGAAAAAGAATTCCTTGCACATATTAGGTATGTGTTAAATATGATTTTTATAACACATGCACGCATGCACACACAATATAAAATTAATGCATGTTTTAATATATATGGTATTTATTGGTAGGTCTACTCAACAAGATCTTCTTGCTACCATTGCAAAAGAAAATGTAATTAGTGAAGCATCAGACGCAAAATTGAAGAAAGTAGTTACCGATTTCCTCTCATCCTTCGCAGCATAGAGCGCAATCATCGAATGTCGTTCTAATGCAAGTCAATATAGATAATCGAGAAGACCAAATGTTCTTAAACATTTCTGCTGCTGATGTGTGTTAATGTACCGATATTACACATTGTTATACACAAATGTTATAATATAATTATATATAATATCTGTACATTAAAAATATTGTTGCAGCAATTACACACGCCTGCAAACTAGCTATCTACGATACGTAGATGCGAAAAATCAATCTTTAATAAAAATAAAAATACTCCAATGTTTTATGAAATACATTTTTCTCCTAATATATATAAATTTCAACAATATAGTATAATTAATAAAGAACACAAAAAGACTTGAGATAGAAATAGTAATATATTAATTTATTTTTACATGTTTTGTGTTGTAGCTTCAAGATCTACTGAAATGGATGAAAGTTAAGATTAATTTTACTTTCATTATAATTTTTTAAATTCATAATGTAACTATATATATATATATATATATATACACACACACACACACACACACGTTTCAGTTGACACACATTCATATACAATTCTCTTAATTTTATGCTGTGTTCTAATATATATTTATATATATATATATATAATACACACGCACACTTCCGTGTCCCAATATATATATATATATAGTGAATACTACAAATCTATAGTATATGTATATTATAGATTTTTAATAATGTACATTGGAATATGCTTATGACTTGTGTAAAAATCTAAAGAGATTTATATCACACACACATACACGTGTGTGTGTGTGTGTGTGTATTAAATTTGTTTACCATTTCAATCATACCTTCCTTTGCTGACTATAATCTACAACGTAATTGCCTAATATCCATTTTTTAATTTTATATCATACATTATATACTATATTTTATATTTAAATCAATTTAACTGAGAAATCGTATGGACATTTTCTGCTCAACATCTGTACGTTCTAGTGCTTTGCAGAATTCTTCAAACGATATCATGCCATCACCATTTTCATCAGCTTCGACTATGGTCCGTTCTGCAATGCTGATTAGTTGTTCCTCACTGAAGTAAATTAAAATCATTATTATATATATTCATGTTTAATATTTGACTCAATTATACAAAAATGTAGGAGAGACAGAAGATACAATAGAGTTGTCAATATATATTAACAATTATAAAAGAAATTAATTTTTACCTGATATTGGCACCAACCATCATATGTAAAATAGCAAGTAGTTCATCTTTGGATATTAGATCATCATTATCTAAGTCATACATTTTAAATGCGACTGAAACATTTAATTTAAAGATAAATTCTTAATTTATGAAGTTTTCTTTATGAAATCAACACAAGAAACAAAAAGAGAAATTTAATTAGTATCTTAATTATCATCATATCCATTATTTTATATTTACTTGCGAAAATGCATTATATTTACATTTTAATTTTTGCTGTCTAGAATTTAGTCGATTAGGGCTATTCTTCTTGATAGGTCTAAAATGGGCCAGGACCTGCATGAATTGCAGAAAATTCACTCTGTCATTTCCACTTTCTTCGAAAAAAGCATTTACTATCCTCTCACCCAGAGGATTTATCGCCAATTCTGGAATCCTGAGAAAATCTTCTCGACTGAGTGTCCCGCAATCTCCGCGGTCCAGACTCGTAAAGCGACTATACAAACGTTCGATTTGATTCGGAGTGACTATAATAGAGAGAATGCCAAAACATTCGTTTATTTCGTTCACTTCATTAAACACTATTTAAATGAATCGAGTAAATCGATCTACTACAAAATAAGTTGATCTGAATTAATGAATTCATGCGAAATGAATAGGCATATATGGATACTTGCAACCAGTAGCGTTTTGTATCTGTGCTATTTCATCCTCGCGCAAAAGAAGACTCGACCTGTTACCCATTTTTCGTGATAATTAAAATTCAAATTCGGATTTCTCAAATGAGACACGAAACGTTATTTACATAGCACACGAAAAAATACAGGTGTGGTGAACACACGTCGGTCATATGACTATTGATGTGATAGGGAACAACAGACTTTGGACGAGAAGGAGAAGAGGATCGATTGAGAAAGGGAAACACCTCATCGAAATTCGCTGCGTTCGAAAAAACGAAAAAAGTTTCACGGTCATGTACGACTCGACGCAGAATGAGAAATAATTGATGGGAAAATAATTTCTCGGACAAAAGTGTAAGCAATGTAGACGATGTAAGGATGAAGAAAATATTATCCCTAGAAAACTAATATTGCGCAGGACGAACTCCATAAGTTCCTTTTGTTTTGTTGATGGTTGGTACTGCTGTGGTATGTACATCTTGACAAAATGTCTCTGTTGTGAATCGGGATACACAACGATTATTTTCCAAAACATACAAATAGTGATTGACGAAGATTCTGAAGGTATTGCGATCAAGTTTGATGAACAAGACGTTTGAAGTAAGTTTCAATAATGACATGCAATCTCTTTCATCGCATTTATTTTTCATATTAATTCAATGAGCTTCTACCACAACACAGCGCAGACATTGTCGTCAGGTATTAATGTTACATATAATTTAATATGTTTGAGATGGTGGTCTCACGTTACAATGACACAATATGTTACAATTTCATTTCATTTCCGCATCTATTCCCTCATCCTTTTTAACAATTTATCCATAAAAATTTTTTTTTTTATATAAAAGCAGGATGAGTGCCAGAATTTTAAAAGATCCTGCTACAGCGTCCAGCCGTATATTTGTGGGCCACTTGCAAACAGACGATGTTACAAAACTGGAATTGGAGGAACATTTCGCCAAATATGGCACTGTTATAGCGTCAGTATTAAACAGAGGCTTTGGATTTGTACAATTTGAAGAAGAGCAATCTGCGCAAAAAGCTATTCAAAATGAAAATGGTGCAATGTTTAAAGGCAGACGTATAGGTACTTGAAATATAAGTGTGATTAAACTTGCATTATGGAATTGTATAGCTTTATTTTTATTTTTCTAAATAAAAGGAAATTCTATTTAACATCTATAAATTCTGTAATTTATAGATGTCAGACCAGCGAAAAAAGATAATCAATCTAGCGGTGGGAATGCAGGAAATGCGAAACAAATGGGTGGACCAAATAATAAATTTAATTCCATGAATAATCAATTTAATAATTCAAATGAATCATTTGGTACAAATAAACCAAATTATATAGGTGGAATGAATCAGAGTTTTGGGAATGATAATACTTTTGGTAATAACCAAAAGGACTTGAATGTTCAAAGAAGTGGAAATAGTCATTTTGACGATGGAAATCAGACTGGAAATAGTGACAATGATCAGTTTAATGGGAAACATAATAATAATAATGGAAACGATCATTTTAATAATTCCACTCAAAATTGTGGAAATAATCAATTTAATATGAATAATCCAAATCGTGGAAATAGTCAATCATTTAGTAGCGGTCATGGCAATCAAAATAGAGCTAACAATCAATTTGGAAATAACCAAATAGGAAATCAGAATAGGCCTGGAGGAATGCAAAATCGAAATCAGACTAATCCAGGCAATAACCAAAACCAAAATGCTGGTGGGATAGCAATGAATCCTAGTGGTGTTCACAGAGCACGCGGGACGAGAGGTGGAAAGAATAGAAATAAAAATAATCAGAATCAGAACAACCCAAATACAAATAATTTCAGAGATCGAAGTCCAATTAATAGAAATAATCGAATGGAAGATAAAACAAATAGAGACTGGGATCACAAACAAGGAGATAGACTACGTGGCAACAACTTTGTCAGAGATTCATTTAATGACAATGGAAATCGTTTCGACGAGTTTAAGGCTTCTGGAAGAGAGACAAATGCAAATTTTGGGTAACATTTTATAATTAATTTTGTAATAATTAAAATAAATAATTAGTTGCTTTACAAATATGCACTTATAGTATTAACGAGAGTTTATTAAGATATGGTTACTATCTTAATTTATTGTTTTATATAAATATAGACAACAAAACATTAATCTTGCAGAAATACTAGTGGATCATCTGATTATCTTGCCATTGCAGCTGAAAAGAATGACTGTGAAATTATTGTCGTTAATAAAGCGCTAACGTGAGATATCCGTTTTTATAATTATAATTTCTGATTGAATTATATTTTTGAATAATATTCTATATATTATTTATTGAATATACAGGAAGTATGCAGAAGATATTGAATTACGTTTGAAGCAAATTGGTTTAATGGTAGATTTGTTGTTTCCAAATGAAGATGTTCCTTTAAGTCGTGTTTTAGGAAATATAGCAAGTCGTGGCTGTTTGTACGCTGTAGTTGTTACACCTATCAATCATGAACATCGTTCGTTAACACTGAATATTTTACATGGTTTGCCACAAGGTAAAATGTTTCACGTTCTCATCTATTTATAGTATTAAAATTGGTTGAATATATACAATACATGTTATGAATTAATCGATGTTATATTGTTATAGAACACAGAAATATGCCTGTCGAAGATGCTATAAATTTGATTTCACGAGATTTCGCGAATTATAAAGCTGGTGGTCGCTCGGTTCCTTTGAATACGCCTCTTGCGAGCGAGCGTCATCCGGATGTTATACAAGTTCTTCTCAATATGTTGGCTGATAACCATCAACTGACAGTCTTGCAATATGACCGTGTCATAAAATATCTCGATATGAAGCGCGAGGAACAAGTACAAGTGGAACTGGGTGATGCTAAAGATTTACCAGTGAAAACATCACTTACGTCAGTCAGCGATCCGAAACAAGCTGAATTACAAACGAGAATATTGAATATCTTAAATAACAGTAAAAGTGGATCGACAACGGTGGAGCCCACTCCAGTTCCACCACCGACTTCAGCACCGACTCCTGTACCACCAGCTAATTGGGGAGCAGGTAAAAAATTACAAATAGAGTTACATTGCTCAAGGATTTAAATGTAAGTAGATCTTGATGAGATTAATATTAATTAATACGCTTACACATACAAGGTATTTTGAATTTCAAATTAAAATTTCGGCACTAAAGTGTGACTATACTATATTATACTTAATATAAATGCAAATTTGCAGTAGTAAATAGAAATTTCATCTACCATTAAATTTGAATATTAAATATTTATATATTATATATATTTCTTTAGAAAGAAAAGAAACTTTAAAAAATTTGTCTACGCGATTGTACAATTTTTATAGATTACTTACTATTCATGAAATATTAATGAATTATTTTTATATTTATATTTTTTTTACGTTAACAGCATCAAATGCAGTGACACCATCTACAACAACCTCTTCTACAGGAGTTACACCATCACCCCTTCTGAACGATCCGACGGTTCAGAAAGCTCTTGATAGTCTTTTACAAGGTAATATACTGAAAAATATTGGCGATCAACAACCACCACCCGCAACAACCGGAGCGCCATTATTTGCTGCTTTTCCCAATATCAGCAGATTTTAACTACCATATAAATTTTATTACGCGATCTTGTAAGTTTTAAAAGTTCTTTATACTTTTCTGAATTTATTCAGTGCTAAATATACAAACGGAAACGCAGCGAAATGGAAATGTAGAAACAGCATCACGAACATAATAATTATTTTAGTACATTGTATATTAACTGTGTAAAATGATGAATTCTCAAAATGTGAAATTTATAATAATCTTAAAAGCACAGCAATTATGATTCAAATATTCACGTAATTACTGTTAATGTATGGTTACTGCCTACTGTATGGTATATATCGTTGATAATATATTTCTCTAAATAGTAATATGTTTATTAAACTGAATGTGCTCTTTAATAAATATTGCATGTAGTATCTCAAATATATCTCATATTTTGCGCACAAATATATTATTCCAATATATTGATAATTATAACAAAATATATAATAGTCAAAATACACATCTAAAATAGATTTATTAAAATAAATTTATTTTATTTTTTGCTATTACATTTTTATGTAAAAATCAGTTTTTATACAAATTAGAACATGTGTGTGCGATAAATGTTAGATAAATATAATTAAAGATATATCTTCTTTTTTATTATATGAAAATCATTTTAAACATGTTCCTGTACTGTTCTAGTGTCAATCCTGTTTTTCCGATCAAAAATTAGATTAATATTATAAATTATTATGATTTAATAAGCAGATTATGCGATAAAATTAACATTTAATATAGTTTAATTTTTTTAAGATTATTATTAAAAGTTGCATAAGTTTCTATTTATAAAATCGATAATATATTTCTCCCAAAGTAGATGTAAGCACAAATATATATTTGATTTTAACTTAAAATCTTAATATTATTTGATTGTAGTGAGTGAATGTGACATGTAAAAAGATGTTAATTTTTTTAACTGTTAATGCTTTATTATTTTATATAATGTAAGTAAAATATACTGAAATGTGATCTTGATTATATAACGCACAATAAATTTTTTTAAAAAACATTAAATAATCAAGAGCATAAAAGCGAAAAAGATGTTTGTGTGAATTGTTTATAATTCATCGATAATAAATTTTTTTATATTTCTAATGCACCTTTTAAATTACACTAATATTTACAAAATCATTAATATCAGAATACAGAATATATATATATATATATATATATATATTTTTATGAAATTGAAGTACATATACTGTAAATTTTATATATTAACAACTTTGTATTTTATATATTGTATTAAGGGCCTTTTTCACCAATCTTCGGTTAAGCTAACCGACAATTAACTTGACCATCATGATCGCCAACAACTGAGAAGTAAACTATTTATTATAGTATAAGTATTAATATAAATATTAAAATTTTTGTTTAAGCAATGATTGTTTAATTTTTATTTATATTAATTATGGGATATTACTTACAATTTCACCTACCAAAATACCTACAACACGAAAAGAATATTAGGTTAAAACACAAACTTCTGAGCATTGAATTACAGTTGGCACTCCTGCGGGTTAACTTAACCAAACTTAATCAAAGATTGGTGAAAGAGGTCCTAAAGTTATAATTTTTTTTTTTTTCCTTTAATCTTGCTATAGAAATTTTGACTTAGATATCGCGCAGTTAATATCCAATAGAAAGATATGCATCCTAGAGATTTTCCTAGAGTTTATTCTGTAGCAACATTTTCGTTCCTATCTGACAGTGTTTTCTATTGGATATTAGAAAATTATAGTTTTAATCTATGGCTATGGTCCATTTAGCGCTACGAAGCAAAAGCTTCGAACGTTTGATTAACCAATCAAAACAAAGAATTCTATGAATTGACCAATCAAAAAATGCTTCAAAGCATTTGTAGTATCAAGTGGACTGCACCTTATATTCTTCACCGTTTGTTCGCGGTGCTTGCACTCTCTAGAGTTTCGATACTTGGAATAGAACAGATATATTCGCAGATAATGGAGAAAAAAAGAACAAGAAATTTAAGTGCAACAGGAAAGTAGAAGTAACGCAATAGACTATCTAAACTTGGAGATATTTTCCAATCGGTATGAAAAGTAAAGAAATAAAGTAATAAAAAAATAATAAGAAAAACGTGCGATTGTTCATTTCTCAAAACAAGAATCAAAAGTTATATCGGAAGAAAATAAATGCACAGTGCAATGAATATGCGGAAAAGAAATAACAAATATACCATGAATCGCAATGATTATAAAAAACGTAAACAATTTGTGTTGGAACCGGGTATGACAGGATTTTTATGCACATGCAATTTTCATGAGAAAGGCTGTATTACTGATGCCTATAGATTGCTCAATCTATTTGCAGATGATAAATCTGTGTCAGAGATAAATAAGGTATTTAGATATATATAAATACAGAAAAAAATATAGAAGACAGTTGAGAGAATTTTATCATTCATTACAGATGGTGTATATATATATATAATATATATATATATATATATATATATATATATATATAAAATATATGCATATGTATATATGTATATGTGTATGTATATGTAATAAATATGATATTTTAAGGAATCTGAAACATCAAATAAATTCACAACAGATAATACGTTCCCTAAAAAGGAAGCAGATACATCTATAAAAGATCCTGATCGAGATGAAGATATATCAACTGCTCTAGAGAAAGAAATTGTTGAACTTAGAACAGAATGTGAAATGCCATTGTCTTCTCGAAAATTTCAAGTAATACTTATGTCATAATATTCATTATATTCATATTTTTTTCTTTGAGGATCAATATGCATTTATCAATATTATAATTTTCTGTAGGTAGTAGATACTGGAGTTAAAAATATGATTTTCATAACAACTACCTTACCAAATCCATTAGAATTGGTTACTAAAATTGTCTCCAAGTTGGATATAACCAAAGAACAATGTACCAGATATTTATTAAGATTACTTCCAATTGAAGTTGTATGTAAAGCTTATATGGACAATATAAAGACAAAAGCAAGTGAATTGTTTGAAAAGTATTTTGCTCAAGAACCAAAGACATTTAGTATTGTGTTTAAGTAAGTTTAAAATTGCATCTTGTATAGCCAAATTAATAATTTTTACATTTTAATTATAAAATTAATAATGCTGTAGTCGTCGCAGCAATAATAGCATTAAAAGGGATGAAATTATACAAGATTTGGCAGAAATAATTTTAAGAAAAAATCCTGGTAATAAAGCAGACTTGAAAAATCCAGAGATAGCTGTGATAGTTGAAGTGATACGTGGGATTTGCTTATTATCTATCGCTCCCAATTACTATAAATTTAAGAAATACAATCTCCTTGAAATATGCAACAGTGCAAAAAATAAGGTAAGATTATTATAAGTTGCTCAAAATTGTTACATGTGCATAAATATGTAAAAATTATATATTATCATTGACACAATCTAATATTTTTAAATACAATGTATAAAAAATTAAAAAATTTTTAGATAATTGTTAAGAAAAAATATGAAGAAGAAGTAACAAATTCAGCAAGTAAAGAAAAGTATGAAGAGGATATAAATATAGAAATAACAAATATAGAAGAAAAAAAAAAATATACTGATGATAATGAACATTTGAATACACAGAGTGAAATACAAGAATAAATTAATTAATATTAATTATTGTTTCAAAAAAAATTTGTTCCTAATATTCATGTATAAAATAAGTTTATATATATATATATATATTATATATAATGATTTTTATATTTTATAAAAATACATAAACTATAAATAAATATATATACATGAGAGATGTGAATTAATTTATATTTTTATTAATGCCCTTCTATCAAAATATATTGATGTAATAATGTAATTTTAATAATTTTATGAGATCATTTCTTGTGAAAACTCTTTTGATAATTTGAAGTAATACGGTTAGTTTGAATAAAAAGATTTTCTTATAAAAACATTTAATAAAAAAATTTATAAGAAACGAATTATATTTTTATGAATACATATTGATAAATTAAAGGTAATATCAAGTATAAAAATCCTTTGAAATCAAGGTCCCATGGTGTAATGGTTAGCACTCTGGACTCTGAATCCAGCGATCCGAGTTCAAATCTCGGTGGGACCTGTTTATTTTTTTTTTAACTTGTATATAATTTTTAATTTTTTATAAATATTGATTGTAAAGTAATAAAATCGTGTAATTTAAATATATTGATATATTGAAATTAAAAAAAATAATAAATTTAATCTTTCAGTATAGAAAATTGTATGGCCTTTAGGATCACTTTGGGAGCGTTTGACTACATTGCAATTGGACATAGCCACTTACACGACCAATGTCTGGAAATTTTCCACTGGATCAACCAATCAAAAAAATTTTATTTTAAATTAACTAATCAGCCAGCGTGGGCAATCAGGCCTTCACTCGTCATTTTTACTAACTGCGACTAATTTAATTGGCCGAATATTTCATTGGAATTGATCAATCGTAATTTGCGATGATTGATTGATCAATTCCAATGAAGGTCGTAATCTATTAACTTATGCCATAATCGTAAAAAATTGACGAATCATAATCGATTATTTTTTTATAATTCGATTGTGATTGGTTAATTTATTGATAATTTTTTACGGCATAAGTTAACAGATTACGGTCTCCATAAACTAACCCTTACTATTTTGGAATTAAAATAATTTCCAGTTTGACTTCAATATAATAATGTGTGCGCGTGTGCGCGCGCGTGGTGTGTGTGTGTGTGTGTGTGTGGAGGGGGGGGGGTATAAATATTAAATCATATCTACATATTCATGCTTTATGATTAATTTTTATAAATTTAAAATAATCTAAAGCTACATTTTTATTAACTAATTTAATATTGTTTAATATATTTATATTTATTATATATATTTTTTATTAGATTAATTTTTTATATATTTCAAATTTATTTTTAAGACTACATCAAGTACATACAACTTTGGCTGCGTTCCGAGATTTACTGCCAGTACTCAAAATATATAGTTCAGGTCACATATATTATAGATTTTCAGTACTGGCAGTGAATATCGGGACGCAGCATTTGTATCTTGAGCACGCATATTTAAATATGGCTGAATTCCGTAAGTGCATATACGCGCATTTATCTATAGTTCGTGTCACGTATATTATAACAAAATGCGCGCTTTACCTATGATGCATTCGTAACTATAAATATGACTTCTGTAACTGTCAAATTTAAGGTACATCTCGCTATATGTAGATGTGTGTATGTGCAACATTGAAAAAGAGAAATAAATAAAAGGAAAAATAAACGAACCGAAAAATACGCAAAGTTTAAAATAAAATTACAATAATTTAGTGTAATAGCGAACAATGCAGGAAGAACCAAAAAACACCACAAAATTAGGAAGTACTCGAAAGTAAAATTGTTGTAAAATTTATTTTTTGATTAAATGAAAAATTCCACGATGCGATTGTTCCTTGTAACTCTCTTATGTTTTTATCATGTCGGTGTAGAGTTCGCAATGCAGGGACATTGGATGTAACGTTATCTAGTTTTGTCACAAGTGGAACTTCTCGTAGAACAATTAATAGCAACATGCCAGGTGATGTTTCACAAATACAAAGTAAGAGCTTTATGACAATCTGTTCTATAATTTCACCGACTGCTTTATATTCTAATGCTGTATTATGCTATATTAATCATAGAAGTGCCAAGAAAGAAGATTCCTGTGAGCAGGCAGTCGATTATGCCATTGCAGTTAGATTCACAAAAGAAAATAGATACTGAGTGCAAGGAATTAGAACTTGGACTCCTTTATGATGAATATTTACAAACTGTAATGATGGATCTCATAATGAAGAAAAAGACTGAGGAGAAAAAATGTCTAATGATAAGACAATTAGCTACTGTGGCACAAGAGATTGATCAAGATACTAGAAAATTAATTAAAATTAAGACAAGGGAACGTGATATAATGAATTTAAGTTTAGCACAAAAAGAGACAGATGCCCAACTAATTGCGATAACAAAGTGCACTGGTAAAGGCAAAATTCATTAAAATTATATTAATTTTTATTTTGTTTTGATATATTTACATTCTTATAGATGATGAAACATTTAAAGCTGTACAAGATATGTTGTTCAAGTTGCGATTTCTCTTAGAACCCTTAGATATATTGCAATGTAATGGTATAATACTTCCTAAAACACAGGCCGAGTGGAAAGAGACTCGAGAAGTATTAATAAAATGTTCAAATGCTTTAAAGAGTATTGCAAATCTAATTGGAACGAAAGGTGAAACATATTGTTCCGTTAATACTGAACTGAAGAATTTTACTGAAACATACAATGAAATAGAAAATCTTCAAAAGAAGTATGTTGTGTATCTTTTCTAAGATTTTTTTAATGTGTACCATTATATTCTGATGTATTCATTTGTATTTTTTCAGATTGAAAGAAGCATTGTGCAATTTACAAGTATTGATCTTAAAAAATGCTTCTTTTTCGTTGGCATGTGATAACACACTTGAATAATGTGCTATGAATATAGAGAAAATACTATCTTATACAGTATTAACTAAACTAAATTGATTAACAAGTTTGTACTGTGTTGCACAAGTATTACGTGAGATACACTATATTTTTCAAATTTCTTAAAAAAAGTTTAAGTAAGTTATATGTTTTCATAGAATTGCGTCGAAATTATTTTCTTCTCAACAAAAGAGAATAAAGATTTTATCAAAGCAAGATTTTAAATTGTGTTAATTAAATGCGAGTTTTGTACGTAAATTTATTTATGGATTTTAACTTGCTATTATGTCGAACATGAGTCAATGGGTCAATTAGATTTGTCAAAAAAATTTGTCTCATTTTCTTGAAATACAATTGATCGCCCAATAAATAGAACTTTTTTTTTTTCTCTAAGATTCCTTTCTCTTATCGAATGTCGCGCGTGCGTTCCGAAGTTCATCGAAAAAAGCACACGTGCAAGTTTTTGTCCACGAGCGTATATACACGCGATTTGGCTTGGTCGCCATGCCTGTGGGACGCAATGCGGACAGTACGGAGAGAGAGACAGTCAACATCGGCGGTAGCTGGTTTGACTCACGTAGCAGCATGACACGAGTTTTGCGGTCTCGGTGAGCGCGGTGAGGAGACAAGCTGTGAAAAGCGCGAGTGAGTGTACACGTACTCGCGTGTATCACGAGAAAGAGAGTGCGTGAGATTGTTGGAGCGTATGATCGCATGGTCACGCGCGGCGTAACGTAAATCAGTATTATACACACACACACACACACACACACACACGCGACAGATCGCGGATCCTCTCGGTGACTGGTACGTTTCGTCGTGCGCTCGACTTCTGCGACATATTCCTTTTCCCTTTGCAGCCGCACCAGCGAGTCAAGAGTGTGCGGTAACATACACCTTTCGAGGAGATAAACGTTTCTACGCGCGAAGAAGTGACGTTGATCGCTCGAGATGGCCGGTGCGATGTTGTTTGAGCGGGCCCAGGCCGTTTCGATGACGAATCGCAGCGAGGGTATCTCGTTGCTGAACGAGATTGTCTCGGATCCGAGTATCGGCGTCGCCGATGACAACGAGGATAACATCCGTGTGAAGGAGCAGGGTATTCTCCACCTAGGCGAGCTTTACAAGAAAGAGGGCAAGGCGAAGGAGCTGGCCGAGTTGATCAAAGCAACCAGACCGTTTCTCAGTCTCATTAGTAAAGCAAAAGCCGCCAAGCTTGTGCGATCCTTGGTTGACTTCTTCCTGGATCTGGAGGCTGGTATTGGCATCGAGGTAATTGGCATTTGTCTTTGTATATACTTGACTTAGAGAATTGGACAAGATACAAATTGAATTAGGTTAGGCTACGACAGTTCTCTGTTCCAACCAATGAAAAATGTCAACTAGGCCATGCTTGTCAAAAGATCCTCTCTGCTTTGTTTAAATATATATCTATTATCTTTAATAATAACACGCTGCGGAACTCGTCATTTAACATCTAAATTTAAATGATATAAAATTTTGATATATAATATGCATTCTTAATTTTCCTTTCTTTGATTCAAATCATTCCATTTATGAAAAGTCTTAACATCCGTATGAAAAAAATTAAATATATGGAATGTATTTATATGTGTTACATATTTAGGTACAATTGTGTAAAGAATGCATAGAATGGGCCAAGGAAGAACGCAGAACGTTTTTAAGGCAATCGTTAGAAGCCCGCCTAATAGCTCTGTATTTCGACACGGGTATGTTCAGCGAGGCATTGCAATTGGGATCGGCTCTCCTCAAAGAACTCAAAAAATTGGATGACAAACAACTACTAGTAGAGGTTCAATTATTAGAGAGCAAGACATATCACGCATTGAGTAATTTAGCGAAAGCAAGAGCAGCGCTTACCAGCGCTAGAACAACTGCCAATGCAATTTACTGTCCACCTAAAATGCAAGCTGCTCTGGATCTACAATCGGGGATATTACATGCCGCGGATGAACGAGACTTCAAGACTGCTTACTCCTACTTTTACGAAGCTTTCGAAGGGTTAGTATCTTGTAATTGGTATCTTAAGCTGTAGTATAGTCTGCTTTTGCATTTTACGAGAAATGTGTGTGTCATCTATTTTATTTTTAGGTATGACAGTGTTGAAAGTCCCAAGGCATTGACAGCGCTCAAATATATGCTACTGTCAAAAATCATGTTGCGCACGCCAGAAGACGTTCAAGCTATCATGTCTGGCAAACTGGCAGTGAAATATGCGGGACTCGATCTAGACGCGATGCGTGCGGTAGCCGAAGCTAGTCACCGACGATCGCTAGCGGACTTTCAAAAGGCTGTTAAGCAATATCGACAGGAATTGGAAGACGATGTAATTGTACGCGCACATCTTGGTTCCCTTTATGACGCTATGCTGGAGCAAAATTTATGTCGTTTGGTCGAACCTTACTCGCGAGTCCAGGTATTTATATCGAAATTCTTGCATTACTTTGGTCCATATTCTGAATTCTTTTCTATTGTAAAAATTCTCTCTAAAAGTAGCTTCGGTTCAAACAAAAAGCTTATAAAGCACTTTTATCGATAAGAGAGGATTCAGAATATAGGCCTTCTATAAATGAACTATAAATTATTTCGTTGAGTTCTCGTTAAAAATATAGGAAAAAGGCAGATTTGATTTTATTACATATAAACATAAATAAAGATTTATTGGTATTGAGAATTAAATACGGTGTTTACGGTATTATAAAACCTTGCTTTTTAATTTCGAAATTGGCTCTGTTTACAAAAGAATCTAATCCTAATAATAATTGTTACATAATATTTGTCAAATTACTTAATATATCATGTAGCAAGCAATAATAACAAGCGATTGAATTTTCTGAGAAGAAATCAGTTATCTATGCTTAATTAAAGGATTCGAAAAAAATTTTAGAAATTTGTAATAACACTTAACACAAAATAATTCTTGTTCTCTTATAATTTTTTTTTTTTTTTTTTTTATTTTTTTAAGGTGAGTCATATTGCTTCGTGCATATCTCTGCCATTGGCGCAAGTAGAAAAGAAATTATCGCAGATGATTTTGGACAAAAAGTTGCGAGGAGTTCTCGACCAAGGAGAAGGCGTTTTAATCGTTTTCGAAGATACCCCACGCGATAAGACCTACGAAATCGCATTAGACACAATACACAGCATGGGAAAAGTCGTCGATACACTTTACCAGAAAGCCAAGAAACTCACCTAGCCCTATTTAATATGTATTTATACAAAAAAAATCTATCGCAATTATTGTAATCATTAATGATTAGTTACTCATTAAATATTGTCGATTAATTGTATTTTTCTCGTAATTAACGTGGTTGGCACACAAGTGTCGCGAGAACAAAAAGTGCTCATTTATCGGTATGTTCGTATAGGACTGCTTTTATTAATTGTAGGAATTATTTAAAAGATATGAAATAATCGATTTGCTTGAGATCTAATCAACACAAACCCTCTTAATCCCGCGTCTTTGAAATTATTTTTCGTAAATAAAAGAGAGAAATATTATAATACCGAAAAACAACAAATACAAAACAAGAGTAAAAGAATTGCTCATTTATACTTATTCGCCCTCAATAAGTAACCGAATATGTAAGTCGTCGTAAAATAATATAGATATCGATAATTAAAATTAATGCAGTATTACAGATATATATCGTATTATAGATATATCGAGATGTCATAAAATCAGATTTAAATCTTATATTTTTGTAATAACTATATTTCGAATAACTATATTATCAGATGGCAAGACTTTGGACATTCGCAATCTCGCGAATGTTTTAACGTTAAGCTACTACTGTTAAGTGTATTTCATTTGCGTGACTATTCAATAACCTCTCATCGATTTGCGTCCAATTTTTCGCAATCAATTTCCGTTGCATCTCATTGTACATACAATCTACAACATCAAAAATTAAAATTTGACAAGATGTTTCCGCACGAAACATTTATTATCACCATTGTGTCAGAGACTCGTCGGTGATCGCTGAATCATTCTTCCACAATCGATAAAGAGAGATGTTTTCGCGCGATTTATGCGTTTAAAAAAATCGATCGCTCATGCGCGTATATCGATATGCCCGTTTCATTTATCCTCAACCTCCTTATCTGTTTCGACTCATTTCTAAAACGAAAAATATATTCTCGATCTGATTTTATATGCACGAAAAGAGGGCAGGAAGTGACAGCTAAAGATGATAAGAAATGTAATTGGAATTCTCGCTTGACAACGCGGTAGCGGGAGAACACGACTGTAGCGCGACTTCCTGTTTGAAGTTGCACGTTTCAACAAAGGGGACACAGTGCAGGGTTTAAAAAGCTTTTTTTTCTTACGAAAAGTAAATAATGGAGGATGCCACGGTAGAAAAGGTAAAATATCTCGACTATTTCGTCATCGCTCCCATCGCCGGTCTGGAAGGACGAAGAAACGGACGGCCGGACGGGACAACGATAACAGCGTTCCGTTTTTAGGTTAAGCCACCGGTATTTACGCGAGTGAAAGACGATTGCGTCGTGCGTCCAATTGCGCGTTCAGGCACGTCCGTCGTTGCGAACGTTTCGAATGCTCACTGCTCAGATCAACGTCATCCGTCCGAGCTTCCTCGATTTCTGCTCTCATCCACCTCGTCTCTCTCTCTCTCTCTCTCTCTCTCTCTCTCTCTCTCTCTCTCTCTCTCTCTCTCTCTCTCTCTCTCTCTCTCTCTCTCTCTCTCTCTCTCTCTCTCTCTCTACGCTTTGTATATCGGAGTTATCGGCATATTGTGAGAAAGAAACATCCGAGAGATGCACGCGACGTTAACCTAACCTATTCTCGTCGCACAACAAACATCGATTTCTTTTTACCGCGTAAACATTTTTCTCACGCAAAATCTGACTCGGTGGTACGCCATCAAATCTCGTTACATTATAATACTTTAGCAGCTGTCGTGTGTCTGACGCATATATGAGCAATCGGTAATATTGAAGGTCATCTCCGACTCGGGGTCGACTAATCGTCTCATGTTTGCAAGCTTCAAACTCTCTCGAAAGCATTACCGAAAAAATGATGGTAGTGAAGTTGATTTATTTTCATTACTTACCATATATTAGTAATCTTTTATTCTAATGTTTTGTTTGATACAAAATGTTTGTAAAATTACTGCTACAGCCATTTGCATATATGTATTGGCGATAACCTATTAAAATGAAATACTAAAAAAGCTATTAAAAAAGCTTAATACTCTCTTCATTAATTCGTTTCTCATTTTATAACACTCGCACGAGATGTCACTTTTTAAAAAATAAAACTATAATTTTAAATTGTAGAATTTCATGATACAGAGTGAAAAAGGACCTATCAAATTTCACATCATATACATCATATAGCTAACTTTCTTAAATTTCTTTATAAATTATTTTCTGAATATCTTTACTCAGAGATGACATCTTATTAAGCATTTGTACATTTTACAAGAGTGTTATATAACATCAGTGGTATTAATTTGAATCTTGGTACATTTAATTTATGTTTCTTAATTTCTATCATGAAAGTATTTTTTATGATAGAACATTGAGATCTGAGAAAAAAAAACAAATTATTATTTGTCTTTTATTAAACAATATAAAAGTTTATATAGATTATTACTTTGTCATATTCATTATATTTTAGAATTTTTGGATGCAAATGTAATATAAACAAATGAATATCGTAACCTGTTAAAATTACATTATGTCATAAAGTTACATACAATACAAATAAAAATTTAGTGAAGTTCTTGCCTAAAAATTTATAAAATTGCATCAAATATTTTTTTTATCTTATTGCTTTTTATCGCTTCTATGTAAATGTTTCCCACATTCTCTAATAACCTGAGAAATGAATCAAGTAACATATTACCAAATGGTTACACAGAGAATAAGGTAGTGTAGATTTAATTTTAAATAGGAAAAAAAATATATATATATATATATATATATATATATATTTCAATATTTCCATATATTATAATATTTATTTGAATACTATACAATATTTTTATTACCATTATACTTTTATACTCGAATTTGTTATATATTATCTATGTATAACAATTATAAATTATTATATCCAATTATTTATTCCATGATTTTTTGAGATTTAAAACAATATGGAACTTGTGTTTAGTTTTCTATATACTACACGAGATATATATCATACTTGAAATGTAAAAGCATTAGGGTTAAGTCACTTGTCATTTATGTACAATTATCTTATCAAAGTGATGTATTTTTTGAGTTTATTTTACAGGTTCAAGAATATAAGGATTCTCTTAAAACTAAGGTAATCTTTTGTCTCAAGACTAGTACCTGTATAATGTTATGTATATATTTATTATCTATATATGTATTGTTCAGGCGGAAGAGTTGCTCGTAAAAGGTTTCCCAGAGAAAATAGTTAAATTAAATGAATTGCTGGAAACGCCTGGATTTTGCAATCGAAAGCTGTCAGATGTACATCAAGACTTGAATGTTCCCATTCCAGATCCTATAATTCTTAATCATTCCGAAGATACTCCTGCTACAAAAAAGTTTAAATTAGACAATAATGGAGAAGAAACTAGTGGAACCAAAGTCATGGTACTTCCAAGTGGCCCTGTACCTTGTAACAAAAAATTGTGTGATTTAATTCACATAGTTAAACCCTATATTAGACAACTTTTGGAGGATTCTAACTTAGTGAGTATTAAGTATGTTAAAGCTTGAGTAAATTTATATTACTTTTATATGCAATTTTTGTAATAGTAATCTTTACAAAGAGTAATGTATATATTGCTGCAAAAATGTTAATAAAATTTGAAACAGTTTCGAATTTGAAGTTTTCTTTCATTTTTTATAAAAAATATATTCAAAAATTATATTTTTTCATTAATATTTCTTATTTCTTCAAGGAATAATTAGGAATATTCAATATTTCTTCAAGCATTTTTGTCATTATAACATTAAATGTTTCTGATAAATTATTATTTTTAATTTTTTAGCTAAAAATGTGGATTTCTTTTTTGATTCCAAAAATTGAAGACGGGAATAATTTTGGCGTATCTATTCAAGAAGATACATTATCAGAAATTCAGTCCGTTGAAAGCGAAGCCGCTGCATTCTTCGATCAAATCTCTAGGTAATGTAAAGAGTAAATGATATATTGGCGGGCATATATGGATATAGAGAGCTCATTTCTTATTTTTATAGATATTTCATCTCCAGAGGAAAAATTGTTAGTAAAGTCGCGAAATACCCACACATCATCGATTATAGAAGAGCAATTCAAGAATTGGACGAGAAAGAGTACGTAAGCTTATGGCTCGTCATGTGTGAAGTCCGTAATCGTTATTGTTCGCTGCACGATCTTGTAATCAAGAATTTGGAAAAGATCAAACGGCCACGTTCCTCCAACGCGCAATCTTTGTACTAGTAGGCATAGTTTTACGCGCTGTACCTACGTGCAGAATAACTCAACATAAACATAAATCGGAAATATAATAATATAAAGAAAAGAAATTCATCTCCACCCACTCTCCATCCTCTGATACATTTCAATTACCTTGACATTAATCTATCATTCAATCTCGATTATGGCACTATGAATAAAACCAATAGCTACACGTACACTTTACGAAATCATATTATGTAGATTATACTTAACTTATTCGTACGTTTAAGTTCATATAACAGACTTTTTTTTGTCACTGATGTATATGAGAAGCATCTCTCAGAGTTAGATTTTAAGTACGAAGTTAAAAAAAAATCTCCAATTTGTAAGATAAGCTTTACATCTCTTTCGAAATTGTATTTTATTCTTTAAATTTCATCGACATGTGATATTTCGATATCTGAGCATAATATATATTACACGCATAAATTCGTTACATAATTATGCGGTGTAGCTTGCATGTAATTTTGCCAATAATATAATTGAGGCACTTATAAACAGGTGGTCAAATTGGACTTAGTATAGTCAAATAAATATTGCATTGTTTGTAATTTCTATGTAAGAAGATTGAAAGATAAGTCTAATGTGGACATAATATAGCTTGATTTATTAAATAATGTGGATTATTTAATAAATATAAAATATATAAATAGTATTCCTTTTTTGTAAGTGTTTATGCTTTGTCGTGATAAACCATGAAAGAATAAATACGCGCGATCACATGGGATATAGCTTCTCTCATGCTTGAAATTGTCCTTGGGAGAAAAAGGCAAAAATAAGAATAAAACTTTTCTAATATAGAAATTTATAATTTATGTTTTTATCAAAATAATTTATACATATCAAAGAATGGATGAACAGGTAAGATGCACAATTCATTTGTATAATTTGTATAAAAATTCATATAATTAAGTTATAAAATTGATATAAGATTCTATATTAAATATTTAAACGTACAACGCGTAACACAGAAAGTATAATAAAAATTTTATGAACATTCATTTATGATGAATAATATTAGAAAGTTAAGGCTCGGCTTTCTCGCTGCAGCCATATTGAATTATAACGTCAGAGACGAGAAATGACACGTAAAAAGTTTCTTGCGTTGTATAGCTTTATTTTGTACTTTTCCCTTAAAAACACGATATTTTCATATTCTTAAAACTTTAAAAAATACCAGAAAGTAAGATATCTGTCTAATAAATCATGTAAAAATGTAAAAATTCTTGAAATGATGGCAACAATGACACTGCTCAGCTATCAGAAATTATCAGATTACTTAGATCTAGTTGTCTTTGACAGATATCTTAGTTTCTGGTATTTTTTACAAGTTTTAAGAATATGAAAATACGTTTTTCACCTTTGATGTCACACAATCCATGTCGCGCCGCGAGAGAACCGAGCCTTAAATATAAATTAAACATTACATTTATTTTATACATTGATTATATGAAATGGCACTGACAATTAAACGCATTAAAATACTTAGAATTGTATGAAAATATTGCGTATAATATAATCCTTGGAGCATTGTGACACCACTTGTTCTTTTTCATTATGATTCCATGAAAAGACCAGGATTTAGATAACAATGTTTATTAAATCCCAATGATTGTATGGATGACGTTTGACACTCATTGTTTGTTGTTCTAAGATGTTTCAACTCTGCATCAATCTGCAAATCACATTAATTGTAGATCATTGTGCTATTATTACCATTATTTTAAATTTTACATTTCGTAATACTTACCATGCTAAATAAGTCTTGAACGTGATTCGTATGAGCGTGATTCATAAATATTTTACAAAGAATCTGTATGAACCAACTACCAGTTACAGAATCTCGATAAGAAACATGTCCGGGTAAAGTAGATTGAACAACAAGCATATCTGAATAATTCCTTATTGTTTGAATGTGTTGTATTTCCAGATTGGTATTAGTCGTTGGCTTTACAGAAACACAAGTGTCTGTAGTAATTCTGCCGTGAGCTACGCCTTTCTGTTTTTTCTTTCCTCTGCAAGAATATGAAAAATAAATAAATTAATAAGAAAATGTATTGAATACAGATAATAAATGAACACTCTTATAAAATAATATTAATGTTTATTGTTTAATTAATAAAATTAAGCAATAAAAGATCGTAAGCGATCTTTAGATGAGAGGACATTTGAAAATAGTTATTAACTAGGAACTGTCGCGGTCAAATATCGCAGATCAAATATCGCGGACAGTAAACGAAGAATTTTGAATTCGATCGGTTCTCGTTGATTTTTCCGTCTTCTATATTAGTGACTTTCAATTACATTTGTATCTGCCCTTTTAGATTTATGTAACGCTCACATGTAAAATCTATTTCCTTAAATAGTTCCTTTAAGTTATTTTTATCATTATTTGCTGAAAATTTGTATTTCTCGTTTGATAATTCCTAATATTACTAATATCAAAATTGATCTACAAGATTTTATTTGCATAGAGTAGCATCGCTCAATAAATTCAATAAAAGATGAATAAACAAAATCAAATATAGGATTATATGTAGAAAATTTTTAATAAGTTTCTTACCTACAAAGTTGAAAAATAAATATCTTTGGTTTTTCTGCAAGTTGCGGACAAGCTTCTGTGGTAAAGTAATCACATACTTCTGTACACAGAAGTTTTTCATAATTGGTTTGTCTTGCGCTATGATAATCAGTTCCCTGAATCTCAGTATTGTTCTCCTCATCCTCTGTACCATGGCTTGTAATGATTACAAAACATGAATCTACCTTCCTTAAATCTTCCCTTTTGGAAAATTCTTGAATTTTGTCTTTCATTTCCTGACCAAAAAGAAAATAATCATTTGATGCCATTAAATATATGCTTTTTAAATTATCTCAAAATATATCAAAAACAAATATATACACAAATATATACATGAGACATTAAAAAATATATATATAAGATATTAAAAATTAAAAAATTTACGCTATAAGTTAAATCACTTTTGTACCTGTCCTTTTAGATTTCTATATGTAATGACCGTAAAACCCATTTCCTCAAACAATTTCTTCAAATTATCTTTATCATGTTTTGCTGAAAATCTATGTTTCTCATATGATAATTCGTAATAAATATTTGTGATTATCAAAACTAATCCACGAGGTCTACTTCGCATAGGATATCGCTCAATAACATCATATTCACAATCTAAGAATCTTGTAGCTTTATGTACTTTGATCGTTAAAGGTTCATCAGACCAAATGTGATGACACAATGGATCTTCCTGCCTAAAATTTAATAACAATATTGTAAATATGTTAAAATCAAATAAAAATATTTACAAATTTCTAAAAAAAATAATTATAAATTAGTTTTCAAATCTTTCAGATTTTGAAAGTAAAAAGAAAGAGGAGTTCACAATTAAGCTCATAATTTTTAAGTTTCCTGTGAAAACTTGCAATAGACTAAATAGACTTATAGCATTTATTCAGTGCATAAAGCATTTGATTATGGAATAGAAAAAAAGGTTTACAAGATAAGAATTCGGTTGAGATCTAAAACAAGATTAAGTGCACAAAAAAAAATTTAGTAACTATGCCATATAAGGATACTATTATATCTGTCATACGACAAATGTAATAGTACCTTAACACTTTATAGCTGGAAGCACTTCAAATTTAAAAAAAAGTAATAAAAAAAAGAATAAATTGTAATAACATACTTTATATTAGTATTTGTGTTACTTATTCCTTCCAATATATTGGCTTCGTTTTCATGGTCAGACTGTCTTAAACTAAGAATGAAATTTTTAAATGCATTTGGTCCTCGTGTTTTAATAGTCAGATATATATCTTTCACTGTATCTCGTAGCTCCAGATTTTTCTGTAATCAAATATATATATGTATATATTTTTTTTACGTATAACATATATATATATATATATAATTTTATAAATATATATAAAATATATTATTTATATAAATATATATAATTATAAAATATATATAAAATATATATATATAAAACTCTGAGCAAAATGTGTGTGTGTGTGTGTGTGTGTATGTGTATGTGTGTGTGTGATACGTATATACATACATACATATACATATATATTTTATTCAGAATTTTATCTTTTAGTATTTTATAAAAATTTTATATAAAAATATATATTATATAATATATTCTAAAGCAATATTTATTCTTTCTAATCTCTATCTTCATTATCTAAAGTACAAAGTATGACTCATATGTGTATTATATACATTATATAGTTAGACTATAATTCTTTAGAAAATATTTAAAAAAAATCATAATTACATTAATAGCTAGTCATTTCAATTCATGATTTATAACTATATTTATTACATTCTCAAAATACAATTTTAATATATATTACAGATTATATTTGGATAAGTTCAATTCAATTTGCTAGATTCTAAAATATATAAAAGAAATTAATGATGTTTTAACCTTTTCAAATCATTTTTTTAAGAATAAGGAAAATGTATATTATTAAAATAAGTATAAATTTTTACAAAAGAAATAAAAAAATAAATATTGCACAGATGTGGCAAATGCGTTAAAAAGATATTGATAACAAAGACAATTGGTGAAAGAACTTACGAACATAGAACTGCGTAATATCTCGTAGCTAAAACTCACCATCCATCGTGGAAGATTTACATCATCCCTATTAAAAACCTTGTTGTCCAGTAATTTTGGTAATAGTTTTGTCATATTAATTTTGGGCACTATGCTCTCGCAACAGCGATCTACCTGTTCGCGATCTCTTTGGTCCATCTTGAATTTGACACATTCACTTTCAAGAAGTAAATTTTTAGCATCAAGTATGTTCACGTATGTTCACTGAAATCTTACGCTAGATCTTTTCAATAATGCCACAGAACTTGAAACTAGGAGGAAAGAGGCATAAGCTAAAGAGGTACGTTGGCAGGGAG
Source organism: Pogonomyrmex barbatus (assembly GCF_055798465.1). NCBI lineage: Eukaryota > Metazoa > Arthropoda > Insecta > Hymenoptera > Formicidae > Pogonomyrmex > Pogonomyrmex barbatus. Next base: position 14,070,771 of record NW_028297116.1, read on the forward strand.
TATCTGTCATTTCATCACGCTCTATACTACTACTACTCCTTTTATTGGCCGCTATCAGACAGTGCTAAAACAGGCCACGACTCAATTCGGTAAATGATTGTAAGAAGAATTAAAAAAAAAAAAAGCATAATGACGCAATACAAAAATTTATATAGGGACAAAACACGTCCACTCCACTCAACCCCGAGGCCCGAAGGAGATATTCTCTCTCTATTCTCATCACGCAGATTTCATACCAAATCAAAGCTTAGAGCCAGAGCTGCATAGAGTGTATCATGTATATACACGTGCATAATACGTACATACATATCGGCGTGTATGTGTGGGTTTAGATCTCTTATTGTGATGTATCAAGTATTGTAATTAATAAAATATTAATAGCTGATAAAATCAACTGCGACTCTATCGATCGTCGATTATCTTTATTCTGAAAAATGTAATTTATGTGAAATATGACTACAGCGCTTACGATGAACCGCGAGATATGAACTTCGAATGTTTTTCAATATCTAATAAAGGTTACTGATCAAGTTTGATTATTCACGATGAACGCTAATTACTCTTTACAAAATCATATCCGATCTTCAGATTATAAACGAAATGAACGACAAGAAATGCTGGTTGCTCCACCGTTAGACTTATCGTTTAAAAAAGCTACTACCATGGACGGTATATAAATTGAAGGAATGTCATTTTCTTAAATATTATTTTGAATTGATGGTGCACATTGATAATTCATTTTCTTATTCAAATTAAATTTTATTTACGATTATAAGTGCTAACAATTATTATTATTATTATTATTATTATTATTATTATTATTATATGATCACTCATATATGCACCTTTTCGTTTCCTCTTTTCATACAGAATTGATGGAAAAACGTGCGCAAATAATACGCACTAGAAAGGCACCAGTGAGAACGTTTAAAGATCGTTATGTAACCAGTACGTTGTGGCTAAGCAACAATTTACTTAAATCAATGGATGGTCTTCAGCGTCTCGTGGACAGAATTCTTGACGATCCCGAGTACCTCAGTTGGTTGGATTTGTCTTTTAATGAGATAAGCGAGATTGGAGAAGAAATAGAAAAGTTTTCAAACTTGAAGATTCTCTATTTGCATGGCAATAAAATTGCGAATATTGCGGATACCTTAAAGCTTACGAAACTACAGAATCTTAGATCACTGACGTTACATGGTAACCCGATCGAAGACATTCCCTGTTACAGGGGTTACATCGTACATCTTCTCCCACAGCTGCTCGTCTTAGATTTTTCGCCAGTAATTTCTGCGGAAAAAAAAAAGGCGCTACCCATAGGATTTTTTAAGATGATACAATCTGGGATACGAATATAAAATTTATTTTTTATACCATTGCATACGCTTTTGATATACATATTTCCCTTTAATATTTTTATTTCCATATCTTCTTGTTCTGATTCTGCTTTATATTACTTGAGATATGGCAGTTTTACAAAATATAATTGCGTATCAAATTAATACTATTCTCTTCTGAGAATATATGTCCAAGTGTTGAAACTTAATCTTAAATGATTCGTATTCGATAAATAATAAGTATGATTAATAAGTTAACAAAAAAGATATAACTTTTAAAAGTAGAATCCTAAATACTGTTGCATGCATAAATGCTGCTGTTTATGGCAACATTTTCGCTGCTGTTAAACGTTATGGATTTATCAAGCAGTATAAAAGTTTACAAAAGTATTACATATTTAGAGATTATTATTTTTATCTTTGTTCCTCCCGAAAAATTTCTATAAAGTCACACAAAACATAAAAAGTATTTTATATGTTTACTTTAATATTTTTTAAAAATTATACACTTATCGGCCTCACATAGCGATTTTAATATAAATTATACAAATAATGAAAATGCTGAAGCAAAACTTGTAATAATGAAATATGACATATCATCATCACAGTTGTATTGCGATAAAACTCAATCAAATTAAATCTCGAAGAATTGAGTATTAATTTCGAAATAAAGATGTTACGATAATCCTATAAAAATTTGCTGTATTACAAACTGAGACTCGAAAAAGAGAATTTAATTCGAGATATCTTGCAACATAAAGTAAAGTTTCTTACTACACATCAATATGCGTTTAATGTATCCGTCTACTGCGCTTACTACGGTGTTTGCTTGACTTTTCCAAATCCCTGTCCCGAGATCGACTTCGGGATCTGTAACTACGTGATCTTCGCGATGACTTGTGGCTGCCTGATCGTCTTCGCTGTGTCTTTTTGAGTTTATTGGATCTACCATGACTATGACTTCGTGATCTACTTCTACTGTGCCTTTTCCGTTTAACGGAATACTTTGTTTCTTCGCCTCGTGATGGAGAAGTACTAGGAGATTTTGAACGCCTGAAATATACGAAATATGAGGAATTAAATATTTATGAAAGTATATATAATTAACGAGACAAGCCTTTTTCATTAAATTAACTTTTATGCTGTAAAAGATTAAATATGTTAATCAGATTTAGAATCGAATATAAAATACAACGTATATATACCGTATGAAAAATATATTGTATAAGATTCCTAATTAACATAATTAACATAATTATGTTATATATATTAATTCTAATACTTTAATTTTAGTTTTTAATTAAAAATATTTGTATACATATTTGTACATACATAAATATGTTACTCGTTTACTTTATACTCGCATGAAAAACGTTATTATACCTGGGTGATTTCGTTCTCTCAGGAACTGCGTGTGTACCACTGCGACTAATAAATCCACCCCAGGCATTGTGGTGCTTCGGCAATGGTGGACTCGGCGTATGCCCATCTACATCCCCGCCACGCGCCTTACTTCTGGCCTCTTCGTATTGACGTCGCAATTCCTCGACACGTTTTTCCAATTGTTCAGGTCTCACGCGCGGTCGCGAATAAAGACGCAATATGCGTCGACATACGTCCCTGATAGCAGATTCGTTGACGCCGAATAGTGAGAACCAAGCGGGTGATGTAGGTAAAGGCAGTTGCAAATGACGAGCAGCTAGATAAACACACGCACATGCCACTGTCTCTGGCTGGTAACGCAGGAATACATCGGAGCGCAACGAATCATTCATATAATTCCAGCTTTGTTGCATCAGAGCGCGATTCTTTTCATATCCCAACACTTGCAAGTACATGACTATGATTTTGTGAGGATGTTTTACATGAACGCAGAAACCTAACTCTTTCAACACTCTTCTCTCAGATTTAATTACTTGATTCTTCAGAGCTACATAATTCTGATCGAGAATCACAGGTTGTATTGCTCTGAAACAAACGATAAGAATTCTTTTAATTATTTCCATTTCTTTCTTCATAGATTTTGTATTCATAAATATTTATACCATAAAGCAAAAATAATAAGACAACTTACTTTTGGCTGGATACTTGTTTTATATGATTGAAAACATTAATCACATCTCTGATACGTCTGGGCGCTTCCTCAATTTTACTGGCTAAGCAGATGCAACCCATTGCAGTTGTTTCCATATTATGTCTAACTAAAGATTTGCTATAATAAAATCGTTGGAATATTACTTGTCCTGTAGCCATTGCAACCTACACAAATGAATAGAAGAAAAGGATGATTAGATCATACTGTTTTATACAACATAATGTCCAATATATTATCAACATTTAACCCTTTAGGGACACGAGCAGAGATATTTCCGTTGCCACACTTTGATTTTGCTGTGCGACATACGTCGACTTATATCCAGCGTGCACGTCGTCACTCATTTGTCTACATTAGCCACCAAGACTCTGGAAAGTACATACATTTTGAGCTGTTTTTGTTATAACTATATTAAATAAACAATATAAGTTCTGTCCACAAAGGGTTAAAGTAATGGCATCTTCCCATGTCAAAAATCAAGATAAAGCGACATGTAGATGTAAACAACTATATTAACTACTTTTAAATAAAGTTAATTTAAATGTTTAAAAGTTGTTTAAATATTATATCAAGAAAATAATATTCTGTATAAATGTTAAATATTACATTCTTTTATAAAATTTAGCAAGATAAAATTTCATTAGTAAGATAAAATTTAGTAAGATAAAATTTCATTTTATCAAAAACATAAATCATAAATTATTAATAAATCATAAATTATCATTTGTCTCATAACGATGTAAACTGAAAGAATCGAATAAACGTAACGATTGTACGTATACTTTTGAATAAAATGGAATAGACAGAATTTGAATAACAATTAATACAAAAATAGATTATGGAAAACTATATTAGATAAACTATATTTAGATTTTGAAGCAAGATTCTAAAATCTAAAATCATCAAGATCAGGAAGATTAAGGTTAAGTTTGGGTTTAATTGGATTTGACGCACAAAAACCTACCTGTGGTAACTTGAGCAAAATACCGGCCGTCTGTATAAGTTCGCATCCTAGTATCCGCAAATCCGTTTCAGTCTCTGCATCAAGTCCATCCAAATGTGACGGCGTGGAATTGAGTTTCTCCTCAGGTAAGAGGCAATTCTGCAACGTCAACACGATCTTGCCGTAGGGCTTCGCGTTCGACGCGTTTGTGCTCTTCGCTGTCGGCGTTGTGGAATTCTCTTTTGCATTCATCTCGAAATGCTTGATTAATTCACAGAAGTCGGAGAAAATGAATCGCAAAACTTGATGCGACGTATGACACAACGTAACCTGTAGGGATCCGAAAACTTGGGCATTAAGTGTAGCAAATCGGAAAAAAGATGGTCGATAGTTTTCCAACTGCGTTCAAGAAACATGATAATGTGACTCTCGAGAAATAGTCGTATGTGATTGGTGTAAGGATTGGTATATCTGCATTCGGATCCACCAATCGGAGCCTTTGCTTAGAATGGTAGAATTTTGTATCTACAATCATTAATACATCATAAGTTGCAATATTAATTGTGATATTGATATTTTATTTTTTAAATAACAGCCTTCTAATTAACATTTTACATATTAATTAATTTGTTACAGTTACGATTATGAATATGTATAATAAAATCAATACATGTTGCATTGAAAGATAGTGCTGCAAGTTTAGGATTATTATGTACTTGATACTCGGACACTTATTATGGGATGGTTCAACAAATTGGAAAATAATTATATAAAGTTTAAAAGCGTAACTGCCGTTTTAAAAAATATTACAAAAAATACGTTTGTCCTGCCGAAAAACTCGGGAAAACTCATCCATTATTGTTATGATTGAAAAGAATCAGGAGTTTCGTAATACTAGAGGGACTATCGACGGCGTCTGGTGAAACTGAGGGTCGATCATGTAACTTTTCCCCTAAGTGTCGGTCCACAATAGGTAATTTAAGAAGTAAGAAATTGACCAATTATAATCGAATATGAAAAGAATAATCGACTATGATTGGTCAATTTCTTACGATTTAAAGATTAAATACTTATTGTGGACCGACACTTAGGATTAAGTGTATGTAGTACACATACAATTGGTTATTAAAAGATGTATATAAAATTATTTTATTGTACCAATAAAATAATTTTCATTAGCTATAAAACCTATGAAACTATGTTTCATCATTTCACTTTTCAAGCATCCAAGCTACATACATAATCGCTCCAAGCTACATACATAATCGCTGTACGTGAAAAGTTTCATGTGAAATGTCAAGGTGTGAAAAGTAAAAAGTGAAAAATGAAAAGTGAAGAATTTCACGTAAAGTTAAGCCAGCAGCAAATGATGCTTTTTTTCCTGCTGATTTGCTAGCTGAATTTGAGTACTTGCTGAACTCTTGTCTTTGATTGATATATTCTTTTAGATCTAAAACTTTATATGATTGACCCCCAGATGAGGTCCAATCGGATACATTGCCGATTGGTCGATTAAATAAAAAAAATTTTTGATAGGTGGCTTATTAGAAAATTCTTAGACATTGGTTGAGAGAAGTGGGTCCGATTGAAAATTGTGTGCATCTGAGACTCATTTCAGTCAATTGCATGACGTTTAAATATTTAATTACAATTATCTGAATGATTCACAAACGTTTTTAATGACACTTCATAACTCTTCATACGAAATACAAACGATTCCATACAAAATTATTATTTCATTTACCTCCGACTAATTAATCGGCTAATCCGGTCAAATCCATAATAAAAAAATAAATACAATTGACAAATAAATACAACTGAATGACTAAATGACAACTCTTTTCAATTGCACTTCAAAACTCTTCAAACGAAATACAAACGATTTAACATAATAATTCCTCAACCGGATCTTTTTTCTCAAGTGTATGCGAATGTCTCGGACCAATTTCTAGCAACGTGGACACAAGACTTTAGAAATTGACTAATCACAGAATGAGAGGAAGTTGAATGAGAGGAGAAACTCGATTATGATTGGTCAATTTTTTACACTTATCTTATGAACTTATCTTCATTGTAGATTACATCTTATGCACAACTATAAATATTTTTAATTTTAAACGCTGCTCCGATTTGATTTGACAGATTTAAAAAACGGATCTTAGATCTCGATCAGCTGGCCATCTATTGTGGTTTTTTTTTAGCCTTCATGTGTCTTCATGGTGACGATGGTGACACATGTTTGATACACGCAAGTGCCGCGAACCTGACTTGGCATTTTGCGATTACTTATAATTGCTATTAAAAAAAGAAAACTTTGCATTAATTCAGTATTTTGAAGGTGTAACGTATTGATACGCTGCAATTACGAGGAATAAATATGCCTCAATACACGAGTACGTATTCAATTATCATAGTGTCTAACCTAAAAACTTGTATCAAATTTATATTCAACAATCGAATAAAACAGACAATATTATAGTTCTTAGCCATACAGTATACAATAATGACAAAGGCTAAACATTTAATTTTAGAAATTATTTTGGGCAATCTTATCTAAGATACATGCGTATCTATGTATACTTGATAAAATGACTTAGCAAAACTTAATTTTTAATTTCTGCAACTGATTTGCAACACAGCAACTTAAATTTAAATTATTATCAAATTATTAATCTAAGTTTTTATGTTATAAATTAATTTTTTAAGTTATAAAAGATTATGTTACAAAAGATTTTATGTTTTTAAGCTATATTAATGTTTTTCTAATTCTATCATTGTACAATTTCCTTGTACAATTTTTTCATCCATTTAATTCATGGATTATCGATATGATTTAGTTAAAGTCAAATGGGGTAAAGAATTATTTTCTAATGTGGAAGTAAATACCGAAGAGGAACCAATATTATTTAAGGCACAGCTCTTTGCTTTGACTGGAGTCCAACCAGAGAGACAGAAAGTAATGCTCAAAGGAATGACACTCAAAGATGATAATTGGGGCAATTTGAAACTTAAAGATGTAATGATATATGAATAACTCTCCTAGCTGACTTATAATTATTAGAAGATATTTAAAAGATTTGTAATCGATTGTTGATTGTTTTCAGGGTGTCACGATACTTATGATGGGTTCCAAGGAAGAGGACGTACCTACAGAGCCAATAGAAAAACCAGTATTCTTGGAAGACATGAATGAAGCTGAACTAGCTACCGCTTTAGATCTACCATCTGGTTTACTCAATCTTGGGAACACATGTTATCTAAATGCTACGGTACAATGTTTAAAAACTGTGCCAGAATTACGAGAAGCCTTGAAGATTTTCTCAGGAGGTTGGACAACAGGAGCAAGTTTATCAATAACTGCACAAAGCATAACTGCGTCGTTAAGGGATCTATATGACAATATGGATAAAGGGACAGCTAGAGCACCACTTGTTCTGCTCCAAATGTTACATTTAGCCTTTCCAAGATTTGCAGAAAAAACTGAACAAGGTGTATTTCAACAACAGGATGCAAATGAATGTTGGACAGAATTAATTAGGATGTTGCAGCAAAAATTACCTGCAAAGGTGATTAAATAGATGACACAAGCAACTTTTTAAGTTTTAAGTTACCTTTCATATTTATTTGTGATTATATATAAAACTATTATTAAAAGCATATATAACTTATAACATAACAGATTGTACTTATAACAGAACAATCCAGATGTATCAGAAGATAATGATAAAACCTCTAAACCAAGATCGTTTATTGAACAATACTTTGGAGGTATATTTGATTATGAACTAAAGTGTATCGAATCTGAGGATGAACCAGCTACTACTGGAAAAGAAGAATTTTTACAACTGAGTTGTTTTATTTCTACTGAAGTTAAGCATATGTATTTTGGACTTAGAAATAAAATGCAGGAGCAAATTACAAAAATGTCTCCAACACTTGGAAGAAATGCTACTTATACAAAAACGGTAAATTGTAAAAATCTATCAAAAGCTATATGAAACTTTATTATGTTAATATCTTTGATATATAATAAAAATTTATAAAACGCGCGCGCGCGTGTGTGTGTGTGTGTGTGTGTGTGTGTGTGTGAATAGTATAGAAAGATTTAATATATTTATATTTTTTTTACGTTTATATATTAATATATTTTTGTTGTCTGATTTTCAGTCGAAAATTAGTAGGTTACCAGCGTATTTAACCATACAATTCGTACGATTTTATTACAAGGAGAAAGAAGCGATTAATGCAAAAATTTTAAAAGATGTTAAATTTCCCTTGGAATTTGATGCTTTTGAATTATGTAGTCCTGAACTTCAAAATAAACTTGTACCGATGCGCGAGAAATTCAAAGAATATGAAGATAATTTAGTAGAGGAATCTTGTAATGTAAAAACTAAGGATAAAGAGGATAGCACAAAAAAAGAAATGAAACAAGAACCATTTTGGTTTAAAAATGGTAAGAAAATAAAAAAAAGTGAATAATCAACGCGTTTGAAAAAAAATTAATGTTTTTATCTTGATATGTATATTGTAGATTTGGGATCAAACAATAGTGGCTATTACAAATTACAAGCGGTTTTGACACATCGTGGACGTTCTAGCAGCAGCGGCCATTACGTTGCTTGGATTCGACAAAAGGGTGATACATGGATGAAATGCGATGACGAAATGGTAACGGCTGTCACCAGCGAAGAAATCTTAAAACTCAGTGGAGGCGGTGATTGGCATTGTGCGTACGTTCTTTTATACGGCCCTAGAATCTTGGAAGTGGAAGTGAAAGATACGAAAAACACTCCAATCGATACAGACAACACTGAAGCTTAACTGCCAAATAATTTTTTTACAATTGTGCTAGATAAGAAATTGCTTGTGTTGCTAGCTCCATATGAATATTTGTTTCTTGTACCAATTAATACAATATCATAAAAACATTATTACTATTATTATTACCATATACTACTATATAAGATATATATATATATATATATATATATATATATATATATAAAATATGTATACATATATTTATATGTGCACACGCGCGCGCGCACATACACAGCATTTGGCATAATTCCTCATATATGGAAAATAACTTATCGAATAACTTGATTCGTAGTAATTTTTTTAGATATACAATATAAAGACAAAAATAACATGATTACAGAATTTTAATTTTTATAATTTTTTAATATTTAAAATTAATAATGGATGTCGACACGTTCAATCAAGAGTAATGTGTATATAGAATATTATTGTATGCAAAATTCAAATACAGACAATAAGAAAAAAAGCATTGTTATTTATTGTCTTTCTATTATATATTAATATATTGTACAGTTTTTATTTTATATTTAAGATTTAACTGAAGAATCATATTATGCAATATAGAAGTTGTAGATTTTAATAAAAAATAATAAGAAATGTTCTATTAATTACAATAAGTACATTGTTAAATTTATTTATTTCGTAAAATAAACTTTTTCAAAATTTTATTTTCTCTCTTAAAATTTGAAGTTCTACGTCCATGATGTTAAAAATTGCTTTCAGATCTCAGATCGGAGAAAAAATTGACCAATTGTATTTAAATAATTCGGTCAATTGATCAATGCAATTAATTCTCTTTCCGTTCCGAGATCCCGAACTGATTTCTAAAGACCGATACATAAAAAGAAACTTAAGCAATAAGAAAATTGACCAATCACATTTGATTATTATTTTTACGGACGCAAAATAATCATCTGTGATTGGTCACTTTTCTTATTGCTTGAGTTTTTCTATGTTTTCTAGGACCCATGACTCTAATATCGTATAGACATAAGGTTTTATATTAAATGAAATAATGGATGTTTTTCATTTAAAAATACAAACATCGATTTTTTTGACATTCAATGAATACAAGAACAAAAAACAATATTTGTATCTCTGTAATAATATAGGGATTTAGTAACTTTTTAGACTTTAATGTCGACTTATATTATCAAGTGGAAAGCACCTAATTTTACGATAATATTACATTTGCCGTACAAAATATATAATATTATCCTTAGTTGTCATCCTTTTTCGCGTACATACAAAAATTGTATGCGTCGGATAAAGAGATTTCAATATTTGATATCTCTCTTTAGTTGATCACTTTCGGTTTCGATGAACATAGTGGCGCTGAAAATTGTCCAATTTTTCCAAGAAAAGTTTGAATCATACTCATATTATGTCTATGGTTCGGATTGCCCGGTAAACAGTTTGAAATTAAATCAATAACGGTTGTAACCACCAAGCTTTTTTAGTATTGTCGCACAATATACTCTTTCGTCGTCAAAATGCCAAGAACCAAACGCAGTAGGACGACAGGCAATGCGACGAAGGACCGTGATGCGGCGGTAAAGACCTTTGAGAAACACGTGCAGCTCCGTATCTCCAAAATGGAACGTGACCAGCAAGTGGTTCTTAAAGGTTTCGAGGCTTTTATTGAGGTTATCGTATCCAGCCTACTACCAGAAATTTTTCAAATGACATTAGGCGAGTTAATCGACTGGCAAGATCAAAAGGACAATGATCAAAAAGAGAACCGCGATGACGAAGTGAGCTCGTCAGTCAAGAGTCAGATGCAGCCACCCACTACTACCCGTAAACGGAAAAATACGAACAAGACTGTCAAACGTGCCATCACCGCTGTGTCTGACGACGGATACGCGACCGGCAGTACCAGTATGGGCAGCACGTCGCGAATTACCAAAGCACAGATTCGACCAACATCAATGATGAGGACGCGTAGTTCCACCAGAGTAAGTAGAGTTAAGCTTAAGAATTAATCGGAAAATGGAAGTAGTGCCAAGACAGAATTTAAATTTATTTTTTTCTCTTCCCAAGTTGGATAACTTTCAAACACCAGCAATGTTGAAGTCTATGGCTAACATATATGATGTGGTTACGCCAAAAGTCAAGCCTAATACACCATTGAATGTGTTGAGACGTCCACGTCAAGGAGAAATGGTTCTCAGCATGCAGGGCAGTCCGCTATTAGTCTCTGCGGTTATTGATGAAAAAACTGCTAATATTAACGTACCTTTGGCTAATGGTAATGTGATGTCCTTGTTGCCTAAGGAGGGATTACGGATGTCGAATATTCCTCCATTGGACCCTGAAATGATGCATCAATTAGAGACTCTTAAAAATCATATTGAGAAAGTTATCTCATTCAAGTAGTAATAGCCCACATAAATAGGAAATACTTAAAAGTATAAAAAATGTATATATATATATATCATAAAATAACTTTATACTTTTACATATTTATATTAGCGTAAGGGAAAATGATGTATTGTGTAATAAATATCTTTTCACACATGTGCAAAGTTATAAAATGTTAATTGTACATATGTATGGATTAGCAGAATTTAATGATCTTTGTATGTACAGAAATTTTGAAACTATTCGCATTACATTTTTCATTGGGCATTCTGCATTTTTTCTTATATGACTTAATCAATATTAAATATCTTGGCAACTGAGTAAATTCTTGAGTAAATTTAAATTTTTGTTTATTTACATGTTTAAAAACTTATGAAAATTTTAATTCGTAACAATATTTTCATTAACAGAAATTTAAATTATCAATGTCCTCCTCCCCCCCTCTCTCTCTCTCTCTCTCTCTCTCTCTCTCTCTCCCCTATATTTATCTATCTATCTATCTATTTATCTATCTGATGAATATGTCATGCGAGCACAGAGATACCGCATTTTCACTTTGACCGAGCCAATCGAGCGTATTTTTTATGTAAGATAAAAATGCGAAAAGTGAGAAAAATCAATAAAGATATACAATCGACCTCTTGAATATTCATATGGAGTTTTTAAAATTTGGATTCTTTATCTAAAAGCTCTATGCATCATTTTATCCTTGTTTAACATTCGGTGAACAACAAAGACTGCGTTCCAATATTCACTGGAAGTGCTGAAAATCTATAATATACGTGATATAATATTCGTGACCTGAACTATATATTTAACTCTATAATATTAACTCTATAATATTCGTGACCTGAACTGTATATTTTCAGTATTGGCAGTGAATATCGGAACGCAGCCAAAAATAAAATAACATGGTGGCATTTGGATAGGAAATCCGAACGCACTCTGGTGAATTGTAATGATTATTATCACAACTGTCATTGTGAACTCGATGCTGAATAATGTTTTTTCAAACTGAATAATCTTTTTCATATACATTTGTATAAATATAATTATGAACTTTCCTTCTTAATATCGTGTTTTTATAATTTGTTATATATCAATTATTGTTATACTTTATACATTGTTATTTACTTATAAGACGATGGAAAAAGAAAGGTATAAAATTTTATATACATACTTTTAATAAATAAGACTATTACTTTTAATAAATAAGACTATTAAAAACTTTTTTATTAATCTAAAATTTGCATAATTTGCAAATTTTTATATAAAAAATTACATAAAGAGAAAAAAATCGTATGACTTTAGATTGTTAAAATCATCTTTTAGGTTAGAATTTCTGTAAGGTAAGAATGTGAACAATAAAAAGACGAATAAAACGTTTTAAATCTACTACTTAAAAAATGCTCTATTATTACCCTATTATTTTTTTTTTAATGTTAAATGATTATTTCAATTTTTTTAATTATGTATAAAAGAAAAGAGTTGAACAAGTTGATGACACAGAAATTTAACAAAAGACTCATATTTCAAACATGAATTCACAGATTTACAATGCTTCTTCTGGAACCAGGAGAAATATTTTTTGAAGATTATAGCGTTCAGATGAGAAAATTGGATACTCCATGTACTAAAGATAAAATTTGGATGGATGGGAGGTTGAAATTATGTTCCAAATCTCTAGTATTTGTAAATAAAGATAATAATCAACCTTTAATTAAGATTCAACTCAAAGAAACTATATCGATCCAGCAATATACATCAGGCAACGATATAATGAGGTAAATATATACCTGAGACACTACCATGTCTCCTAAATATTGATTAATTTATATAAATGTGCAGCAAATGAAAAAAATGCATAAAATGATAGAAATAGACTTGTTTAATTTTTTTATATTTTGATATATTTGAATTTGCTGTAGTAATATGCTATCGGTGGAATGTAAGCAACATGTGGAAATGTTAGAGAAGAATATTTTAGCACCATACAGATTCATACATCAGAATACTGTGTTCTACTTTTGTTTCAATTATGCAAAAGTAGAAGATTGCCTTCCACAGATTCTACAGTTACATAGAGCGGCGAGTTTAGTAACTATAGAACAAAATGCTATGGTAATGTTTTTTTATTTGTTAGATATTTTCAAGCGATTATAACAAACATTAATGTTATCTTAATGATATTTCTAATTTTAAAGATTATGGCTATTGTACACTCTAGACAGTCACGCATATCTTTTGATACTTCATGGCTTGAAGATCTATATGAACAAGTGGTCTTGGAGACACAAGCAAACAAAGTATTACCACTTGTAATTAATCCAGGAAGAGTATTATTGACTAACTCGCGAATCTATTTTCAACCCTACAATAATATGGATCAGGTAATTATTTGTCATATTTATCATATTACATTCTCTCTCTCTCTCTCTCTCTCTCTCTCTCTCTCTCTCTCTCTCTCTCTCTCTCTCTCTCTCTCTCTCTCTCTCTAAGCAAAATTTTTGTTGGGATCTTTTTAATGTAATCTTTCTAATATAATCTAAAAGAAAGTTATTATATGTATTATTTATAATATTGCTTAATTTTTAGCATCCTGTTCTCAAGATTCAACTCAAAGATGTACGAAATATTATAAAAAGAAGATTTTTATTGCGACAAGTGGTGAATATTTCATAATTTAATGCTTTACTATATAAAATAAATCTTAATAATCTTAATAGAAAACTATTGTATAACTATAATATAAAACTATATTATATAACTCTATTTTATATACAAAGAAAAATAGCAGAGTGTTAATGATATGTTTGTAGGGTCTTGAAATTAAATGGATGCGACAAACTGATGGTAAGATTGAACATTTATTTTTATCATTTCAAAATCAAGATGATAGAGACAAACTATATGAAGATTTACTTAAACAATCGGCTGTCTCCCTTGAGACTGTACCACAAAATCAAATGACAATGAGATGGCAAAATGGATATTTATCGAATTATGATTATATTTTATATGTAAACAGGTATTTTTCAAAACTTTGAAATTATTACTAGCATAAGAAAATTATATAAAAAAATATATTTAATTTATTTCAGTTTGGCAGATAGGACATTTCATGATTTGACACAATATCCAGTGCTGCCTTGGATTATACAAGATTATACTTCTACGACATTAGATCTAAATGACATCAATATTTATAGAGATCTCTCAAAACCTATTGGGGCATTAAATCTAACTCGTCTAGAGAGATTAAAAGTATATATAGAGCATATGATAGTATAGAAGCATACGATAACATATATATATATATATATATATATATATATATATATATATATATATATATATATATATATATATATTAGATTTCATTGTTCTATGCTATCGTATGCTTTAGTTATTTTTATTTTTTATGGAATATGTAAAAAATACTATTAATCCTTTTTATGTTTCTATATTTCCTATATTATTATAGGAACGATATTCAGAAATGTCTGAACCAAAGTTTTTATATGGTTCTCATTATAGTGCACCGGGTTTTGTATTGTTTTACTTAGTACGGAAATATCCTCAATATATGCTCTGTCTTCAAAATGGAAGATTTGATCATCCAGATAGAATGTTCAACAGGTATTTACCATATTCATTGAATTTTTTCCAATATTTATTTGCTTTAAGATATTAATAAATAACAGCAATGCATATTCATGTATACATGTGAAGAAAGGAAAGATTTATTATATTAAAATTTAACAAAAATTAATTTTAGAAAAATTAATTTAAGATTAATTTAAGAAAAATTAATATTTATTTCATAAGAAAAGGCAGAAGTAATAAGAAATGCTTCAAATGTTGTAAAAATATATAATACTCTGTCAAATGTGCAGAAACGATTTTATGTTTCACTTTTACCATCAAAAACACCTAACAGTATAGCCGACGTGTGGAAAAATGTTTTGGTGAACATGTCTGACTTTAAAGAACTGATACCGGAGTTTTATGACATAAGCAATGGTGGTGACTTTCTAGTGAATACTTATGGTATCGATTTTGGCTATCGGCATGACGGTACAAAGATAGGTGATGTACAGATACCTCCTTGGGCCAAAGGTAGTGAGAAATGTTTATCTTGAATTTTTTACATCGTTGATAACTTATGTTTACGAATAATTGATAACTTATGTTTACGAATAATAATAACTATTTTAGGACCAGCTGATTTTGTACAACAATTGAGAAATGCCTTAGAAAGCGATTATGTTTCTCAAAATCTTCATAATTGGATTGATTTAATCTTTGGATACAAACAAAGAGGAATTGAAGCTGAAAAAGCTGACAATGGTAAGAATTTGCAAATCTTTACATTTCTTTATTTATGTTGGGTACGCGTAAAAATCTAAATCATTCAGTCAAAATCAAATTAATATATAATTAAAACGTAATTAAAATATATAAACTAAGTCCATAGTTGTTTTTTCCAAAATAACTATATTTTTGCTTTTGTATAGTATTTTTTCATTTGTGCTATGAGGGGGCAGTGGATTTAGATACTATACGAGATATAAATGACAGGCATGGACTCGAAATACAAATTATGGAGTTTGGTCAGATACCGAAGCAAGTCTTCACTCTACCTCATCCGAAACGTTTGACATCAACTCCGAATTTATCATACAGCGAAACTTTATTATTGACTTCGTCAGAATCAATAACTTCAGGTATTGTCTCTTTTTTTTCTTAATCATTTTTACAGATGCATATGGGCGTAGTTTACTAAATGCTGTTTTTAATTCTACAGGCAATATGTGCGTAAAAGAAAAATCAATTAATTTTACTGAACTAGTAGTGTTTCAAGCACATAAAGACTGCGTCACCAGTATTATACAAAAAAATAACGAAATAACGAATAACGAAATTATATCAGTAGGCCAAGATGGAATGCTTAAATTGTATAACATAAGCGAAAAAAAACTGACACGTAGCGTTATTTTATCTTCGTTATCATTATCATCTTGTATTTCATATTATACGTTGTCGCAACGTAACATTCTTGTAGCAGGATCGTGGGATAACAGCTTGTAAATATGATAGTGATCAGATTCTATACATAATAATTATAATAAAAATAAGTTTTAATAATTATAATAAAAATAAGTTTTTTTTAATATATAGTTTATATACATCTTGAATTTGAAATAAAAGATACAATATACACATACATACACACAAATACATACTTCTAAAATAATTTTACATCTTGCAAACTTTAAGGATATTTTTTTTTTTTTAAGGATATTCTATGATATAGAATTCGGCAGAGTAATTGATGTCCTGCAAGGACATGAGGATGCAGTGTCGTGTTTAGCATGGAGCCCTATTCATCAAGTGATTATATCCGGATCTTGGGATTGCACGGCAAAAGTTTGGCATGGATATATTTCAGGATCAAAGATTAAACCTACGGAATATTTCATAGCGCAATTGGATCATGATTCTAAAGTAACATGTATTAATATATCGGGGTAAGTTATCGCTCTTATGTGTTGTAGCGTAAAATATATTAATAATATATATGATATATTTATTTCTATTGTATTTACATCTATAAATTCTCAATAAACTCTTATATTAATTAAAGAGACGATACTATATTGGTGTCCGGTACAGAAGATGGCGAATTGTGTTTGTGGAACATGAACAGTTATAGTTTGCAATCTACCATTAAAGGTAATTTTCCTTATCTTTTTTTTCTTTCCTCCTTCTATTCTTAAGATTATTAATGGTTGTGTTACATAAATCTTTATCCATTTATAATCATTCATAGGCTAGAAAGGTATATATTATTCTTTATTTTGGAAATTTATTATTTCTATAAAATTTTCTATTAAGAAATATGTATATTATTAAAAAAAATAAAAAAAATAATGTTCAGCATGTATAATGTACAAATATTTTCTTGTTAGAAAGTTATTTTTTTTAATTATAAAAGAATATAGGGAAAGTTTATCATTAATATTTGTTTAAAGGTCATACATGCAGAGTAAACGCAATAATATTTGATAAACAATGCAGTAGTGTGATATCATGTGGAGAAGATAGAATATTAAGTATAATCGATGTTCAAACAAGTACGCAGATATATTCTGTCAGCCTAGAAAGCATACCGTTGACATTAACATGGATGGATACATTCTTGCTGATAGGTGATAACAATGGAAATCTTAATATATGGAATCATCAGGAGGCTGCATTCATTCCACAAGTACATTGTCACGATGGTAAATATTGTATCAATACTGCTATAGCATGATAAATTTATTTAAAATAATTTGTTATTTACAGCAAAAAATTTTCATACATCAATTTATTTTATATATATTCCTTTTATGTTTTATATAATTAAATTTATATAATAAATTTATTGTATTGACTATCATGACATATATATTTTTATAGGACCACTTTGCGCTTTAGCCGTAGCTGCTAATCTGATGATAACAGGCGGAAAAGACAAAAAAGTCATCATATGGGAATGTCATCACTGACACAGTATTACAAATGATTACCAATGTATAAAGAAAATTTTATGTAAATAGAATATAGGCCTAACATATATTTTTATTACTTATTAGAATATTAAAATTTGTATATAACACAAAGGAATACTGAAAAGAGCATTAAAAAATTTAGAAGCATATAGTGTTTATAAAATATACACAACAGTGATACTATATGTTCATATCAAATTCTTCGACTTTTTTTCTGTAGATTACCCTTCAGTAGGTGACTAAAGTATATCGTAAACTTTCCAACTATTGAAATATATGTATTTTATCTGCAAAAAACCAAATACTTCTGTTTATACATACAAACATATTTTGTAACTTTCGCGATTTCTTCTTTTCCTTGTGCATAAAGGTGCATAAAGGTATACTTATGTTCTCATATAAATATACACTTTTATATATATATATCGAGTATATGAAAAAAATATAGCTGAATACATTAAATTTATATTCCTTTGTTAAAATACAAATTTTCACATCAATATTAAAATTCTAATATGTAATTTATGTGATAATATGTAATTTATGTGATATATATTTTATATGTCATGTAGTGATATATAATTACATTCCATTTTTTTTGCGAAATATCTCTTAATTATGCATCAGTCTTTCTTAATAAAGTAAAATAAATAATTTCAGATTGTGATAAATTATTCTGTAATATCATATATTTAATGCAGAATCATCAACTCACAAATATTCATGTTACAAAATAAACATTAAATTAAGAATAATAAATATTAGAAATACATGGTCTAAATGTTTGTACTATATATAAAATTATTAAAGAAATTAAATTAGGCAAAATTATATCTGTATATATCATTTTATGTAATCGCTGTAAAAAAAAATTTGGAATTCATAATATATAATACAATCATAATATAAAATGTACATACTAATTAAAGTTTTAAAAAAATAATAATTTAATAAAACAAGGTCATCTCACATAATATTATATATTATATACAAAATTAACAGATGAATTTTGAATTATATTTTATATAATTTTATTTATATAAGACTCTTTTAGTGACTAGTTAGTTGGAAATATGACAATAAATGCTACGTAAAAATACTGAAAGTAAAATAATTCATCATTATATTCATATTCACCATCATATTTATGTAGATAATAATGACTAGTATTGTACAAAGTATCGCAATAAATCAATCAAGAACCTTGAGTCTTTGTTTCTACATATGGCAATTTAAAATGTAAAATTAATAAACTATTAGTAAACTATTATTAATTTACTGAACTAGAACTTTTCTGTGCAAAATTGAATCTATGCATAAATATGTCCAGATAATTAAAGTATAACATACATGAAGTATAACAGTAAATCTATACTACTGTTAGGTAATAAATATGTAATTATAATTGCATAACAATGTGTCGAATGTATATCTCGAAGTTTTTATCACTAACTAAAAAGATTTATGGAAGCTTATATTTTGGGAGGCTCTTGAACTTTCCTGATTCCTTTACTTTCTTTTTCTTACAGTCGTTTCTACAATTACCTTATTGTTGAAAAGTACTAGTTTGTTTGTCTGCTTTAAGTATCACTTCTTTTCTATATTAAGATAATTAATTAACACTTTCACAATCAACAAATTATATATGATTGAGATTAACAAATAGTAATATTAAATACATGATATAATGATGTTTATAAAAGTGTATCCAGATCTTGATGAAGAATTCAGATGTTTAATATAATATTCAAGGATATATCACAAATGATCCAATTGTTTTAATTGTTCATAAGTAATAAAAAATATAATATTCCACGGTCCCATTCTGAACCATGTTGGGATAAAACCTTTGTATAATGCTAGAAGTCCTTCATTCTTAATTGTCTATGTAAAAAAGAAAAATTTTTCTTGAAAACTATGCACACGCACACATAAAATATCTAAGATATAAATAAAATTACCTGAACTAAACAATCTATACTGCCACTGTAAATATAGGATGAGGCTCTCTTACCAACTGCACTATGCACTCTTCTTTGATTCATCAATCGAGTCTAAAGAAAATAAAAATCGTTAAAAAAAAAATATATGAGTTATATTGTGTAAATAATTTACTTACGCGAATTACATCTATAGGCGTTGAAGCTACGGCACTTCCCATACTAGCTACAAAACTAGATCTAAAAAATACAATCATATTTAATTTAAACACATTTAGTCTGCAATATTTAAAAAAACTTGTAGTTTAAATTGATTAAAAATTACATAAAATTTTAATTTATCTTTTCTTAGTAGTATCTTTTCCTTAACATTAATATTTGATTTTAAAGTTTTGAAATTTAAATTTTCTATTATAGAATAAAATTAACCCTTATCCAGGCATTATAAAAAGTTAAGAATGTATATCATGTCCACGCGATGATAATCAATGTTTTAATATAGCAAAAGTAGATTTTCAAATACGGACGAAAATAAAAGCATAAGGATTCTTTTACGATAGAAAAATTAGGAAGTTATGCGGTAGACAATTAGTAATATAGAAATTCCCAAAACCTTAAAAAATGCATAAACGCTAAATCCAAAGATCTTTGCAAGATAGTTTAACATATATAATCATCATATACGACAATTGTCTTTCTACTATTCTTGAATTGAACACAGAGTGCTGAACACAGCTTCCGTGTCAAGCCTCTCTGGTCATCTCAAAATCCATCTATCGCATGTGTCCATACGCATGACAATGTCAAAGAACCTGGAAATAAAATTTCAATTTTAAGAGAGTTCTACTCCTTTCTTTCGTAATGTGCAATATATGGAATACTTGGAAAATCGCACAATAATTCTTTGAACCGCAGATACAAAACAAATGTAATATAATTGAATTGACAATAATTTCAAATACAATTATTAATAATTTTATATTCTACAGTTTTATCCAAAGGGAAATATCTCTGATATTAAATCTCTCGGTAACAATATTTTAACGTTAAAATTTGATGAAAACGTTGATATAAACAGCTAATAAATAGTTTCCATTTTTAAGCATCTCGCTCGGATTGATCTATTCGACGGATAGTGACAGTTTAAAAGATTATTAACATTTCATATTCTCATGAGTAATATATGATAAAAAAAAATCACAATGTCCAGACACACTATTAACAAAAGCATGTACAGCATACAAAACATACCTCTACACAAGCTCTTATTCTTAGTATTTTCTTATATTTTACATTTTAAAAATATTTTATGTAATAATTACGTTTTTTTAGATATAAATATAATCTCTCATATCACAACCATATCAGATTTTAGAAAATGTTAGATTTATCACAAACTCAGACATTATCTAATATATATTATTGTTACATGTGACTAACCAAATGCATTCTTTGTATATATACATAATACATACATAATAGCAGTTTATAAGTTATCAATCCTGTTTCATATCATAAAAAATAGCTAATCAAGTTGCAGATAAAATCATATAGATATATTTTGTATTATAAATCAATATGTTATTCAAAGAAAAGTTTCAGCTGTCCGGATAAGGGTTAATATTGGCATTAATAGTTAATAATGTAATAAATATCATGTATATTAATAATTTATATTAATATTAATAAATATGGATATAACTTAAATTAGTATATCAAGATAATACAATTTTTGTTTCTGTAAATAATTATTTCTTTGTGAAGAAGTATATAATTTAAAAATAATTCATCAATAATCGGAAAAGATATTTGTAATAATTCATGTTATATCTATATTAATGAAAAAAAAACTTACACGAAATGATTACTAACACTATTTCCCAATATACTCATACATTTACTCTTGGTATAATCATATATAGGTAACTCTACAGCCGCAATAACCGCCGCTCGTTGAGCAGTTGGCCCAACACCCTGTATAAAGAAAAAAAAAAAAAAAAAAAATTTATATTTTATACATATACATATGCATATATAGGAAATTTAATTATCAACAAAATTATTGTAAATTATCAACAAAGTTATTGATCAGAAAACAATTTTGTCATAATAAATCACTAAACTATTTTTCCATTATAAACTTTGCAATCAACTTAACTTTTTGTATTGATTTAATGTGAAAAATTTAATGTCAATATAATTCAATCTCCAAATATACAAGTTCTAAACAAAAACATGTGTGTATACATATATATATATATATATATATATATATATATATATATATATGTGTGTGTATGATGCAATACACTAAAAATTATTTATTACCCTCCAAAGCCCGCGAACACCTTCATGCTTATATACATCTTGGAAGCAAGTAAACAGTGATACATTTGTTTCACCAGTGACTTGCATACGAACTTTTACTACATCAGTAGGATTAGCAATCGCACTTGATATAGCTCCTGCTAATGCTGCACAAACAATATTTATTGTGACTAAATCTCCTGTTGCCCATGCATCAGTTGCAACTTTCTTAAGTGAATAGTAAGTCCCAAATTTTATTGTTCCATATGTTGCTTGTCGTAAGATGGCAGAACTAATCCTACGAGAAAAATTAATCCCTGTGAAAAACTGATTATATATTTGAGTTCCTAAAAATATTATCTCATCTCTTATAATATTAATGATATTTATAATCTTTATCTTCAAAGTTATTATCTTCATCTATCAAGTCAACAATTTCTGTTTTATTTAAATGAGATATTTGATCATCATTTAATATCAATATTGAATAAAACAGAACAGACTTTAATATATTATTTTTTTATACTAAAATAATATATATAATATTTACCCAGAATATAAACCTTTTATTCCTTCTTGCTTAGATATTTGTAATAACGCATCAGTCATGCCAGAATACCTTAAACGTGCAAGTTTTTGATCATACTTCTGTCCTTGCACTTGTAAGCGTGTTTTTGTTGTATCTAAGGGAAAAGTACCTAAAATTTTTAAAAATGAGAATTATATTTTTATTAAAATATGTATATGAATAATCCAAAAGATTATTTTAAAGTAGAACCATTTTTTTAATCGCTTACACAACTCGGCAACAATCGAGGCCAAACCTCCGTACACGAAAGGTCTCCAATCTTTCCAATTTCTCTCTCCCATCACCAGTTTTGATCTATTATAATATGAAGATGGCAATGTAAATGTGATAAGCTTTATTAAAAAATCAATAAATTATAGGAAAATAGACACAAAAATAAAATTTTACTTCTTTTCTTTTCATGTATATTAACGTTTAAGTGATAATTTTTTTCATATAATGTAAAAATAGTAACGATAGCGACATATATTAAGACAACGTGTATGTCTCAGGTTAGTTTTAAAACTTCACGAAATATTACACTGGCTTATGAAAACTTTACAAAAGGTTTGTTCTTTTAAACTGAATTGGCTACACTAGTTCACAAAGTTTATCTTTCTTCTTCCAGTGTAACAAAGAAAAATAAACTGTGAATTAGTGCGTGCAGCCAGAGAGTCAATCATGTAACTTTACATGAAATTTTTCACTTTTCATTTTTCACTTTTTACTTTTCACTTTTTACTTTTTCACACCTTGACATTTCACATGAAACTTTTCACGTACAGCGATTATATATATATATATATATAGAGCTTAGATGCGTGGAAAGTGAAATCATGAAACATAGTTTCATAGGTTTTATAGCTAATGAAAATTATTTTATTGGTACAGTATTATATACATCTTTTAATAACCAATTGTATATATACTACGTACACTTAATCCTAACGCAGCCCTAATCTTCTCTAATTCCGAAGCATATTTATTAATTCCCTAGATTTCCGCCACTAAGGTACGTGGCGAAAAAGTTCACGTAAAAATTTCATATTTTCACGTTTGAGAGGGTTACATGATCCCACAAAATTGTACATGATCGTAAGTTCACGTGAAACTTTTCACTTTTCACGTTTCTGCCTTAAGGGAAAAGTTACATGATCGATCCCCAGTTAGCTAAAAAGAATAGACCTAATGCGTAATTTACATGCAATATACGATATGTTGATATCCAATAAGAGAGTGTTTCTAGTTAATAATTTTTCCTGATTCTCTTATTGGATATCAGATATCGGATAATATTATATATATTATATATATACAGCGAATTACATTAATGTGAATTCTCCATTAATGTGATTTCTCCATATTTTTTGTTTCCTTCCTCTCTCTTTCGTCGCTCATTTAACAAATTCTAGGGTACGATCAGGGATCTTACTACAAATGCTTTGAAGCATTTTTTGATTGGTGCGTTAATAAAATTCTTTGTTTTGATTGGACAATCAAACGCTTCGAAGCGTTCCTTAGTGTTACATTGACCGTAGCCCTAGTCAAAGGTCAGAGGGTAGAATTCAGTAGAGTTTTGGAACACGGCATAAAGTGATACGAATCACAGTTTGATTTTTTTTTTAAAAATCGCCTACGTCCGAAACAATATTTGTTGATTAACAATTGTCTATGATTAATGTATCTTTAAATCTATCAATTAAATATATATTTTTTAAAGCTTGACTATCCAAATCAATATTTATAATCAATATTTACTGAAGCCACTAATCTATCGGCAGTTCTCTAGCAAAAGTTAAGAATTATGGCAGCCGGTCCAATTGCGGAACGTAACCAAGGTAAGTCTATTCAACTTATTATATTAGAATGTTTACACAATGTGTACATAATGTTGTTTTAAAAAACATATATGGATACATGTTTTTGAAAAAAGTTTAAATAATAATTTTATCATTGAGATTAGTTCTAAATATATATTATATTGTTAAGAATGCCTAGAGGATTCACGATGAATAAATAAATATATATATATATATATATATATATATATATATATATATATATATACATTCATACATATCAGTCAATTTAAATTTATCATGTATCATATTAATCGTCTATATTTTTATATGAACATTTCCAGATGCAACAATATATGTTGGTGGTTTGGATGACAAAGTTACAGAATCCCTTATGTGGGAATTATTTGTCCAGTCAGGACCTGTTGGTAAGTATATATTATTCACTTATATACATTATATATATATATATATATATATATATATATATACACATATATAATATATAAAATTTTTATCCAAGAATTCAAGATTGAAAATGTACATTTGTATAATAGTTTTGTATTTCTTAAATTTAAAATATGCAGAGATATGTACGTATAAATATACTTTCAGTTAATGTACACATGCCAAAAGATAGAGTAACCCAAATGCATCAGGGATATGGTTTTGTTGAATTTATGGGAGAAGAAGATGCAGATTATGCTATTAAAATCATGAATATGATTAAGCTGTATGGCAAACCTATTCGTGTAAATAAGGCTAGTGCACATCAAAAGAACTTGGATGTTGGAGCAAATATATTTATAGGAAATCTTGATCCAGAAGTGGATGAAAAATTGTTGTATGATACATTCAGTGCATTTGGCGTGATTCTGCAAACACCAAAAGTATTCTTTATCCTATTACAATTGATTATCCTAATCGAGAAATCATTTTCTCTTTGTTATCAATTTTATATAATTTGTATTACAGATAATGAGAGATCCCGAAACAGGCAATTCAAAAGGTTTCGCTTTTATTAATTTTGCTTCTTTTGATGCCTCAGACGCTAGCATCGAGGCAATGAATGGTCAGTATTTATGCAATCGACCTATCTCTGTCTCTTATGCTTTTAAACGTGATGCCAAAGGCGAAAGACACGGCAGTGCTGCGGAAAGACTTTTGGCCGCACAAAATCCATTGAGTCAAGCGGACAGGCCACATCAGTTATTCGCAGACGCGCCACCTCTAGCACCGCCGCCAATGCCAAATTCGAACGCAAACGCTCATCAATCCGCTCATCATCCTCAACATCATGTAATGCATCATGGAATGGTCGTACCACCACCGCCGCCACCGTCTACTCCTGGACCACCGATGGGTCATCCACCTCCACCGCCCGTACCACCGCCACCGTCCGGTGGATTCCCACCGGCAAACATCCCTCCGCCTCCTCTTCCTCCAATGTCGATGGCGGCGCATCCGCCTTTACCACCTGGTATGCCACCGCCGTTGCCGCCGATGCCTGTACCTACTTCTCAGGCGCAGTCAGCTGCTTCAAGGATGATGGCACCACCACCACCACCACATTGGGCCGTGGGAGCGCCGCCGCAGGGACAATTTCCACCTCCGCCGCCGCCATCTTCAAGTGGTGGTCCTCCCCAATTTGGACAGTATCAGCCTTCACCGCCGAGACCACCTCCGGCCTGGCGACATCCGCCACCGCCTCCTGTTTCTCAGGGTGGTCCACCACCGCCACCGCCACCTCAATTCCGACCACCTTTCCCGCCAAGAGGACCACCACCGCCACCACCTCCACACGATGGCAATCAATATTAATATATTCGTGATTTATATTTATATTTATCTTAACATTTATAAAACATTTATAAAAAAAAACAATGCAATTTTGTTTTACAATTATCTATTATTAAATATATCAAATATATTGAGAAATTTACGTACATACGCGCGTACATACAACATTGGTAAAAAAAGAAAAAATTATTAAATTAATTTTCATAAAACTGATTTATTTATTGTGCCTTGCTAAACTTGGAGCGATTGTAGCGAATATTAAGCAAGAAAAATGTTAAATTAATCAAGTATTATTAATTAAACTTAATCAATTGTAAAAATTATAACATCGTTAGATACTAATAGCATGTGTAATAGGGGAATAATGTGCCGATTATATTCGCTTCGCTCGGTCACTTATCGTATCGATCGATGGTGGCGCGTGAATAACGTACCGCGTTTGTTCTATCGATTATTTCTTGTCCTATTCCAGTTCAGTCAATGATAATGTTAGTCGGACGCAAAGTCTACTGTTGAATATACCCTTAAAAACTACTGCGTTTCGTGATTTGTAAGATTGATCAAGTGATTGCGTTATTTAGAGATAATTTTTTTAAGAAAATCTGCGCAGGATATATCACGAAGTCGCGACTGTTTATTTAGTAGATATAAAAAAATGAATATGCGTTAGAGCAAGAAAGAAACGACTCTTATTCTATTTGAACCGAACTTTTTTTTCAATTATTCATCGATCTATTGTCGCGCATCTGTGAACTTGTCGAACACAACTGGGACATTTGATGAATGAATTGAACGTTCTGTTAGGGAAACACGAGCGGTCACCGATAGACCAGTAAATTTTTAACGATCTTGCATGCTACGGCAAACCTATGCGAATGTCGTGGAACAGAAATGGCACGATTCTTTCACGAATATAGAAGCAACTTTCAACTTGGAAACGGCAGCGATAATAACATATCAAAGCCGTATGCATGCATAGTCGAGTATCATTTATATCGCTGTTATAATTCGCAGAGTTATTCTGTAGTGCAACGGCGACCACCACGTCATCTTTTGGAAGCCTGGTACTTTTGGCTAGGCATTGTTTTACTCGTTGTTTCTGCCATTTCTTTGGTAAGTATATATTTATAAAAAAGAGTTGATCTTGTAAGATGTTTGATACACATGACGTACTGTCATTAATGCTATCATCCAATTCTTCAAATAGAAAATTCGGAAAAATATTTTTGATATTTAATTAATTTGCAGTTTTATCTCGGCAAAACGCTATCCCTCATTGTTTATTACCTAGAACGCTGTGTTAGCACGATGTGTTAAAGAAATTTTTTATTCTTTTCAAAACTAGATGGCATATGTACTCGGTAATCACATGCGGTAATATTTAAGGTATTTCATCCGGACGTAATGCACGTATCGATGGTAATAGACGAAACGGGAATCGGGAATTCAATCAGCCGAGGGCTAATCAAAACCAAATATCTATAAGTATAATTCCCTCGACGTTTTCGTCACAAAGGAAGATGCTGGTAATCGGTGCGCAATCAAACTCTACGCACATGAGTAAGAAAGCGATGTTTTCCTCATTTCACCTCATCTCACCAATGTATTCGCATGTTATATAACTTGAAAGATTAAATATGTGATTGATATCGAATAGAATTAAATAGAAAAAAATAAACTTAAGCGTGAGCGTTGAACAAGTCGCTATATATAAATTTCGTCGTACGTAATTAGTCGATCAGTTGTATGTATCGTATGTTCGCTGTATTGTACGCACGAAGCGATTGATTTCTCGCGCATTTTTCTACGCATCAATAGAATATTGATTTATATTCCAGCACCAGTCGTTGCGTAAT
This sequence comes from Pogonomyrmex barbatus, assembly GCF_055798465.1. Lineage (NCBI taxonomy): Eukaryota > Metazoa > Arthropoda > Insecta > Hymenoptera > Formicidae > Pogonomyrmex > Pogonomyrmex barbatus. Next base: position 14,099,161 of record NW_028297116.1, read on the forward strand.
AAAACGCAAAGCCGATTCGTTGGAAGATCAAGACAGAGACCGGGGGACGTGACATTCCAACGTTCGACGCTCTCGGAACCTGTACACGATAATACTTGCTCCACGGCACGCATATGTCATTTTCTCATTATTTACTAGTCGCGTCTAGTCGCGTTATCGTATTTTATTTTGACTAATTTTGATCGATAGTACGCTAGAGGCATGAAGAACTTTCGATAGATGAGAGAAAAGAGCTTTGAATTTTGAAATATATATATATATATATATATATATATATGAATCTTTATGTGAAAGTTTAACTAAGATCAACTTTGTGAAATAGAATTTAGAATTGTTGAACCAAATCTTATTGTAAAGTATAGTGAATAATAATTGACTATAAAAGACGCGCTTGTTACAATATTTTAATGTTAAAACTTTTCTATATGAATATATTATATATGTATACGTATTCCATAGAGTTAAGAATTATAAACTGTATAGGAACTATATAGGAACAATGTCTTGAAGATGAACAAAAAGTTGTTAGATTTGTTTTACCTAAAATGATGTGAATCGCTTTAGATCACCGATCGAAATAATTATCTTTTCCACTTTAGCTTCGACGAAAGTAGTGCGAGAGATGGATGGAGCGTGGATGATAATTGGCCGATTAAATTTACGTAGGATGCAACGCCGTGTGACGCGCAGCTCCGTATGTCCGGATACAGCTCGACGTACGTCAACGACGTATCATACGTCGTACGTGTGTGAAAGTAGCGGCGACCTTTCTCGCAGTCATTACGAGAGAATTACAGGCTACGGCCCGCTCTCTCGTTCTCTCGCTCTCGGTGATTTTGCTCGGCTTCGACTCGGAACGATTTAAGAACGGTCAATGCCTATTCTTTCGAGCGACATTTCGTCGGTACCACGATGCGTCGTACGCGATAGCGAGCATATAACCAGGATAGCGACACAGCCATGCTTCTCTTAATTCCCTCGCGCAGCAACTCGTGCGGCAACCTGCTTGAAACTCGTTTTTCGCGTCGGCTCGACCTCGGGCGTCGCGGGCACAATCCTTGTCGACAATTAAGAGGACGTGCTCGAATCTGTGGGATCTAAATGAGGACGAAAACGAGAGTGCAAAAGCTAATTAAAAAGAACAATCCGAGCGGTGATTCTCCGCTTTTCAATTTTTCTCCTTCTCTTTTGGCGAAGAAAGCTTCTTCTTTCTATGTATTTATTCATCTCGTTAATTAATTTTCTTTCAATTTCCTTTCTCTATTTCATATTGGTACTCTACCCAAGCATCTACTCTCTCTCTCTCTCTCTCTCTCTCTCTCTCTCTCTCTCTCTCTCTCTCTCTCTCTCTCTCTCTCTCTCTCTCTCTCTCTCTCTCTCTCTCTCTCTCTCTCTCTCTCTCTCTCCTCCCCACACACAATCTCTATACGCGCGAAACAACAAATAAAAAGAAATGGCTATTTTATTCTAAATAAAAAATTAAATAAAAAGATTGCGATGAAAAATAAGTTTGCTTCATGATAAAAACAAGATATCCGTGCACTCGAGCGAAAAAAGCGTGCCTGTTATTCGTAAAATGAACGCGTGCCAATCAGAGTCGCAAATCAATATAGATCCAAAATAAGGACAATGAATGAGTAATCCTTCTTTTTTTATGTTTCTTGTGTTATTCTTTCTTTCATGTATGTACAAGCTTTACATTCGAGAATGTATAACGTTTCGCTTGATTAACAAAACATTGTTAAAATGTTAAGTCGAAACAGTTGCAACGATATCATATCATAACTTTGATTTGATGGATCTAGTCGAGATGTACCGATAGAATGACCAAGTAAATTGACAAGCTAAATTGTATATGAAAGAAATCCTTGTGCTCCTCTGTAAATCTTTTTATCGTGGACACTCGATCCGTTTATGTAGCAAGAAGCGATCGGCGAACAGACTGTTAAGCCTGACGCGACCTCGTTAAACTGTAACCAAGTGTCATTCCGATAACCCAACTCGGCTCTTACCGTCTCTCGACGGAGGTCGATAAAGAAATGTGCAAAGAGCGGGGGTTCTGGTTAATGTTGCATACACAGGAAACCAAGCAAAGAATTCAACTCCCGTCTGCACTGCACTTTAAAAGCTAATTAGTACGCGCCACGATTGAGTCATCGAATACTGATCTGAAATGGAAGGCATTGTACGCTCGAGTCTTGGCGAAATTTTTATTGATTAAAATGTGCAGAGAGGGAGAGGGTGCATGATATATGCGTATGTGCCTATGATTTGATCCGAGCCAACGATATTTTCCAAGTAGTAGTTTAAAAGCGGAAATGCAATCGCTCAATCGCTCAATCGCTCAATCGCTCAATCGCTCAATCGCTTTGTTGCATGTACATACATACACGTATCTACGCGTAAGGACTAATTTAATGATATTCAACAAAACAAACTAACGATATGACAACTGAGTGTAATGTTACGCGAGTTGTTTGCCATATAAATGACAAAAATATTTCTCGAGAAAGAAGAAGAAAAATACGCGTTGTATCTTGGATTTTTCCGCTAACGAGGACTCCGACTCCGGATCGCCGGCGCCGTCTGGAAGAAAGCGTCGCGTCTCCTCACCCTCTCGCCATTCGGCGCCGTCAAAGCCTCGTTACATCCACAGATCGTCGTTGGCGCGGGACAGAGGTATCGTTTCTCGAAATATATAAAAGCGTACGTGAGGGAGGAAGGGGAGAGAGAGAGAGAGAGAGAGAGAGAGAGAGAGAGAGAGAGAGAGAGAGAGAGAGAGAGCGTGTTGGCGTGTTGTTCTCTTCCAATAAATCGGCCAGCTTTAGGAGCGCGGCGCGCGGTTACTACTCCTGCCACTGTCGCGAAACGCTCTCGAAAAAAGGGGGTTCGGGTACCAAAGGCGCGAGGCGTGAGAATAAATCGATTCGCGAACGACGAGCCACGGATTCGCGGCCACCAGTAAACGCGCCACCGATGACGGAATTAAAATAGATACAGGAGTAAATTTTCGAAGCATCCAATGCGCGGCGCATCGCGTATTCTTCTAGTGGGAGGCGCTAAAATTGGAGATGCGAGTAGCGAGTTTTGTCGTGCCGCACCTCCTTCCTTCTTCCTTCTCCATTTCCAAATAGTCCTTTCGACCGATAAGACGATCCGCCGAACGCCGTCGCTGTGATTATGGCTCGCGATCCGAGCACGCGATCTAGCAGCTGGCAAACGACCATCGCGACAGTTTCGCGATAAAGTCGCTTGAAGCAGATTTCTCGGCGAGCGGAAGAAAGAGATGCCCGCTCATCGATTGCGAATCGGTCGATCGTTAGCCGAGTACCTTATTCTCGCGGTGTGCATCGTGTCGTTGTCAACGAATCTCGCGCGAGTCGAAGGTAAGCGAGCCACTTGCGTCACCGCTCTCGTCGCTGGCCTGCCTTAATTCTAATTGGCGCAAAGAGATGTTCATTAATGATGACCGTCGAGAACGACGAGCGTGGTTAATTAATTAAATATTTTTTTCTACGGGTATGCAGCGAGCGCGTCCGACTTGTAATCCATTCGTAATCCATAACTAATGTGTAAAACTGGACCGCGGATAGAAATGAGAAAATATATTTGGTGTATACTATTCATAGAAACTTTCTTATAATTTCTCCGTAGTAATCAAAAGATAAAATTTTACCAAGTTAATCCTTGAAGAGCGAAGAGCTTTTAGACAAGGATTCTGATATTTCATAAATTGGCAATTTATCTCTACTTGTCAAAACTGCTGTTGACAAAATCTATAAATTATTATGTATAATTATATACCGCTTTATATTTGTAACTTCAGATTACGAGATTACGTTTTGTAGGAAGGAAATGCATATGTACGAGCAAAGCGTGCAAAGAAGCTGGCGTAAATACTTGTAGAACGAGATTCTTTTGCTATACCGAACTTATTCTGACAACAGGATACGAAATCGGACAAGAAAGCACGACTACGCGAGGATGCACAGAGTATGTATATCATTTATTAATATTTAACAAAAGTTGCGTGTACAAGCGGATATATCCGAAACACTCTTTTGCAAATTTAAAAAAAAAATTAACGATACAATCGTGACAACGTTTCAATTAAAAAAAGGAATATAAAGCTTCTGCAAAAATATTTGGTATTAGTTTTTCATTTTATTTCGAATAAAATGCCAAAAAACAAGATATTATGTCTTGCCACAAACAGGATTTAATTTGTCGCTTTTTATCAGAGTTTGATCAACACTGTAATATAAATTCAGGAATGTCATGGCATGCGTATTATAACCTTGACGAGATAATCGAGCGGAAAGGTTTCCATGATTTTTGTTAAATGCCTCATTAATATCACACTATCTTGATTGCTACTTTAAAAACAGCAATTATGACAAGGATTCGTTCAACAAAATCCGGATATTATGTTAATAGAATTGTCGCCGGTACTCTTTTTCCTTTGTGTTTTTGTAAAAAATCTTGCTGTTCAGCTGGAAAGTGAAAAAATTTATCGTTAAATTTATCGTAAAATATCAATAGTTGATAATTTGATTTGCAAAAGTTGCATTTTTGCGGGATAGTTTAATGACATTGGCATAAGCACCGCTAAAGATCATTCGATCGTCAGCTATCGACGACAGGCGGGTTCATAACCCTTTATCACAATTGATATTTAAACAATATCACACGCAGGGGTGCCACGCCATTGTTGTGCGAGACAAAGTCCTGGATCACGAAGTCGCGATCGGCCAACGTCATGGAACCATCAGCGAGTCCTCGGGTTCTCGTGCCCTGGCCCAAATTGAAATGTTGCAACAGCCACGATTACTGCAACGCCGATAATGATGATGATGATGATGATGATGATGATGATGATGATGATGATGACGATGACGATGGCGATAACAACGATGACGACACTCACAATGATGATGATGATGATGATGATGATGATGATGATAACGATAAGAATGCGAGCACGTGGACGCACGAGAAAAAGATTCGAACGAATCAAACGCGTTTTACGATGGATCGCGGAACACCGATGAATGGCCCACGAATGTCAACGAATAGCGATACAACGTTGCAGCCTGATCAAAAGCACGATCGAAAATACGAGAATTCGACAGAATCGGTTGACCGACTCCTGCAGAATCGTATCAGAGCGCTACACGTCGCCGCTCTCGTTCTCGCTGTCGCAACCCTCATATCCGTTTTGGCATCTTGCTACGTGATTACAAGGTCTGCATCTTCCTTCTATCCTTTTTAACTCATACATTTACACACACACACACACACACACACACACACACACACACACACACACACACACACACACACACTCACACTTTAATTTTTCATTTACATCGATCGATTTTGAAAGAAAATTCTCGAAAAGAAATTAATATCAAGTTATCTCTTGTTTGCACATTTTTTTAAATTCATGTCTACTATGGTCAAAAAATGTTGAATAAGAGAAATAAGAGAATAGAGAAAATTAGAATTGGAAAAATAAATAAATTTCAAATAAAAGGAGCAAAAGATGATATATTTATAATAATGAAATAAATAAGTATTATCAAGGTATGTGTCACTGTACAAAGAGATGTCGATGCGTAACATCGCAAAGCTTCATGCCATCTCTAATTAACATTGGATATAATTAATGATCGTTGAAGATAAATCTATTCGAAAGCAGCCTTGATAGAGCGCAGAGACCACCCTGTGTAACAGATCATGAACATCGAGGCCACACGACGAGTGTATACGTTTGTGATAGTCACTTACACAAACATCGCGACACAAGACTCGTTTTTCCCACGTGCATAAACGTGGTAAAGCGCTTCGCGATTTCTCAAATAACAAATCCGGTTGTATACTTTCTATTAATATTGTTATTTCATACGTATATTACGTATATCGCTTGATGCACGCAGACATACGATTGTGATATTATAAGTTATATTTAATAGCTCTCTTGAGAAACAAGGGATCGCATTGGTGTTTTTATTATTGGTGTTTCTATTCTAATTGACAGCATCTAATTTTTGCATTTTAGATTCATTTCTTATCATCGATTCTGTTTCTTTTCACTCGGCTATTTCGATCGCGCTTCTTCAGGATAGTTTGTCGCGATGCATTAAAAGCCGCCCTCTTATCAGTCTACCTCTCGACGAGGGGTCCGATCCCAAGCCTTCACTTCACTGAAAACCGTAGATAGCACGGCTCGGAGGCTTCTCACAGATCTACCCTCTAATCTTCGTTCTCCGAATGGTTAAGTGGATTTTCGAGTTCAGGAATGTCTCGGTTCGACCCACCTCATATACACCTTGGTAAACGCGTGCATCGTTAGTCTCTTATTCTTTTTATTCCGAAGTGGATGGTATCGCACGCGATCTCCACGCATTACATTCTTCGTTAATTTCTTTGCATTTTGCACAATAAAGATAAAGATACTGAGCCATTTTTGAAAAAAAAAAAAAAAAAACGCTTTATTACAATAATTTAATCGCGTGATTTAAAACTGCACACAATATTGCAAAATCTAAGTACGACACTTTTCAGAAATGCAACATTTGACAATAAAATAAAAAATAAAGTGTATAAATAAATATTTATTTCCGATATGATAGTTAATAATATATTAATGTGCACTAGTAATGAATAACAATACATTTTTTCCCATATGCTGTACGCGATATTCAATAAATTTAAGACTATTTACACATTTAAAATTTTATATTCATCGTTCTTCACCTGATAGAGATATCGATTCTAATATATATATATATATATATATATATATATATATATATATACACACACACACTTGAATCGAATGTCATCCTAACAAGTCTTATAATTAATTCCTTTAAATATTTTGCATCGCTAACGACCATTTCAGTTCCACACGTTTTGTGTTAAAAAATTGTTTTCCATCGCATCGTTCATGGTTTCTCTAATTCCTCAGCATATCCGAATAAACTTGTGGGAAGTCGGGACAAGATCCGGTTTTAAATAGACCGGAATCTCCGGCATAATGCGTATCGAATTGATTTTTGATCGTGATTTATATGCAGGAAATCCGATAAGTTAGACCTAAGAATAAGACCCGTGACGAAATAATTTTCACTACCTACATATTTTTATTTCTTAACAAGTACGTATCGTGACAAATTACAATATTTGTCTATAATTTAAGATACGAAACAAATTTTATATGCAGGCGCTATAAAGAATATAATAAATATGTAAATAATAAATATTTTTTGTTATAGATTTCTCAGACATAATCGTTACACAATGGACACTGTAAATTATTCATGAATAGGAAACTTAATTATCGTTGGATACGGTAAACACTACACGATTCGGTAAGGGATGGTGGGTTTTTTTGGCATAAATTAAAAGGTTATAGGTAAAGTATATCACCGTTATATTTATTACTGTCATTACGTTACAAAAATTTGAAAATATAAACTTAGAATATTATAGTAGAAAATAATATGCAACTGCGCAAAATGCGATATAATATCTTTTATTTTGCTTAAAAATTAGTGTTAAACGTGTTTGTTCATGTCCGAGGATATATAATTCTCGTTTCAATCATACGCCGCTGATCAACTAACGAACGGAAAATATAAATAGAAGTCGACCGTGCGGGAGATAACTGCTGCCGACAGGCAGGCCGAGACTGTATTACAGCGATTTTTTGTTACGCCCGCTGGATAGCTTTCAAGTTCCAGCAGTAGCGTCGCAGTGGCTGTCAGATCACGAGCGATCGAATATCACGCGCTAATAATATTATCTCAGCGAATGCTATTAATTCTTGGCAGTCGGAACGACGTACCGTGTATGTACCGTAACACCAATGGATCTCAGGTTCGAAGTTGTAAACGAAACTGCCAAATTCATTTTAATCATGGGTTAACTCATAGGTTGCATATCATATACATCAGGTAGAATACGTTATACATATTTATGATAATTAGGAAAAGACTTAATAATTGTTTGCATGAAACTCTTACGATCTAAATTAAAAAAAATTGTTTATATTTTTAATCGTATATTAAATCGTGTGTTCGAGATTGCAATCACGTATATATGTATAATCGTTAGTATATATTTACGCGAAAATGCATTCGTTGCACATTTTAAATTACACGTTTCACCGAATAACGAAACTTTGCTTATCTTTATTTAGAAATACTGGGTAATACAGGAGGACGACGTCGACTCGTCGACGAACGAATTCGAGATGCAAGAGTGTATATTTGACAAAGCTTCCTAAAGAGCAAACTAACTACTACGCTGGCATCCTTTGTTTTACATCGTATGACTAACGGCGGGCCATGTAGCTTAAATTCCTTGTTGCCATCGAGTGAGTTTCTCGAAGGGCGGCCGGCGTGCCAGGTGCTCCAGGCCTCGGACTCCGGGCCTCGGCTCCATCTCCGGTTGTTTCAACGTAATTAGTCATCCTCCAGGTTACCGAACACACACGCACACACACACACACGCACACACGCGCCTCTTACCGATCAAACGACTAACGGCGGAGAAATAACGTATGTGCACGCCGAAAGTTTTACATCCCAAACGCGCTAGGTCATCGTGAGAACGAGGTTCCATCTAACATAAATAAACGCACTGACGAAGAAAAAGACATCGTGACGTCGCAAGTACAGTGAATCCTCTGTAAGTGGCGTGATCGCGCGAACTTCTCAAATGTGTACTAGATACATAAAGATGCCAGAATAAGTGTCAAGAATCGCGCATGAATCTCAATATATTTCAAACACATCAATGATTATTGTATATAAGTGAAGATTAGCTACTGAATTGGCCGGTGTGACTGATACTACAGATACTGTTGCGATGTTTTTATGTATATATATATATATATATATATATATACTATAAATCTGTATCACGTGTATATCCAATACAAAGAATGTATAAAAAAATCAGGAATCAGGTTTTAGAATTTTGTGAAAATTATATTATATTGTAAAATATATTCATACTGTGCGATATAAAACGCATGGAATAAATTAATCGTATTATATGAAAGAGCATATGTATCATGGTAGCAAAAGAAATTCTGTTTGACGATCGGTGGCAAAAAGCAGGCAAAGACACGTCGCGTCGCGTCACACTACTTTGGCGTCAGGGTTCAGGCGCCACCGTCCCCTTCCACGTTGCAGTTCTCACCAACTTTCCGCCGACAAACCGCACGCATACACATTTCACATTACTTATACATGTACGGCGTCGACTGATCGGATGCTAAGCTCTTGCGTACTATGCTGTTGACGTCGCGCGCGCTATTTACTTTTGGAAAAGTAATCGAATTTCGATACGACGCGTTGGCCTGATTAATCTCGATACACGAAATATACATGTAGAATATATATATAATGTAGAAAATTTTCTTTGCAGAGTTTTAAAAATTTAGTTTTAAATTGTTAAAAACGAGAATCTAAATATAGAATCTAAATATTCACCGGTGCTCTCTCTTTTTGGCGCAGCCTCCTCTTTATACAGAAGCATAAAGAAATATTGAGAAAACTGTAGCTATGAAAAAGCGCGAGAATGGAGAAATAATTGTCCATGGTGTTTATGTAACAAGTTGAGCGACATGTCATGTGTATATAGAAAGAGCGCATGTATCGCATGCGGTCGGTAGTCGGTAGCACGGGATAAGCGGTTTTTCCTTAAAAATCATTCGAAGCGAGCACTCGCGGCTGCTCCTGGCTCCCGGCTCCTGGCTCGCAAACGGGCCGACGCCGCGCCGGGCGCTCGCGGCGCCAAGCGCCAAGCGCCAAGCACCGAGCACGTTTGGTTCTAAGGCTCTCAGGTGGCCGGCGCGAAACACCCGCCGAGCGCCGAGCCACCGAGCCGCCGAGCCGCCGAGCCGCCGAGCGCCGAGCCACCGAGCCGCCGAGCCGCCGCGAGTCGAGCCGAATGAGCCAAGAGTGAGTCAGTCGTCACGTCAGTCAGTCGCCGGACGTCGTTGGGGTTTGGTGGGGTGGCGTGTCGCGCGTCGACGCTCCGCTTTGCTCTCGGATCATCGTGCTCGTTATGCACGGCGCGATAACCGAACGCGCGAAATCGATTCGCCCATCGTGACAACTCGACGATGATTGGGATACTCTAACTCGAGAAAAACACATGCCTGATTTTTGGAAATTCAACGATAAACACGACGATAAACACGAGGACACGTCGTGTCAATGCGCCGCCGCTTGGCGCCAGGAAGAAACTTCCCGCGTGAATCCTATCTCGAGATCTCAAACCGATTTAGAGCCAAATTACTCGCTTATTCAGAATGTTGCCGCGTGACGTATTTACTATCGCGACGATGATGGGTCTCGTCGTTGTTGTCAGCGGTATACCCACAAATTTAGATCCGGAGGATTACGAGAGGTTTGCTGACAATGAGGAGCGATCTATCGATAAAGGTAAGGCATCTATCTCTCCAAGTAAATGAAACGGCTACTTTATGGTGGCTCCGTAGATCGTAGATGCGCGATGTTGAAATAATTTACCGACGCGAAAATGCGAGCGCGATGAGCCTGCACGCGACGTACCGAAAATTCACGCAAATTATACCTTAATTAAACTTATCGTTACCATTCTTGCGCGACATTATCATTCTTCGCTTTGACACTTTAAATATATCACTTTTGTTTCGTATGTAAGACTAAATGTAAGATCTGTCAACAAACTTGTCCTCGGTAATAAGTTTAACGTTAAGTTTACACGTAATACGATGAATAGGTTCTTTGTCGATGACGCGTTTGCTGCTTCTTCTTCGAGAGATCTCAATCTCTGGTTGAATTATTTTAACGCAGATGTAAATAACACCTATCCAAAGTTGACTATCAAAAGTTGAGACATACTTGCGTGCAAATGATCGCAGGAAACACGGCGCGCGCACGTGCTCAGGTGGCGGGCGCGCTTGCTTTACTAATTCTCGTGAATTTAGCAATCGTATCTCTTTAAGAAAGAGAAAACACGGTGGCTTTTGCAGTAGCTCAATTATGCATCTGTGTGAGAGAGTCGCGTTAGATCCAAGGATATAATGAAATTTTCTCTTTATGAGCTAACATTTGCGAAGAGGTAGTGATTATCGAACCACAAATGTAACGGCAATCGTATTTTCGATGCGTTTCTTTCGAGATAAGATGAACGATCGGACGCGCGTACGCGCGTTTATCAATATAGCAATGCAATATAAATTTTAAATCGATTCGTCAAACAACCAATTGTTTCTATCTTGACACAAGGAAAATGTGAATATTTTTTAAATTAAATCAGTCTATCGAACATCGGCGTGTAGTGGAAGAGACCCACGTGCCCCTTCCAAAAATACTCGGCGCCAAAGAATTTGTCGGAACAATTCAGTTGCAAACAAACAAAGGCTATTACGCGATGGTGTAAACTATCTTGAAAGGGGGTCGGTCGTCGTTCGTGGAATGCTCGACACGAGCAATAAAATCGTTTACTCGAATCGAACGCGAGCGAATGTTCGACGCGTACATACACGTGATTCATGATCGATCGATAGATTTACATCCGCGAGAGAGGCGCCTACTTAGTATTTACGCGGCCTGCCGCACTTTTTTCTAATACTTCACAATGAATCGCATCCGAAACTGCTTCCGATTGGCAAAGTATTTGCACATTTTCGTTACGTATCAGTGACGATGTAGCTCGATAATGTACGATTTCACGTCATTTTTCACTTAATTTACTTATGTGCGACTCCGTTTTTCGTTTTCTTCAAGTCTCACTTCAAGTCTCGTACAAACAACTAGATAAAAACGGCGCAAAATGCGAGCTAATAATTTTGAAATTTCGCCGTTCGCACGATAGCGAAGCTAGAAAGACGATAAAACATGCCAGGCGCCAGCTAGGCGCGTGGATAGTGGAATACGTAGTGCGTTATACCTATATGCATGATAAATACCGACACGCTTGTTGCACGCACGTAGAACACATTGTTGCATCACGTCCGCGCGCCTCGTATTCTCATTTCCTCTTTGGATAATCTTAAAAACTAAATGGACTTTTCAGCCTGCCTGACGAACGGTGGACTAGAGTTTTTTTTTTTGGAAAATTTAAAAAATTTAAATAAATATATATATATGTATCAATCGCACATTAATTGTTTTTCTTGGATTAGAATATGTACAGTGATTCAAATTTTTAGGACAAAAAATTACATTTGTTCGTACTTGGCATGATTAGGCGCATCGAGAGACGATTTTACAGAATTACGTCAATTTCACAAAATTATTTCGATCGTCAGTTATAGCATTTTAACCTCACTTTCACATCTTCGACAAAGCTGCCACCCCCGATATCGCGAGATCGGTAATCCGATTGCGTTTGACGAATCGCTCGTTTTCGCGATTCACATATAATGACAGCATCCGATACGAGGACTCGCCTTTTAAGCGTACACGTATGCTTAGAGGAATCGCCGATTGGCTAATTAAACCAAATTGTTATCTAGTATTATAGATTTTGCATTAAGAGTCGCGCGCGCATAAAAATTCAACTATGTTGATTCGACAGTATTGATAGAAACGATCATATTTCTGCGATTTAAATTTTATGTTTGTGCATGCCGCGTATGTGTAATCGCGTGGATTGAAAAAAAAAAACAATACTATGCTTAGTTATAGTTTATTAAGCGGAGTGACAAGTTTCGAGAACTATATCGGAATTACAACAGATTCAGATTCTATCCTTTATTATTGTGAATTTCAGAATGCGAAATTAAAACCAGTTTTATGATATGAGAAAAATGTACAAGACATTTCTTACTCTGACGTAATTCACTTCGAGATTGTCAAGCATATTTAAGGATAAATGCGTTAAAGAGTGAATTCATCATATATAACATTGAGATAACATTGTTTTTTGATGATCGATTGATAATTTCATTTAATGTAGCTTCGATCTACACCATTACTCACTATTGTATCGTCGTCGTCGTCGTCGTCGTCGTCGTGTCGAGCCACCGTTGTCTTTCGAGTGGCGAATGGCGCGACACGAAAAATGCGAGCTCATCGACGCCAACGACGAGAGCCAGAGCGTATGCACGCATACACCCGGTTTATCACTCACACATGTACAAGTCATACGCACACAAGCTTCTCCTAAGTACCATAGAGCGGCGTGTGATGACTGCCACCGCATACAGCTGGAGCACGCACGTACGTTCGTTTCGTATGCACGTACGCACGCACGCACGCACGCACGCACGCACGCACGCACGCACGCACGCACGCACGCACGCACGCACGCACGCACGCACGCACGCACGCACGCACGCACGCACGCACGCACGCACGCACGCACGCACGCACGACGCACGCACGCACGCACGCACGCACGCACGCACGCACGCACGCACGCACGCACGCACGCACGCACGCACGCACGCACGCACGCACGCACGCACGCACGCACGCACGCACGCACGCACGCACGCACGCACGCACGCACGCACGCGCGCACACAGTCTCGACTCGGTGGCGCCTGTCGGCCACACGAATGTGCATGCGTGCGTGACGAGTTTGTACCTCTTTGGCTATGTACGTTCCATACATAAATACTTGGCGTATACGTGTCGTGTATACGTAGATGTGTCCTACGAAGCGAGCACTGTGTCTGGATTCATAACGATAGATCTGCCCTGCTTCGCGGAATTTGTTCAAGGATGCGAGAGGAGAAGATTCGTTGCGTTACTTTTCAGTTTCCTTAGATTCGATATGAAAATTGGCAATAATCTTTCGCCAAAATTATTTTAGTTTCGCTTTATGCGCTTTCGCAGTGACATGCCCTGGCATGTCTCGTTACCGCGTTGCTTCTATACCTCGCGAGTAACATGCGGAAATGACTGCTGCCGTGCACGGAATGCCATGAATGCCGTTATTGCATACGCATATAAAAACGTATCCATAAGTGACATAGGTATATGAATAATGATTGAAATAGTCTTGGTGAAGCTGATCCATCAAATTTTTGACCTATGGTACATCATGTAAAATATATAACACACCAAAAGTACAAACAGTACAAACAGTTTGTACTTTTTGCAAAAAAACACACGTGCTGTACATTTTTAGGAGACAGGTTTAACCGGTAGGTTTCAACATGCATACATATATACTTATATACATATACTTATATACATATTAATTTAATTATATGACGAATTGTATTATATATTCCATTATTAATTAAATAGTTTGCTATTTAACTGTTAATTAAAATGGCGAAGTTACAACGGATATAAAAGCATCGGATATAAACTCACCGACTAAAAGTAACCGGCTAATGTGAAATAATAGCAGCACTTTCGTTTCTTTGCCGTTCAAAATCGCATCGAGATTGAGCAAAAACAAAAAACTTGACAAAAGACGCGCAAAGTTAACGACGATCATCAATCGTTCAATGGTCGCTGATGCAAATTTTCCATTTAGAATTTATTATTCGATATTCCAATAAGGAGGTGTGTCACGATGTGCCATTTGTTGAAAACGATTTTCCTTCAAAATTTCAGTAATTCAGTTATCTTATAAAAACATACCGAAATGATAATTCAATACGATCTCAATCTCGTTCATTACTTTGTGTTTGCACCATTTAACATTTCTTTGCAACGGTATTATTTCTAATTTTCGAGATCGTATAGAGCTTGATTATTAAAAAAAAATTTATGTATTTACGGAAAAGTTTTTTGCTTTGTGAAAGCGTTAGTTTGTTCATTCTAAAGTTTATGAAGAGGCAGTTTCGAGAACAAGGACTCTACTCTGTGAACGAGCGAATAAACGTTGGAACATCGGTTAAGCGTCGGAGAAGCCGGTGTTTATGCACCGGTAGTAGATTTAAAACAAATAGACGGATTTTCTACCGATGAATCACAGAATTATCGCGACTTTCTCTCTTCAAATTAATTTGAAAAACTTGAAAAAACTTGTCGAATGATTCATTTATGCTTATCTTTCTTGACTTATTTACTTTAGAAAAAGATATAACTACAGGAAGAGCGTACATGTCGATGTACGAGCTGCTCTCGATTATCAGATATATTGTATTTATATAGCGTAATTCGTACGTACGTATAATTCGTTTTAAACATAACATTCACGATAATGCTCCCGGTCTTTCGTCTTTATTACGCAAAAATTACGTGCGCGCTTCCCACGACGCTACATACGATCACGTACGCGATCTCACCTATAAATATAGCTCTGCTCTTTGGAACGTGTATTTCATTTTATGAAGGTGGAATTCCACGGGATATATAATACCGTCGTGTTCCGCTCCAGCGATCGTTGGTTAAATTCTCATTGTTGATCGAACAAAATAATTGAGAAAAAAATCGGCGCGTTAATGTCGCGCATATCGATTACGATTATCTCGACGACATTTCCTATAGAAACAAACGTACATCAGGCACGCGCGAGACGCGAACTCACTCCTCTTTTCGTCCCTTTAAGGGCTCGTCAAAAATGCGCGACAAGATCCAAAATGCAAAATCGCGCGTGTCACTCCGCGTGTACATACGTAACTACCCGGGGGGACATTTGTTTTTCGCTATTTACAATCGGCCATCAATCACCGCGTGTTATATCCGAATGGCATTTGAGAAAGACAGACGCGCGCGTTATGTTAATAGCGCGCTTCGTATGCGGCGCGACGCGACGCGACGCTACTCCATGCATGCATACGTGCACGTGCAGTGTGTATTGCAGTCCGAGAATCGAAATGCGTCGAATCCAAATGAACGAGCGCTGTCGCAATCCGCCATTCCGGCTTGGTACGGCTCGACGCTCGGCGATCAACGAACTCGCGATGCGCGATGACTGATGCGAGAGTCGCCCCTCTCAGCGGGAGAGCGGGATATATATATATATATATATATATATATAGATATATATATATATATATATGGTTGGAAACGTGGTTGGTCGCGCGCGATTCATTGAAATTACGATTGAAATTAATGAATAACAATCATTTTAATATCGATGATTTTTCAGTCGCAACGATGAAAATTTCAAAATCTCGGTCGGCTTAACCGCAGAAACGCAAATGAACAAATTCTTTTTTTCTTTTCAAATCGATCCACGATCAATGAGCTTGAAACTGATATTTGCGCTAGATTCATTATTGCGTATTTGCATTTTCGTGGCGTACTCTGGCCACCGTTCGCTGGCCGCGAGTATAGATAGATCCCTCTCGTATGTACGTTGTAAGTACGTTGAATCACGTCGCATCGGAATCACGTGCCACCGAGAATGGCGATAGCTAGCCAATAACGGCGCGACCGTTCTGGATCAATTAACGCGATTCTGAGCTTCCCCCTTCGCAACACTTTTTGCTCGTCAGACCAATGACGTGTACGCATCGTTCGAGGCGAACGAAAGTAATCGCGGGATAAAAACGAGAATCTCGGCGGTCCGTATAATGTTTTGTATTGTGCGGATTATACGAAGAATTAATAATGTCCAAGATTAATTACTTTACATAAAGAGAATTTTAATGGAAAAGTTGTGAGTTAATCGTGCCTGATATTGTGCTTTTATTCTATCGCACATATGAAATATTCGTATGGGTCTCTTACGTCTCCTCTTAAAGAAACGCTTCGTATCGATGCAGTCACGATATGTTTCTATAAATAAACGTACCGTACTAGCAATACGATATATTCTAAGAATCAATGTCAACGATTTCAAGGAATCGTGCGTTTACGAGCACGCACAGTTAGCTGCAACTTATTCATAACGCCTTCCTATTTTTCTTGCTAATAAAACGAGGAAAGATTTAAAAGATCGACTTACTCACTTCTTTTTTTTTTTTTTTTTTTTTTTTGTACACGTAACGACATTTGAAATTAATTTACGAGACACGCGCGTGTCTCTCGCGCGCGATGCAGACACATTCGCGCATGTAGCGTGTAAGAGATAAACGATGCATTATGCATTATGTAGAAGATAGCTCTGGTTTCATTGATAGCGCTCGATGAAGCGTGATCAAATCAGAAATGTGATACCGTTTAGTAACCGCTCGCGTGCACCGAAGTTGGATGCGCGCGCGCGCGCCACCTTCTGTCTTTGTCTTTGTTCTGTCTAAGATTGAGACGGAGCGAATAGAGTGTGAATGGAGAGATGAGCTCAAATATCCAAATTTGTCAATGTCGACTCGCGCAACAATTGGCAACGATCCTCACTTGTGGAGGACTTTTATAGGACCCGCAGACTCATACGTTCCACTCCTACGTTCACGAGGGAAGTTTACTAAACGGTCTACTAGTCACCCTCCGGATATCAAAGTCGGATGTGACGATCGTCGTGACGTTGTCGCTTCTTTCATGTTTTTACGATAAGACTGAGGGATCGGCTGTCTGTCGGCGACTGTCTCGCAACTGGCTCGCAACTGGCTCGCAACTGGCTTGCATTTCCTTCCCATATCGAGTATGCGCGTTTAGCCTTTGTTCTCGCGATAAATCAACGAACGCTTCGCTAATTTCGAAGTTAGGGTTATAGGGTTATTTTTGCCATTTTTACTCCTTGGCTGTTTTATTTTATTTATTTATTTATTTACGAAGCAAACCGTTAAAAGGAAGTTACTAAAGCTTTGCTATGGCGCTACGCGCCATACTTTCGCGTCACTTTGAGTCGGGAGGGAAAAGAGAAAAGACAAGAAAAGAGAAATGTACGTTGCCGAGCGTGTATCGCGACGCATCGACCAACAATTCGTTTCGCGCCTAATTATGTCTAAGAATCAGTGATTTGGCACCGGTTAGGCGCCAGCTGGTCTCGGAACGATCGAGTTATGCGTCAGTGATTCACGCGCTAACTGCGCACGCAAACTGCGAGCGCGAGAACAAAGACTCAAAGGGACATTATTTCGTTAAAGGGGGGGGGGGGGTTATTATGCGCGATATGACGCGTGTACTTTCACCGGTGTTGCTTCCGCGCGCGCAACAATAAACAATAGAAAATAAGAAAAATTATATTATCTCACTACGATACGCGATAAGATAATGACCGCAAAATATGATCGATTGGAAAACAAATGTGACTGAAGAATAAGTGTCTCGCGTGATAATCATGAGATGCATGTTACTCTGATTTTTTTACACGTACTATCACTGACGAGCTCTTTGAGAATTGCCGTTCACATAATCTTAAACTTAAACGTAAACTTTGTCGATAAAAATATTTCGAATATGGATAAATCCATCGGGAATTTGTCAACGGAATGTGAACCCTCTTTCCATTCGGTATTTTCGTTTAAGTGTAAGCAACTCGAGGTGAGTTAAAATTTGAAGTATAATTAGTTGGAATCTCGAGTTAATCGTGGGCGCGTTCGGCGAATGATAATCAAAGATGGTCGCAAAAATTGATCTTGCAAAAAATATGAAAATTATTATATATAAAGGGCTCCGCCGTTCTTCTTCGAGAAGCAACGCGTGTAATTTGGAGCAATTTGGCAATTGCATATAATTGATGAGGATGCTTTTTACTTGCCGATGGGGCCGCTCGCGTCGCGTCCGCATATCCGAGTTAAGTAGGGCTAATCACCAGGTTGCCGTGGATCCTGGGCCTCGGGAACATCAAGAGCCTGTCTTCTAGCGCCGAAACGCCATGCCAAGATCGTGTATATACTTACGCCGGCCGTATATACTACAGTTCGGCCGGAGCGCCTTAGGTACGCTGATACCTGGCCCCTGGGTCTACGGAATGGCAGGGCCCCCGGAGTGAGACCCTCCGCCTACTTCCCAGAACGAGGACTCCGGCTCTCCATTGTTCTTGCTAATTGCCATCCCGCTGTAACCATCCGGCAGCGTCCAGCGCTCGCTTCCTCCCGAATCCTCTTAAGAGAGTCTCCCTTTTCTTCATAATGGCCGAATAGAGCTCGGCTCGATAGTTACAAGTCCCAACGCAAATACCATCTTCGATACTGTACCTTTGTGAAACGAAAATTAGCCGAAAGCCGAACAAGTAGGATCAAACGGATTGTCCCACGCCCCTCGTCCCTCGTCCCTCGTCCCTTGCCCGAGGGAAGGTTCGTTTAACGCATAGCGAAAATACTCGAGGTTGTTAAATACCCGATCTGTTTCTTTTTTAAACAGATATGCGTTTCACGGAGGAATTTTAGACGGTTACTCTCGAAATAATTCCCGTAGCTTATAGATATTTATAGATATTGTAGGCGCGACGACGAAAGCACTTCTTGTGAAAATCTTATTATCTTTAATTTTAAAGATGATAAGTAACTTTGATGATAGGTAACTTTGTCAACCAATATGCATCGAGTAAGGAAAGAAACTCGGTCCGTTTTCCATGCAGACAATTACGTCCCAAACATTGAATATTTTCAAATTTTATTTTTAATTTTATTTTAAATGTATCATATTTATCGATGATTGTAGGTGAATTCCATCGAGAGTGTGGGAAGAGGGAGGAGGTGGGGGGGGGGGGCACCTCACTCGAAGGAAGTTTCTCACGAATCGCCGAGTGAGCTTTCCTCTCGAACAGACAGAGACCGGTCCTCTTCGGCCTCTTCATCAGCAGCGCTCTTTTGACCACTCCTTCGGTCTTTTGCCTCGCCGATGAGTCGGCCGTCCCTTTTTCCTTTTCGCATAACTCCGCGAGTTTGTATCCCTTCCGTTCGTAAGAGCAAACAGGTGTCTCGCCGCCACCACACCGCCACATCGTCATACTATTTCGTCGGATCGCGATCTTATCTTACTCCGATCGTTATCTTACTTTTTTCCATTTTTGCGATCCACAAATTGAAAATATTAATAATAATTTTCATCATTACTTGGATATTTTTGTTGATTTCCAAAGATAGATAGTATATACTAAACGTTTTTATATTCTTACAAATTTGTGTAGTACCGTTTATAATTCAAATCAATCGAATACGCAGTAGGAACGAACAAGCGGATGTATCGATATCTAATAATAATCCGATTTGTTGTGAGACAAGGGATTTAAGTTGAATATTTCGAAATCATTATACCGTATAAATTCTCAATTCTTTCGTTATTGTCGCAAAAAAGAAATAGAGACGCGATTTATTTTCGCTCTCATGCTAATTAGGCGTTAGGCGGACTCGTACTCGATAGCGCTAATTAGAAAAGCACGTTTATTAAGCGCGTGTAGCGTATTTGGTTAAGTACAGAATTCGCGATACAGAGTAATTCGCAATGGAAGACGACATTTTCATTGCGCAACGTTCTCATCGCGCAGACGTTGTCTACACGAGTGTAACTCATGAGACTTGAAGAGACTCGTTAGCCTCATCATTGCGCGGCAGACGCTGATCGAGACTGACGCAGCTTTAGATACTACCTACTACCTACTACTTACCATCATACCATATACCGCATACCGCATATGTACGTGTACATAGGTCGTCGCTCTTGTAATATCGTATGTATGTACATACGTACGTTCGAAAGTGAGTTATCGTCTAATCGTGCTTTTTCATTTTCGATTATCGCCAGTTTAATCCTCCCGAAATGCCTCTTTATTTTCCACACAAATCATTTTTCTCGCATACATACTTATATTCATATTTTCTTACATACGCACTTATATTCGAATATTATCGAGTACTTATCGATCTTCTCTACGAGTCACGAGAGACTCGTAGGTACTATCTTGCTATCTTGTAATAATTCAATGAAGAATAACGGATTTTTACGGAACACAAAGAAAAATTGTATAAACATATTTCACATATTAATCTGTATTTTTAATTACATATATTTGGAATGGAGCTCCTTCTTCTTTCTTTTTTAAAGACGGGTGACACATTCCCCAACTGACACTTGATTTTTGAGCAGAAATAAAATTGAAACTTTACGATCCAGAAATGGATCGGAAACATTCGATATTCGCTAATCGTCATTACGCGCATCAGTCTCGCCGGTGGGGTCCAGTGGAACGAAGGAACGAAAAAAGAACGAAATGCAGACGATAAGAGAGAGAGAGAGGGTAACTTGCCGCTCCGAGGCTCCGAACCGGGGAATAATTAATATACCGTAGACGTATAACGAACGACTCTGCGATGCACTCTGTTTGTTTTCGGACGGCTCTTCCCCGGCCTCAGAGCCTTGTCGGTCGTATCTCTCTTTAGTCAGGCCCCTCGACCTCCCGCTGCTTTCCCCTTTCCCTCCCCCTTTCCCTTTTTATTTTAAACGCGCACACGCGTATGGGACTGTCCCCTCGAATACTTTTTCGAATTCTCCTTGCGGAAGACTACTGTTTTTAATCTCGATTCGGCTTTTGTCATACGTTTTAAAATGTACATTTTAAAAACAAATATGTTTCTCCAAAACAATGGAAAATATTTTCTCGAAATATTACGCGGTACACATATCTACATACATATGTATTTTGTAAAATTATTTTAAATGAGAGATACAAATTCAACCCTCGCGAATTTTTCGTTATTGCACTTAAGATTTAAAATATAAAGACGTTGTATCTCATATTTATTTTAATAAGATGATTCTAAAGCCAGTGAGTGAATGGAAGATTTTTCTGTCAGAATATTTCTGATCGTTTGACGCGAAACTAAGACATTCTTTACTTTTCAGGCTATATGTATACGATTTTTTTAATTTGCGACACATAATCGCTGCAATGGAACACGATGAAATTGTCAAGTGTTGTCATCCTATTTTTTTTCTCGCGCATTCTATTTAGTGCAGAATGCATCGAGAGAGAGAGAGAGAGAGAGAGAGAGAGAGAGAGAGAGAGAGAGAGAGAGAGAGAGGCGTGAGGGGGGAGATACACGCGCACACAAGCGGAGCAGCGCCGCATGCCTTTCTTCATATATCTTCTCCACTTTAATCTTTCTTTTGTGACTCGGCTGTTTTAACGTTTTTTATTCTCTGATGAGAGCTGGACCCCGACAGGCCGCGAACGGGGCGGGGGAAGAGAGAGAGAGAGAGAGAGAGAGAGAGAGAGAGAGAGAGAGAGAGAGAGAGAGAGAGAGAGAGAGAGAGAGAGAGAGAGAGAGAGAGAGAGAGAGAGAGAGAGAGAGAGAGAGCGAGAGCGAGCGAGCGAGCCGACGCTCGCTCGCAGAGAAAGAGCGACAGAGAAAGTAAAAGAGAAGCGGAGACGGGCAAGGCATCGCTGCGGACTTATTAGCAAGAAACCGGTGGGGAAAGACGCGAGGTCGCGAGGGGAACTCGACAAGATGGTAGATCGGGACCAGGGGTTGAGGCAAACTGGGCAAACGAAACCGAGCATGCTCGCGAATAAAGATGGCTTTGCAATATCGTAACAAACGTGCCCCGCATGTCTTTGCTCCTCTCCCTTCTTTCCTCTTTCCTTTCTCCTTTTTTTTCTTTTTATTTATTTCATACGGTCCTCATTAACGTGCAGTCGCGTCGAAGAGGCCACTCTAATTCGCGTGTATAACTGCGAATTCGTTTGAGATTTCGACAAAGATATATTCCATCCTATAAATAAGATTTACGCATACCCGGAAGATTCGAAGAAATGAAGCGGACAATTCGGGTCGTCTGGATCCTTTCGATGTTCTTGTTTCTTATGAATAAACAAACTCTGACGAGAGTCGCGACGACTAAATCGCTCTTTCGCGTTTTATCTATAAATTTTCAATTTAACTTTCATTTTTAAAAGTGTTCAAAGATGTTTATCAAACTGACTTTTCTTGTTGCAGATTCCTCCAACGTGGAAGAAGTAAGATGTTACTGCAATCAACCAGAATGCGTTCCTCAGGGATACATGTGTCGCGGTAGGGGATGTTTCACAAAATTACCATCAAACGCAAACACGCCGTTTTCGAGAGCGGAGCACAACGTTCATAGCGGTTGCTTTGACGAGAGCTTCAAAAGTCCTCAATGTCCCGCAGGATTTCTTTGTTGCGGCCAAGATCTCTGTAATCACGTGGACAATCCTGCGATGAGAAATAGACTTAATAAAACTCTACGAGGTACGACGAGTGTGCTCTTTTTCTCTTTATCTCGCGTGTTATTAATCATATTCTCATCATTCTTATTTGTTATATTTATCACATGATTGATTATCATAATGTATATTCGTATTTTTAAGCGCGTTTAACGCTAGGTATTGTCACATAATTAATTCCTCCAAATCTTTACAAAACATGTATCGATTTTTTTTTTTTTTTTTTTTTTTTTTTTTTTTTTTTTTTTTTAATACAAACATTTTCTAAACTTTCGAAAATAACTATTTGTTCGTCAAACACTAATTCTAATTTGTTATTTATCGGCAATGTCATTATAGTATTAATTGGCGATCAGCGAGCATATTTAGCTCCACTGCATCCAAACAGTCAAACAGGAAATGAGGCAAGTGACAGCTGGTTCCGGACAGCGACGATCGTCGTGGCAATCTGTGGATTCATCGTCTTGCTGATGATCGCGAGCTTAGCTGTCAGATGGTTGCAACCCATGCCAGAGCAAAATGCAAATAAATTCGTGCCACATCAAACATCCGATAACGGGCCGCCCTTACTCGGATCACCGAAAGTGCCTCTGGTTTGATAAATTTCGCGATCTTTGGACAAAGTCTCCCGATAAAGATGTTCTAAGTAATAGCTTAATTAATAGAGCTGGCTGCGCTAGTTTTAGTATATGACTTACGAAATATATATGACTCAGAGTGCCATATTACACGCATTCGCATAACGAACGATGCCAAACTCGCGTATCGATCTTGAAAGCAATAGAATATACAGACTGGATAAGATTTTTTACGAGTAACACTTTTAATATTAACTTTGTTTCAACTCTGTTGATTTTTTATCTCGAGCGTATGAGAAACAGTATGCAAATTTGCAAGATTTCGCAGAGGTCAGAGTCATGTATCGAGTTCAGCTATAAGGCTGTTTAAAAAGCTAGCGAGCCGTCGAAAGCTCCACTTGGCTGTGAATTTTACGAAGAAAGCAACCATTGTAATTATATATTGTAATGATAATCGTATTACTTGTTGCATTTCCTCGAAACGTCGACGCGATGCGCGCATTATCGCGAGATCAAAGAGTGAGAATCAAGATTTTTAGATCCTTTACGTTATCCTGACGTTACGACGATATGGTGATGCGTTTCTGTGTCGCTGTAGGATTGTAAATATAGATATGTATCTACATGTATTTTTTATCATATTGAATATTGTATTGATACATCAAAAACGATATTATTGAGTTATGATGACGTAAGCATATTCTTCAATGATCATCGCGAATTCCGTTTTCTAAGAATATTAGAACGTTATTTTAATTTATGAATGGTACTCGCCAACAAGATAAGGACAGATATATTTTGCAGATATTTTATAAAATTAGTCTGATAGAAAATAAAGGACCCTGCACGGATGAGGTCCCGACAAATTGAAATTTTCATGTCATGTCGGTTTTGATTCATTGATCAAAAGTCTCAGTGGTCATCAAGTCAACTAATCAAAAGTTTTGGAATTATGACAGTTCAAATATCCAAAATTGATCTCCATTGTCAGGCGGTAGGCGGTAGGCATTTAAGATTTAATGTGTTATTCCCTTTAAGAATCTTTATTTACACTTTTATTTATGCATACACATCTACCCACAAGTAGAAAGGTAGATAAATTTTAGATATTTGAACCGTCGTAATTCCAAAACTTTTGACTATTTAGCCTGATGTGACCATTGAGACTTTTGATCAATGAATCAAAATCTACATCATATCCAAATTTCAGTCAATTTGACCGGGATCTCATAAAAATCCATAAAAATCGTGCAAAATCCTTTGTGATCCATAATAATTTTTCGTCGCCATAATAATTGCGACTCGAGTCACAACTATTAAATTTGTGAAAATGTACTTTATGTTCTTTATACATATTTTTAAGCGTATTTCATATATAAATATTGTATTGTGATAGTATGACATAATAATAATAACTAAATAAATACATTTAGGTCTACCTAGATTTTGTTTTATATGCATTGTGTGAGGAATGAAAACAAACAAGTATATTTTAAGTGTCTTTTCATAGCGTCTTGTCAGTATCTGTATTTATTTGTTCCTTTTTATCGATAACATACACATACCATATCGGTATCTGGTATATAGGAAGAATACGTCATTACTCTGTAAAATAGATATTCCGTTTGGCCAGCTCAAAAAAAAAAAAATTTTGTGCTGCATTGAAATTTCGATCATAAAACGCGCATATATAATATAAACATTTTGGCATCACAGTTTAAAAACCGTTTATTTCATATATATATATATATATATATATATATATATATATATATATATAAAATTTAATATGTTTACGAATTTTTTATTAATATCATATCTCATTGTGTCATTGTACGTCATCGCTTTACTTTTATCCAGAAAGAAAGTGCATTGTTTTATAAAAATACTGTTCAAGGTATTACATCATATAGTTTTCTATTCGTGTCTGCTTTCTAATCTTCGGCCGGGAAAGAAATGTTCCTTTTCTTTAAAAAAAGCGATTTGTATCTTCTCAACTGAGTCGGGCATCGTACATTTCACTTATTATGTACATGCACACGTAATCTGAGAATATTGAGATTTAGCTTAATCCTTATCAGTCACAATCCACAACGGGTATTTCGTGATTAATACAATAATGTGAGGACTTTAAGAAAGTATTTCTCCAAACGATTTGACATAGGCCTCGTGAAGTTTGTTGATAAAATCTGGATCACTTTTCAACAGATAATTGAATGCTTGTAAAAGTTGATTCCTCGTTAACGGTTCTAACGGTCTGCTTAAGGGTTCGGGTGGACTGGGAGCGGCAAACATCACAGGTGGTATCAATGCTGGCGCCGATCCTCTTCCCGACAACGTAGGTGCCGCCGGGATAATATCGTCTGATGACTAAATTAAACAAGAAAAATTAAACAAGAGTTCTCAAGCATATCGTGCTGTGTACACACACACACACACACACTTTTTTTATACACTACACACGCGCACGCACGCGCACCACACACATAAATTAAAAAATTGAATATTCTTACCGTACTTCCAGAAGCATGAGCAAATAATGACGCAAGTGGATTGGTATTGTTGGTTGTAGTAACATTCGAAGCTTGATGATTTCTTAAAGTAGAAGACACTACGTTAGTCGGCGATTGTATCCTGAGAAATCCAGTCGATCCGTTCGAGTCATTGACATTCGGAGTGATAGGTAGCGGCAAATCTTGAGAAATTGGCGCTGACGTGGATATGACCGATTCTTGTTGCGGAGTTGTCTTGTTTCGTCTTTTGGGTTTATTTGTGGATGGAATTGACGTCGGCTGTGACTGATGAGATGGTTGCGGTGTTACAGATCTCTGTTGTTTCTCGATATGTTCTAAAGTATGCGCTGCCGGATGGGACATTAAACGGGCGAGTAAAGGTTTACTCTCAACTGCAACTGTGCTTCCCGGCGTAGGTTGATCACTTGGTTTGAAATGTCCAGTATTCACCTGTCCGATAAAAATGGAGACTAGATTAATATCAAATCAAATAGAAATTTCATCCTAAAACTCAGATGTGGTACAACATTAACCTTAGCTTTAGCAAAAAAATCCATTACACTTTGCGAAGTGACATCGGGTCCTAAGGGAGCAGCTAGAGGTCCAGAAATATTATCAGTCAATGGCGTTATCGATGGAGACTTTGATCCTGTTACCATGTTACCGCTGTCGCTCCCACCTCCACCTCCTCCGCTACTTCTACTTGTGTTAAAGTCTTCTTGGGCCTTGCTAAGCATACTGAATATATCCACATTGTTTACATTAGATCCCGAGGTCTTTTTAGCCTTAAGTAGCGGCTTGTTATTAATTTTGCGACTTTCTTCACATTCCTTCAAAAGTTTATTCAGCATATTTGCAATACGCACACATTCTTCTTTCTCATAAAACCAAACACCATAGATATTGCATCTGGAATTTCTGTATAGCAGAAATGGTTCCTGCAGTTGCAAATCTAAACCTGGAGCAACTGGTTCTACTAGATTATTTGTATTCAATCTGTAATAAAGATATTCTTCATAGAGCATCTAGATTATTGATAAGACTCAATATACGATTAAACGAAAAATATTAAATTTAGGCAAAAATAGTTTGCAAATCTCCCGAAAGTAAATCATTAGAGATACAAATAAAACATCGTATGCTATATTTCTTTAAATAATATTTCTGTATAGGATTTATATATATATATATATATATATATATATATATATATATATATATATATATGTACCCACATCGTGTGCGTGTGTGTGTGTGTGTGGCATGTATATGTGATATGTATATGTATGTGCGTGTATATATTACCTGTTCATAATGAGGATACTGTTGTATGGTTCGCCGTTTCTCGAATACAAGAATAGAGCGCCCTCAATGTCAGTCTTTTCCCATTCATTTTCATCCGCATTAAATGTATACAGAGCGACATGAGTCGCAGTTTCCAAGATATTCTTGACGTAAGGATCAACTCGTTTCAAAGCAGCCACGTTCATTCTCAACTCGGTTCGATCCGTCATTATTACACGATTACAGATGATGATTATGATAAAAATGATTGAATAGCGAGTGTGGAATTCGATAATTACAAAAGGCTTAGCGTTAGCGTAAGACTTTTGCTACTTTTCGTCTACCGGCTGATTATCAATCACAGAGAGAGAGAGAGACAAAGAGATAGAGATAGAGAGAGAGAGACAGAGGTATTTTCAAATAATCCAAGCAGCTGCTCTCACAATAAACGCCATACTAGATTTTTAGGTTGATATCATTGACGCGCCAAGAAGTCTGCCAAGCGTTCGAAAGATGGCGTAGCGCCATTACATCGCCACTATATACCGTCACGGATGCTTTTTCTTCAGAAGCTGTACAACGATTGGGCAACTGTTCCGACGGCTCCAATCAAATTATTTTGCAAAATTGCAAAATGGCTTCGAGTGCCATACTTTCACCAACTCCGGTTAAGTTAATCGATCGATTATTCCATTGGAATGAACCAATCGCGTTTATTGTTTAACCTGTGGACAAATTTTCCATTTGGAAAATTTGCGGAAAAATTAGAAAAAATAAAGAATAGATTTAAAATTAATCTACATTGGTAGAAATGGATATCGGAAATTTTTCGATTAGTCAGTCAAATGCTTCGAAGCATTTGTAGCGCCGATTGGACCGCATTTATGTCACTTGGTTTCGCGCAGGCGCATTACATACACACATGTATTGTGATTGTTTTATCATTACAATGTGATTTGCAGCTTACAATATAGGACTTTGCATAGTGGTATGTCATTTTGATTGTAAGACGTGAGAGTCGAATGGTCAAAAATTATTCAGAATGACTGATCAAGATACGAATAATAATACTCTTCTATTACGGGAGAATTTGGTAAGTCATTGTCGATCGTATTTGGGTTAAGTAAATTTAAAAATTGCAATGTGCATCTGTAATTTTGTAAATTCAACTAATATGTTATACATGTATCTAGTTAGACGTATAATAGATGAAGTTACGATCGATAAACACGTGCACACGTATATTACTTTAATATAATAATTTCATGTGTTATATGTTTAAAAAATATAAAAATTTCTAAAGGTAAAAACAGCAGTTCAGTTTCTGCAAAATCCTAAAGTGACATCAAGTCCGTTGAAACAAAAGCAGGAATTTCTGAAAAGAAAAGGCCTTACAGACGAGGAAATTAAAATGGCTTTCAAACTAGCATCTGTCGACAATATAGCAGATCAAAATGCCTTTTCGAATCCTAGTCAGAATCCATATACTGCTATACAAATGCCACAAGGATCTATTCATTCGTATCGTCAAATGAGCATTTACCAACCGACACTTTTACAAAAAGTTAAAGAATTCTTTAATGTAGCTGCATTAATTGGCATGACAGTATACTGCACTTATTGGTTTTATAAGGTATTTTATACAATACAAAGAAATTGATATATTCATTTTTCATATAAGGTATTTGAAAAGTTTAATATACTTTTTTATTTTTTATACTAATTGACTGATCACTGAATAAAATAATAATAAAATAAATTATATAATTATCTTTATAAATTTTGCAAATTTTATTTACATTCAAATATAATTCTTAATTTTGCAGAAATTTATAGAACCTTTTCTGTTTGGTCGAAGAAAGAAGAGAAGTGTAGAAGATAGAGTAACGGAATTAGATAAAACCGTCCAAACTTCTATGAAAGATGTAAAAGATTCTATTTCAAAAATAGAAAATGAAGTACAAAAATTAACTCAACATCAAGCGCTGGATCCAACTATCCCACAACTGGTACAAGAACTTAAACAGGATTTATCTAGTCTAAAAGCTTTACTTTTATCAAGGTATATTCCCATTTTCTTTTTTTTTTTTTCATAAACATTAATATTAACATCCACAACTTATCAAATTATCACAACATATGCTGAACATAGAATAATGTATGCACATTAATAGCACCATAAAACGAAATTGTTTTATTTGGACATCAGTTACCATTTTATTTTCACATATGGTAATTACTTACATTAAGATAATTTTTTTTTTTACAAGAGATCAAACCCATGCACTCTTGTACATATTGTACAAGTACAAATCTTGTACAGTTCCATTTGAGATTGCTTAAAAAATTTATATCTGAATATTCTGATTTTTTTTTTAATCAAGACTCGATTTTACAGAATATAATTTTAAAATATAAATTTGTGTTTTATTTTACTCCTATGTTTGACAATCTATTTTTGAAATAATCTTTTATTCCGAACAACTTTCTAATTGGATTATATACATGTATTTTTTCATATCATTTAGCACATAAAAGCTAATTATAAATCATTTTTATAATTTGTCTACAACTTACGTTTATCTATTCGTAATTTCCAATTACGTTTGAAATAGGAAACAATTTCCTACTGCCCCGGCGTCTATACCACCATGGCAGTTAAGCGCAACGAATGTAAATCAAGAAAAAGCAACTGAACGAGAGGATGATGCTGGAAGTGGAAGTAGTACTAACAATTCGGATAGTTCTTTGGAAATGATTCGAGAAGATCCACCCAAAGAATAAGTTTAGGAATTTTGTTGTGTTTATCATTGCTTCTTCCATAATGATAATCTTCGATATACGATATACTTGGATATAATATATTGAAGCAAAAAGATCATAGTTGCAATAGTATGTAATATTAGAGAAATGTTTCATATTTTTATACAGGATGTAAAAAAGAAAAAGTTTGGAACTGATGGTTGGCTCTTTTTTTTTTTTAACATCTTGTACATATATTAGCATTAACTTTGCGTTTTGATGGTATTCATGATTTTATAAATGTTTTAATATTTATCGATCAATGTTCTAATGTTACAAAGAACGACCTTTAATGTATAATAGATGAGAAACAAGTTTATATATTAATTGTGTCACTTACTATAATAAAAACCGATCGAATCAATGTATTAAATTAAAATATAATTGCAGATTTTCACTTGCGATCTTTAATAAAATATGTTTTTGTATAAGATTTAAATAGACTATTAATAGATTCTTAAATAAATTTACTTTGATACTTTATATTATCACAGTACAAATATAAGAGAAATGAAAAGAATTGAGATATATAACCAGAAATTTTTTAATTCTTTTGAAAAGTCTTTACATGAGCAGAAGAGATGTTTTCGATTTTATTGGCTTGGATTATATATTTAGTATATAGGAAATGTCCTTGTGTATAAATTTGTAAGAATTAGGTTGTTTCATATAAATTATAGATATAAAGATGCGTAGCAATTTTCTACATATCATGAAAAGTAAATCGCTTAATATATGTAACATGTATGTAAATATTAATATTCGATTCTAGAATTAAAAACATCAAAGACAGTTACAATACAAAGTATCACATTTACAAATCTTGTATCGAAAATGGAATTGTATTACTGAGAAATAAGTATATTTCCATCTATCCGTATCTGCGTTACAGTATGAACAATGTCATATATGTGTACAGATATAATTTTATTGAATAAATAAATTAACTTGATTTCCATTTTGCATAGAATATTATATGCATTGCTTATAGTTTATGTTTTGAGAAGATGATTGATTTTTATGTGTAACAGAGAAAGCATGCAAGTACCACGATATATAATAGATAAACGATAACTTTAATTAAAAAAATCTTTATTGAAGGATGTTCGATATCGCTAGATCTCTTGTACACATGGGCGTATTGTTTTTTTTTTTTTATATAGGTTGAATAAATTGATTTTACATTTATGTATAAATGCATGTGTTTGTGTTTGCGTGCGTGTATGTGCGCGCACGCATACATACACCACACATGTGTATTAGATGAAGTCCATGTATTGTAACATACTTATATCGATCATTCATACAAATATCAGTCACACTTGAGTTGCGTCAAATACATTCCGAATAATATGTACAAACTGTATAATATTCGATATTGTTGTATCACTAAACAAACAAATAAAGTACACAAATGTATATATGTACATGCGCGCGCGCGCGCGCGCGCGCGCGCGTGTGTGTGTGTGTGTGTGTGTGTGTATACGTATGTACGTACGTACGTACGTACGTACGTATGTATATTTGCTCTTACATCATACTTACAAGGAAAGCTCATGACATGTGATTCATACTATTTTTTTAATTTTTCACAAGTATAAAATAAATAAAGTATATAATTAACTGTTTAGATGAAAAAAACGTATTCCCTAAGCTAGAAAAATTTATTGTTATAATGTTTTAAGTACTTGGAATTATTATAAGTGTATGCTGCATATTTTTTCTCTAAGATAAAATTTTGTGTTTGTAATGTAAGATAATAGTCCTTAAGATTACAAATTGAGACTTATCTTGATCTTCAATTCTCACATCTTTGAATATGAATTATTAAATGAAATTTTGCGTGTTGTGGCGCGTGCGCGTGTGTATGTGTGTGTGTGTGTGTGTGTGTGTGTGTGTGTGTGTGTGTGTGTGTGTGTGTGTGTGTGTGTGTGTGTGTATGAGATACATAAAATATAATTCGCAGAAAAATAATTATGTATAATCATATGTAATGAGCTTCTTTTATTATAATTAATGTTTTATTATAAAAAATAAAATTTTGAATATAATGTAGTGAGAAAATAAGAATAAAATGAGAATTACAAAGATGTACATTGATTTTGTCTCAATTTTACAATCTTGAAATTATTATCCAGAAAGTTTACGATATGATCAATGAACGTTTGAACGAATTACACATCTAGATTCATAATCAAGTTTCTCTATAATTCTTTAGAAGCACAATTTTTGTTTATGTAGATAATTAGAGCTATTTTACACGGTGAAAATCAAAAGTATTGATGAGTCGCATGTTATAAACTCTTTTTGTAAGAGCGTGTGCAACGCAATGAATATTATAGAGCATAATTGTATACATATATTTCATATCGCGGAAGTCTTGACGAGAACAGATGTCACTCTTTCCTGGTTTTATATTAATACTTTTTTTATTCGATATAACCAGGATAGCTGCCTCACTGATACAGTGAGTTACAGCGAAATCCATTTGACTTAGGTACATCTCTCTCTTTCTATACATCCTAGGTTAGTAATATACAATAACAAAAGTACTTTACTTCAATTATTTATCTTCTTCCCATGATGTGCCATCCAAATATATAAATAAAAACTTCAAGTATAATCCTTATCTAAAACGAAAAATCCTGCTGGTGCCCGCTAGCGCGGCTGTATCTTATTTTCGTATCTTGTTCTTTGGCAAGGAGGTCTTATATAACAGAAAAAGTAAAGAAATTCATTTTATGATTTTGCACATATGGACTGTACAACGCAAAGATTATCCTAGGATGTTTTGTGCTAACATAATTATTGGCTGTATACCATTTCCTTCGGTATTTACTCGCCATTGTTGATTCGAGTATAGAAAAACAAGGACCAAAAAACACATACTCTTTCTTTCTTTCTTTCTCTCTCTCTCTCTCTCTCGCTCTCTCTCATTATACGGGCAGCGACCTAATATTACTATTAATTAATAACAATAATAATCCTAGGCTAGACACGCTAACTGAAACTGCTAGCAGTTTCAACTCTAGAATATCTAGGGTATCGCTCAATCTCAACTATGCTACCAAGTATGATGTAAGTGTAAATTCCTTGAAAGAACAGATCGTACATCCTGCGTGAAACGAAGAGCATCCAAGACTGGAAGTAAGCTTAATAAAGCGGTGTCTCCCGCATCGCTGAACCATGATTTAATGGGTATCGCGTTGTCTATGATATAAAAAAAGAAGAGATAACGATGTATAACACATTATTCTTTTCGATTCCTCTATACGATATAAAGCTCGTGTGCGTGTGTATGCGTGTGCGCGTATATATTATAATAAAAATTACATACATTTTACAAATAATGTTAAATATATTTGAAGAAAAATAAAAAGTGCCTTTTGTCTTATCAAGTCTAATATGTACTTTATAAAAAAATCATTTATATATATTTATATATACTTACGTGGATAGGCTCTATAAGCGCCTGGGCTGTTATCAAGAATAAAAACTGAAGAGAGATCTGAACAAATTGCTGATAAGTCCTTGGTATAGGAACCCATTTCTGGTGTACAATGTTGTCTATAATATCTGCGCCTTAAAATGCCCCTGTTGTTATCTAGTTTATCTGCAACCGCTGCCCCATAAATTTCCATGGATGCAGTAAAGACTACTAGCTCGTACCTAATTGATATAAATAATGGAAAATAGTTAATGTAATATTATTTTAAAACATGACAAAAGTTTATAAATAAAATTGTAAAATTTGTTTGTCAGTATAATTTTCAGGTAGTCTTGTTTTATATGATACTTACCACTGACTAACAATATCCAAAAAGAAATCTACGTGTGGTCTTTTATGGACGAAAAATCTAACAGGATGTCTGTCTATCGTCACCTTAAGAACAAAATCTGGAGGTGTACCAGGCCTGACAGTTGGCCTTGCTACTCCATCGTGATGAGAGTGAATTAATGTTTCATCTAAATCCAATACTAATACTTTTCTCTTAACTATACCTGAAACATCCTTGCATTAAACACAAATACTAAAAACTATCGAAGACAATGTAACAAGTTTAAAGTTCATACACATCATCGAGATACCTACTAAGTCTGTGCCTAGATAAAGGTGAAAGCGGGAAGATTTCATATTTGACTGGTTGCATTTGTGAGATCTAAAACAAAACGATAAACATGTACAATGGATTTGTAATATGAAAAGGAAAATATAAATTATTAGAATTAATAAAAAACAAAGTTATAAATTGTCTTTATAAGAAAATTAAAATCAAAATTAATATTTTTAATAAACTAAAAAACACATCTTCATATTCCATGAATAAAAAAAGAAAAACATAGTATAGCACTGACATTGCAGCATAACATATGCATCTAATAAAAAATTGTACAAATATATACAATTTAAAGATTTAGAGTAACAAACAAGTCTCTAGTTATCTTGTATTAATTGTAATATAGTTTACACATTAACATCAAATGATAATATCAAGTAACTACTTACACTTCTAGCTTGCATCTCGAAAGCAAACACGAGTTAAAAAAAAAAAAATATTCAAAAGAACTACACACATGTGCGCGCGCGCGTGCATGGTGTGTATATGGTATGGTTTGTGGATGTGTGTATATATGTACATGCGTGAGTGTAATTTATTATGGAAAATTGCAATTAAAACATTTGTTGAGTTAAAGGAAAATATGAAATAGAGGCTTTATTAAAATAAAAATTTTTACTTTGGCATATCAGAGGCCTTGTAAAGTGTATCAGGAAAAAATTTGGAAATTGAATTATTAAAATTAGGAAAAATGCTTAGTTTCAACATTTTAAAAATGTTTCATAAAATAATCTTCCACACAATTTTCATGTATATTTCATTAGAGAGGGGGAAGAGAGAGAGAGAGAGAGAGAGAGAGAGAGAGAAGGAGGAGGAGGGAGGGAGAGGGGAGAGAGAGAGAGGGGGAGAGAGAGAGGGGGAGAGAGAGAGAGGGGAGAGAGAGAGAGAGAGAGAGAGAGAGAGAGAGAGAGAGAGAGAGAGAGAGACTGATTTAAATGGAATCATTTAAATGGAAAAGAGATTCGAGGTAGAGGTAGAGGTCGTATCATCGTATATCATCTAAGAGTGTTACATCAACAGATGTCAATATCTATATCGCGACAAAATTGCAAAATGAAGAAATGAGTGAACGACCGTCGGTCGTCGATCGTTGATCGTCGATTAGACAGCTCGTAACTCAACTAATATGACTCGTGCCTGACGGTCAAAGAAGGCGCGAAGCACCTACTTACGGCTCTAACCTGCTTCTTGAGTAGAAAGCAGATGCAGGTCCACACACGGGAGGCCATTAAGAGAAAAGCTCTCATCCCCATCTGCAATTGCTTCAGCATCTCTACTGTTCTTCTCACCGGGCCGAAGTCCGGCAACACTTTATCTCCAGTGTCGAATCCGTTTGCTGTTTGTGTCCGTGTATGCGTGTATATGCGTGCGTACTCCTTCTTTTTTTCCCTCCGCTGCGTGTTCTCCACTTGACTTGTGAATCGCGAGAGCGATACCTACCCGCGCCGTGACGAGAATCGACGAGAAACCGAAAACCTCAAAAGAGACGGCTTCTCCGCTGCCGCTTATTGTAAACAAATGTCAACACGGTCGCGCCTGAGTCAGGAACCGATGTGAATCCGCGAGTGCGGCGTTTTTATGTCGGTGTCCGCACGACGAGTCGCGTTTCGCACGTGTCGATGTATCTTACCGTGGTTCTTTCATATTTTTGACAAAACCAAAGTACGAGCCTTCTTACACGCACCACGCAACGTCCGCCATCTTTCGCGCATCGACCCAATTTTTCCGTGCGCATTGCGCTGCTCTCGCACCGCTAGCCGCTAGCCGCTAGCCGCTAGCCGCTTATCTCGCCTTTTCGACCTCGGAACTATCGAGGCGATCGAGACGATCGAGATGATCGAGACACTCGAGAGGCTCGAGAGGCTCGAGAGACTTTCTCCGCTCTTTCGCCAAAATATTCGAAAAATCATTCAAAAACCCCCCTCGACATTCGTCGATGTCAAGATGACAACTATCGAAAATTATCGCTCCGTTACAAACGCACGCAATATAAAACACAACATATTCTCATCATGCACGCGCGCGCGCGCGCTTGTGTGTGTGTGTGGGGGGGGGGAGGGGAGCGTACACAAGTATGCATGTGCGTACGCATGTATATAAAAAAAAGCAAAAATTCTCTAAATATAACTTTTATCAAATTATGAGAAATTATAAAAGTTCAGTGATTCAATAATTAAATATCGTTTCAAGTAGACGAGATATAAATATCTTAGCATATTTTTTACGAAATTATTCATATGTACGAAAGCGTGCAAATTGCAGATTTAAAAGGACGTCTCTATCAAAGATGAACAATCCATTGCTGAAATTAGAAATTTGTGGGTTCATATCGAGTTCTTGAAAGTTGGCATAATTGAAAGCAATCAAGTTTTGCGAACTTTGTATAATTGTAAATAAAAAAATTTGTCAAAATTTGTGAGCCAAATTTGAATCAAACACACAAAAATTAATTTAAGTATTTCATATGCTTTTAAAAATTTCCATTTGCAACAATATGAAACACACATACATATTTGCTAGAAATAAATTTATTAATTACATTTAAATTAATATATTCGCTCACTAAATACAATGTACGATCAATTATGTATAATAATATAATAATTATCGAGTAATATACAACAAAATGTACAAATTTTCTATACATACTAATAAAGTACAATTCTTTATACAATTTCTTAAATTCGATCAATTATTTTGCTAATACATAGTTTCTTTTACATATGTCTTATATTTTACAATATAACATACACAGGAAAGTTACAAATTTAAAAGGAAAGACGAACTAATTGTATTTCACATATAATAAGACTTTTAATATGATAGTATATATTATATACGTACATACATAATGTTCGTATATGTCATAAATCTATTGTTGCAACATGTTTTATCAAAATTTCGATTACTCATACGCGCGTGCATGTATTTTAACCACATCGGTTTTTAGAAAATGTATTTTTTTTTTTTTATGAGATATACCATATTTCATAAGAAATCTATGATATATATGCGTGCGTAATTCTACAAAATATTTTTCGTGGACAAGAAAAAAAGAAACACAAAATACCAAATTCACCAAATCCATCTACATAGTTACATAAAATATCTATGTACTAGCATAAATAATTAATCAATGTTGATCTCTGTAGAAAATACTGATACGAAGTACGATACTGAATTACTACACATTTGGATACAATTCGACAAATATCCCACGTGAGAAAACATAATTTATAAATGTGAAATAGCCCATAAAGACGAGCCTATATTTTTTTCATTTTCATCATCGATCATACGATACATGTATTGACATTTTGATAATAACGCAACATTATTGTCCATGTAGTTATCGAAAAACAGGCTTTGAAAGAAATATTTCGAGAGTATGTCGGCAGGCATGTTAATGTATCGCGCTAAAATATTAATTAGAAGGAAATGTTTTTTATATATAAAAAAAAAAATCTCTATGTAATATTTAACAGATTAATTTACGTGAATTACGTGTATTTTCAATATTGTTATAAAAATTTTTTTCCATAAATCCACTATTAATTAGAGATTGCTCTATTGCGATACAGAGTCTACATCTCTTTAAGAATACAACATTAAAAAATTTACGCCCTACTATTATCTCTGTTTTGCAGTACCTGCGTTTTATAATCTATTATTATATGTGTATTATAATAAGGCGTTTTCGATGTTTGGCTTTCTTTGCATAAGCAAAGAAAAATATTTTCTCGAGTTTATCGTATATGACGGATCATCTTTTACGACTAGCTGGATGATCTCAAAGGCACCTGCTCCTCTGTCGTTAATTTTTTATTTGACATGCGATAATATGTACAAACATAATAATGTAAAATTACAGAGGAATTAACAAATTCGAAACATGATGTAATTGTACTTGTTTCCGTATGAAATTATTTTTATTCGAGAATAATGTAAGAGAGCTATATGTATGATTATAAAACACAAATTTTATACACACACACACACACGCGCGCGCGTATGTGTGTGTGTATGTGTGTGTGACACTTAAAATGTAACTTTTCGTATCAAATTCGTTTTAATTTTTTTTACTGTTTCTCTTTTCTCCCTTGTTTCTTTTCGACAAAAATTAATAGAGTTGCAGGTTCCTGTTAGATCTTATCAAAATATTATTAATTTATAAGCTTATTACGCGTATTAATTACTACATAAATAATAATTTTGTAAAGATTGCATATACAACCTCTCAAATTAAATTAATTATTACAACTTGACTAACGCTATATTTGCAAATGTACAAGCATGGATAATTCAAAATGATGTCTTATGCGGAAAATGTACTCACTCAGTTTTTATCTCTTTGTACATATTTGTTTAAATAAATACACACGGATAATTATCACATGGATACAAATTATCGGATCCTTGATTCTATGCCTCTTTTAATATAATTGGAAATCACGACTTATCTTTCATATTTCCAAAATGATACAGGACAATATTATATTCTATACAAAATATCTCAAATATTATCTTTCTAAAATGAGATAAAGCTCCAACGGTGTCTCAAAGCTGCCTGAAAATAAAACAAACGTTCTGTTCTCTCCGCTAGAGAGAATTTCCTACATAAACTGTTTTCACATAATATCGCCAGATATATCGCCAGATATATCGCCAGATGTAGCACTAAGAGATTAAAAGCGTCTATTTTGTATTACAATTACTACAAGGACAATTCTTGAGGTTAATTTCTACAGCAAGATACGACATAAATCAATGTTTATCCGCTCACATAATATGTTATTTTGGTATCAATTAATCCAGATATTTATTTATTTACCGTAAAAGGTTTTGATTTCTAACGTTGCAAAATCGTATATATCATCTTCTTTTGCAGAAAGGATATAGAGGCAGTATTATCCATTAATTAAATGGAAATGTAGCCAGTAGCCATGTAGCGTAAGACTTTTCCTTTTCACACCTACATGATGTGTCGATCGAACATTATGTTAAAACGACGTGTTATTTTCTCCCTTCCTCCCCATTTCTTCATACAGCAGAATATTAATATAATTTTCATTTAACTAGTTCCATTTTATATTGTGTCGATTCTATATTCTGTACTCGATCTATAATGTCACGTTAAAGCCATTTATTTATGTATACAGTCGCAGCATTGCTGCAACAATATTTCGTGTCACGTTTCACGACACCATGCCTGGCTATTAGCATGGTCCGTAACGCTTTCGGCGTTTTTTTTTTCTTTTTCGATGGATTTTTGCCCCATCGTGTAATTAGATTATATTCGACGATACGATATATGAGAATCGTGAATAAACAGTCTTGTGATCAGCCGAGTTTCTCTCGAAACTTGGCTTGTGGCAGCACTTAACTCTTTGAATGTACATTTGTCTTTTGTGCCTTCTTTTTTCGTGCCGCCAGCATGTCATAAAAAGGATTGTGCGATATACTTTGTCTGGAAACGCAAACAGTAAATAATTTCATCAATAATTTTACTTTGCACATGTTGGAAAAGAAGACTGTAGCGATAGAATACAAGTACGCAAAATTGCAGTTCTTTTATTACTTGAACTTACCGCACGCATTTGATCCATTCATCTTTCTCTTCGTCAGTAGCTGCGGACATCCGGTATACCGTATGCTTTCCTACAAATAATCAGAAATAAATGTAAATGTTTTATTGCAATTTATGTTGTTACGTTGTTTTTATTACATATTATCTATTATAAAAGTACGTATAGTAAGTAACGTATATCTTTAATGTGTTAGATCTTTTTATTAGAATAGAAATTAAACTTTAAGGAATTATACCTTCGACGACTTTTCCCTCGCTATCAGTCTTGCATGCTTTTATAAACTCAGAACCAGCAGCATACAATTCGAAACAGTGCGGTTTATGTCGGTCCTGAATCTCTCTAACTTGAATATTCTCTAGCGGAATGATGCCGCGTGGTTCCTTATCCGTTGTGTACTCGAAGTAATATAAACAATTATCGTTCAATATGAACCATCGCCTCTTCCAGCTCTTGTAACGTCCACCTGTAACAAAGTGCGGGATATATAGAATTAAGAATCTATAGTTTTCAGAGCGATGTTATTTACCTGCTGTCTCCGTCAGGGCAGCAGAGGGACAAAGTGATATAATATAAGAATAAGCGTTCTTTTATCGAGATAAATGTGACAAAAATCAAGAAGTATTATACAAAAATATCGCGCTTTGTTTTCTTATTATATTTCCAAATCTTTCGAGAAACGCGGAATATATATCTGAACGAATATATACACAACATTCTAAATAATACACAACGATCGTTTAAAATCTTTGCAGGCCCTCAAAGAGAAATCGAAAACTGCCGGGATGCGGTCCATCGAGAAAACTCGTGTACATAAACGTAAGCAGCTATTACCTTGCTTCCACAGCCAGCCCTCTTTGTCGGGATTAAAGAAGGTATGCATTAAATCATTGCCATCGTCCTCCGGTATTTTGAAAGGCTCAGTTTTTATACTCTCGTATAGGCTCTGGAAATAAAATACACATATTTTTTGACACATATTTGACAAGTATTAAATTTGTACAAAGAAAGTCAAGGAAAAATTAGTCCTTGAAAAAAGATAGATACTTACCACGAGCAGTTCCCGTGGCAGATCTCCGCCATTATTGATCCCTCGATTCATTGAAATAAACTGATCTACGCTGGGCTTATCTTTAACGCTCGGATTATGCAAGGAAGTATTCAACATGATGATGGCAAAACTCAGGACGTAGCAAGTGTCCGTATTGGTGAAGATATTTGGGTTTAGCTGGCAGTACCTTTGAGCAAAGCACTCCATCATGCGATCGATTTTCTGTGCTTCGCCGGGCAATCGGAACGACCAGAGAAATTGACGTAGAGCTTGTACCAATATGAGATCGGTGAAGTCGTGCAGTTCGACGAAGGCTCGCAGCACACGTTCGTTGAAGTCGTGCCGCTCGCCAAGATAATCGCCGATCGCCGTTTTGTTGAGACCTTCGCCCTTATACAGAAATTGAGCGACATCCTCCGGCGTTGGCGCCAACAGATTGTGCTCTATCAGGTACTCGATGCCCTTCTTAGGATCCATATTGAACTTTTTGCGGCCGATCGACGTCTGCTTAGCCTTGTTGGACGGTTTAGTCTCGTCGGCTGTAAGCCCGCCGCCCTCCATTGCCTCCATCTCTGCCACAACCTCGCCCAATTCATCTTTCAATTGCTAGAAACAAAGAGTAGGACGTTCAGGACAAATTCATTCGGGATAAATGAGAAAACCGACTTAAATCAAATCTTACTCTCTTATACGGTATAATATCTTTGATTTACTTTCGCGGTATATACGATTAGTATATGTACGAGTATACACGAGTATATACACGCTCGGGTCTCTCGGGTAACGAGGGAAACGAATTCACCGATTCGGAAATTGCTAACAGAGAGTGCGTTATCGCGCGTAAGATCGAGAACGACGAACGACGCGATTCTAGACTGTGTACAGCGGCTTCCTGCTTTGCTCGAATACCGGTCGACACCATCCGCCTATTTCCCACCGTGCGCCTCGGTTCAACACCGGTGTACATTCCGCAAATACCGGTTAGCACAGGATCGTAACATCTTTCGGAGTCTCATCTTCGCGCGATCATCTTTGAGGACACTTGGGGGTGGAGTAGGCATTAAAGGTATTAACAACATTTACAATATTATCGCGTCGACAGTAATCGTGTTGCGAATTACCATCTGCGAATCTTTTTATTTTTTTTTTATCTTTGCAAATTATTTCTTCCCCCCCCCGCCCCTCCTCCTTTTTAGTAGAATACAACATAAAATTTTTTCGATTCAGGAATCTTTTCGATGAACTAACGTCATTTGTCATTACGACACACACGCACTGCCGTTAAAAAAATCGATGGACGTAAACAACGTACTAGCTACTAGAAAATGATACGGCCGCGTTATCGCGTTATCGCGTTAACGTATGTTTATATCCGTTGAAATATTTATACCGATTTATATTTTCATAAACTTGTTTTTCAAATTGACAAAAGAAATTTTAAAGTTGACAAAATTTAAATCGCTTCCGCGCGATCTGCAATCTGGTGTGTTCATTGTCGAATCTTTTTTTCTATAAAAGCGTTTCTGGAAAGAGGAAGGGCTGAGACCGGAAGCGGTTTGTGCATTGTTAACCGATGAGACTCGTTAATGGTTCTCCGTGATAACAACAAGGACAATAACTTAGTCGTTAGTCGGCCCTGAGTAGTATTGTCTGTAAGGTAGTAACATTTCTTTTGTATTTATCGGCATACATCCGGTCTCACGGCAGGAAGGCCGCTGACGACGCGTGAAAAAACCGGTATATTTCGTGCCTACCTAGAAATTATAACTTTTGAATACCGAGAAAAACTTTTCTTCGATATCACATATCGTTCTTTCGAATCCAAACGCTTTCGAATCTATTTGAAAATCTTAACCTTGGACACAGCAGCAAAAGAGGAACAACGAATGCACGCTCATATATACGCGTGATCAATGATGTCGAAGCGTAAGATAGCGTTTAGCAATGCTAATTATCACTTTGTCATCATCGCAAAGCGAGAGATACGAACGGGCAATTATACGATACAGTTGCTGTTGAAACTTCCAATCGAATCATCTTGGACATCACGCTCCTAGAATAAATCAATGAATAAAATTAGATTGATTAAAATTTATAGCGTTGCGTCATAAGAGAGAAATACAAGTTTAAAAAAATAAAAGAGTAACGCGCTTTAATTTAA
Organism: Pogonomyrmex barbatus; assembly: GCF_055798465.1. NCBI lineage: Eukaryota > Metazoa > Arthropoda > Insecta > Hymenoptera > Formicidae > Pogonomyrmex > Pogonomyrmex barbatus. The sequence continues at coordinate 14,142,238 of NW_028297116.1, forward strand.
CTTTTTGTCAATTTTTGCAGAGAACTATTAATAATTTTGCGTTAAAATCTTTCCGTTGACGTCAAGATCGTTTGATTGCCAATTTTGGTCCGTTGATTCGTTTGAAATCCTCATCAAATTTTATCCAATTTCATCCGATTTACATTATTTAAAAAAAGTATGTTTCCCTTCTCGAATCGGCCCGTATACGTATAATCTACGTATGTTTCCCTTTTGTCCGTCCTGTCTGCGAAATGATTGCCCTATTCCGTTCTATTTCTGTCGTTCGTACGCGTCCTGTACAATCGATCGAAAGTTCTGCGCTACTACTCAACAAACTTCCTTCCTGCGAAACGGGAGCGAGCAAAGGACGTCCTATTCGTATCAAGGATATGACCTGTCAAAAGTATGCGGAGATGACTTTACGTGACAATTAACGCCACAATATATTCCCCGGTATTATATATTCCTCACTTGAGTTATTTGAAAATAACTCACGTGTACAGCACATTGCAATGCACGTGCAATGCACATCTCCTTTAGCTTCTTTAGCCTTAAAAAAATTTTTTTAAATTCGAAACGTACGTCGATAATAAAATCCTTTGAATAAGCACAGTGTTAGCGCCAATGCGTGGCGACCGAGACGAGAGAAATACATATCACGCATGCGCGCGTACTATATTACGCTTGGCATAATTTTTTTCGCGTTTAAACGCAAAACGCGTTCAGTATCGATTATGATATTTGTTTCATAAACGTGAAACGCCGCCGTGGACGAGCTGCGCGTGCATAGCTCGTAAAAGCTTTCGCCTAGAAATTGAATACAGCGTTTGCGCGTTTTACCAACTACCGAACATGCTTATCGATACATTATAGAACAATTTTTCGCGGCACTAATCGTAATGTCTCTTTAATTTCAATGTCGTGAAACGAAACTGTCGTGGGCAAAGTAATCAGTTACGAAGAGCGAAAGTTTCCGTCCCCGTTCGATTAGATGCCACTTTATCCGGCTGGTACCAAGCTAGACGTACGTGCTGGTTTTGCAACCAGTCTGCGTCATAAAAGTCATAAAAGTCATCAAACTGCATGCCTGCGCGGTGATTTAGCGCTACGTTAGGCTGAGCGTTGTCTCGAAAATTAATTATGCTTTACGAACATGTGTCGTACACTACACGATGATTATCATTCTCTTTTTTCTTCTTTGTCTGTCTCTTCGTATCGCGCTCTCGTTGTTGCAACTGACAGAGACTCATGTATATGTGTATCGCTTCTCTACTGCAAATACACGTTTCAAGTATCTACTACGATAGATCAAGTTCAAATTCGATTTGAGAATAGAATAAATATTATCATACAACTATTAGTACTACCATTCGATCATACGTGTACTCGCATGTGGCATGACAGTTTAATAACTTTTTTCATGCAAAAGTGGCGTAATGGACGTTATGGACGTACCATGGACGTCATGTTGAATGAGATACGAATATGTCCTAGGACTTTGAATACGGCTTCAAAGTCCTTTATACTTACTTTACTCGCAATAAAGATGCCTAATGTTATTAAAACTATTAACTAGGTGTTTATCACATTGGTATACGCCTACGATTATTTTTCTAGTCAACGTATTATAAATATATAAATTTTTCGTAACATACATATACAATTTACAAAGTTTACACCCTATATATCTTTAAAAAATATGCAGAGAGCATTTTTGCGAAGCCCAAATCATAAAAAAATCCAATATTTTGTGAAATCATGTGTCATGTCAGAGGCCAAACGATAATTCGTTTTCACTCAAACCGATAACTTAAATAAAAATAATATTTGCAAGACCCTGTTATTTTTGAGTAGCTGTGCGATCAAACTAAAGATTATAAATCTGAATGAGATGATAAAAAATTCTCTCTCTCTCTCTCTCTCTCTCTCTCTCTCTCTCTCTCTCTCTCTCTCTCCAACAAAAGTGTGATCAAGTGACTAATAGTAGGTGCGAGAGTGCAAATTGTTCGGCAAGTGACCAGACGATCAAAATGCTACGCCGATTCCGCAAGTTGAAGAAAATTGAGCGCGTTTGGCTACAATCCAGGAGTTAGAAATTCTCGCGAAAGAGACACGCAAAACGCGAACGCGTACAAGTGCTCCGATGAGAGTTTTCCCGTTACTTAAGCGCAATGGACAATGACTCGAATAGGTCTTTTTAAGGTTTCACGACGTAAAAATCCGTCATCCCTCTCTATGCCGCGTCTTATTATAAAAGATCACAAAGAGCGCAAAGAATACAAGAAGACGCAAACGCGCAGATTATTGGATGAAAAGAAAACCTGATCAAAATCGACGAAAGAAACGAAAGAGGGCAAGTTTGTGCCCTCTAATCGTGCAACAATGATACCAACCAATGACGTCTTAATGATAGTTGTAAATCAACGGATAAATAAAAATACGCCAATTGCCGAATATATTTTTTTAATTTTCAACCCGTTGGTCATACACATTGACATTGATATACACATATATGATACGGCACTCGAGTCAAGATTTCAAATGGCGAATATTCTGCGAATTTTTTAAGCAACGCGGTGTTACGAATCACGATCAATTTTAATTAATGCACCGTTTAATTAGTTGTACAGAAAATGGGCTTTTCGCGTTTGTCGCTACAGCTATTTGATTCTCGTTGCGCTGTGTTACGTCGATATGAGTAACGTTTATATTGCCGCACAGACAACGTATCGGATAACGCCGTACGGACACATTTTTAATTACATGCTTTTGTTTTATTTACAATTTGCATAACCCACTTTAGTCGATTATGCCTAACTCTTTCCTTAACAGAACGCTCGCGGGTATGTACACATATAGGTCGAGCCCCGGTTAAACTCGCCTCGTTCATCGTACGGGAATTATATTTATCTCCCTTAGCAGGTAAATGCGTATACCTCGGGTGAAGACGCGTCAAAGTAGGCTATTTAAATCTAGCGCAATCTTACGCATATACGCGCGGTACTTGGCTATCTACTCTCGCTCCACATGTGTCATCCGTCGTGTCATCCGATTTCGATCAGGTCAGTTCGATCTGTCACTGACCCAGCTAATGTCTCTTACCGTGGTAAATGGTGTGGATACATGAAGAGAGAAAGGAACGTGCGCGCGCGCGCGCGCTCGGAGAGGACAGATTCGATTCGTTATTTCCTAGATGATATAACCGAGTTAACTACCGAGTCGTACTAATCATTCGCGTTATGTCCATGAGATAAATCGTGTCATCGAGAGGTATACGATTTTGCCACATTTCTATCATTTGTATTATTCGTTCGTACAAGCACGAGTGTAGGGGAAGGGCGGAAGTAAGGGAATAGCAGCGAGAAAAGCGAGCGAGCGAGCGAGCGAGAGAGAGGGGAGGAGAGGAGAGGAGAGGAGAGAGAGAGAGAGAGAGAGAGAGAGAGAAAGAGAGAGAAAACGTCCCGGTTTCTTCTATAAATAAGTCTCACCGACTCGAAGAAAACGGTCTATGATGATTTTCAATTCGTAACGTCGCGCGACATCGCAGCGCGATACCTGTATCTTTGTGAAAAATCGTTAGATGTGGATACATTTTTCGCGCGATTCGCGATTCGCGCGTTCACGTATCCTGCTCTCAAAAGTGCCATGGCGATTCATTTCAAATTTCATCTTCTTATTTACGCGTGCAATTTTACGTTCAAGTTAATAGAAACGTTCAACATCCATTTTGTATTTGATTTTTGACTCCGAAACGTAACGAGTGACTACGAGAAGACGGCGCAGCTTATCGAATCGAATCATCGTTTTGATTTTATCATGAGTAAACTTTAAAATAATGAGAGATTTTAATTTGAGTATAGTTGGAAACGTGAAACTTTCGGGAGGTTTCGGATAACATGAAACAACAACAATAACCTTTGTTCGCGTTTCATCCTTAATTAACTTAGTATAGGCGTAATGGTAACATGATTACTTGTAAAATTATTTACTTATAAAATTATAAATTATTAGCGACATTTCGTGTGACTCGTTTCGTTGTCTCGTTGCTTCTTTCGCAATTTTTAATTTATCGAATATCTAGGCTTAAAACGCGCGTAGAAACGATGCGTAGAATGCGAATTACGCGAAATATATATCTTCGGACAAATTAGAATATCGTTGAATATTCGAAATAACGTTTGACGATGTAACGCGGTTCGCATACTCGAACGATATCTAGAAATAAATTTGGCGAGCCAGCGCGAGTCGACCTTGAAGGATCGCAGTACTTTTGCGTATCGCTAGGTCACGTTTGGATCTTTTCGATCATATCATTCGTTTGATCGCGACAAGATGATTCACCGTCCTATCCATAACTAAGAGAATATCGAGAAATTTGATTTTATAATCTGTACGAAGACCGTTATCTCGTACATGGCGTACTCTCCATGACGACTGACCGTGGTGGACAAGACGCTGAGATCCCAGGCGCTCTTAGCTTGCTTCTGGTAATTTTTCTTCTTTTTGCCAGGTCTCCGCAAACTGGAAAACCAGCCGGCTGCGATAGCGACGGCGCTCACGTCTCGGCGACCGGCGGCGCCGTCCGGTTGGACGCCACCTGCTCCAGCGACGCCTCGCACCTCGTCGAGTGCATCTACCGATCTACCGGTGAAAATCATTCTCGGCGCATTCGGTCACCGAGACGAGGGGGGGCTGCTTCCGATTTGAGAGAGCTTGCTCTCTCCTTCACTCGACACTTTTCGTCTTTCCGGCAATGCGAAAACAATAACAACACTCGCTTTGCACTCCACATCCACCGTAGTCTCCGTTGCGATCGAATAGCATCGTTCACACGTCAAACGCTCCAAGAAATAGACGAGGTGCAAAGGTCGCGGAGCGCATAGAGCACGCGGTCGGAAGTGCAACGACCCACACGCGACACGACGCTACTCGCGTACCTTCGCCACTCTGTTTCAATTACCGGCCTCCGACACCGATCTCTCTCTCTCTCTCTCTCTCTCTCTCTCTCTCTCTCTCTCTCTCTCTCTCTCTCTCTCTCTCTCCCCCCCTCACTCTCAACACCTCATCTCTATGCTTTTCTCGAGCACTGTGAGAAAGTGAAATTTCTCGCGCGTACACGTACTTTGAAGATCACAGCCACGTGGAAGATGACGAGCGTAAGTAATTGTAAGTTTGTTTTGAGTTTCTCGCGACAGACACAACGTTTCGAGAGAGCGATTTACCGCGAGTGAATCGCGTGCGCGACAACACCGATTCGCTATGAACGTACCGTCCTCGGTACTACCAGCTAACTATCAACCATCATCCACCGTTGTCACACGATTCCCCGCAACTGTCTGTAACTACGGGGTTACGGCGGCTCTGGTGGCTCTGGCGAGCGGCTCCGCCCGCTAGCGCCTCGTCGCGGCCACCATTAGTACCGACATGCAAATATTTGCGATCGCCGTGAAACGCATGTGTGTGCATTTCCAAGAAGTGTCTACCGCTGGCATGCCGTGGGATTATCAAAGAGTTGTGTCGAAATCTGATAGAGCAGCTCCCACTCGATAGTTTCACATAAGTCACTGACGCGACTTTGTCGCGTCGCGTCGCGTCACGTCACGTCACGTCACGTCAGATTTCGGATGAATGACTCAGAATCGTATCGAGAATCGACAGGATACCACCTGTTACCGCCTGTGTCACAAGGTCGGCCGAGACCGCCGAGACTGCCGAGGTACGCCGGGAAGATGGACCGTGTTCTCGTGTCACACGTCGCGTCGCTCGTTCGAACGCGCGAATAAAGAGTGGAACGCAAGTGACTCGTTGCTCGTTGACTCGTTACTACGAAATAGATGTGTCAGTTAATGGTCAACCGCGCGCGCGCTACTTCCTCTTCGGGAAACTACTTGCGCCGCACACGATTTATCGTATATGCGTCATTCCGTTAATGTCACGATCTACGATCCAGAGTTACTCTTCACTTGTCGCCGTATCAATGTATCACGCAACTTGATCAAATAAACATTTGCCTAATATCGCGAGATGTTTAACATTTCTCATTGTTGTTGACACTTATTCTCGGTGGTGCAACATTTATCCTTTTAACTTTAACGTTCGTTTGCACACTCTTTTTCATTCAGTTTCATTTCAGTGCCAAATGTTTAACCGCACTGCTATCCGACGTACAAAGATCGAGCAATTATTTTCGTATACGCAAATAACAAGATTTCTGGAAAAATTAAAAGTATTGTTTTTTTTTTATAATTGTCAATTTCCTTGTCAGATGCGTCAGAGAGACAAAAAGAGCAACAGATAGACAGACAAAGAAAGAGAGAGAACCCTCGTTAAATTATAGGTATTGAGAATGTATATTTTTTTCTATCGAATTACGTTCGCGAATATAAACTTGGCGAGCCAAGTTCGATAAGCCGTACGCGCGCGAGAAAAATTTGATCGATAAAATGATATATCGAGATTTAAAATTATATGTAAATAGTTAGGCTAGCTAATACATACAATGTCGGAAGTCGTTAAGGCCGCTGAATCAGCGATGATAAATTAATTGCACACGCGCCTAGTCTATTTGTTACAAGCACAAGCACTAATAAACCAGCACTAATAAACCAACGTGACTGCTAAGCCAACGTGCTCTTGAATACGAGAAAATGTTATTGATAAAAACAATTAATTGCATCACCTGTTGACGACATTTGCTTCGTATTACAAACGTTAGACAACTCGACGAACACGACCAGCGTGTCCCGAATCTGTGCGATTTGCTCCGAAACATACGAGTTTCGCGTCATTGACGTCAAGATGCGCACGTGTTAAATTAAAACAGCGACGTGACGAAATTTATTCAAAAATCTTTTTGCTCTTGCTGTTTCTTCGACGCGTCTCAAGTCGCAGTCTAGTATCGATCGCGATAAACCGTACTCGACAACAATCAACACTTTCGACGCTCTGTATTATGACAATGATGATTCTATTTTGATATCCCTTAGATTCCACAAATAGAAGCAATGAGCGCGTTATTCGAATAGATTAACGCATAGAAAGATTTTCACGGGAGATAGTATTGTAATTTTTCTTTTTTTATTCACCAAGCCGCGACGCGTGATTATGTCTCATTTTGTTAAACGGATATACAACTCGCAAACAGATGAGTAAGCGGGACTATCGGGCATGACGGAAATTCTTATCGTAAGAACATCCTGGAAATTTTCTGGCTATACAGATATATATTTTCTAGTCATGACATTTTACTACCATATTAATCATTGAACATGACAAAGCGTATAATAGAGATTATATTTCCTCAATATTTCTATCGAATAAGTTGGTATAATCACTCTCTGTATGACGATATTGAAGAAATATTCATTATAGCAAAATTAAAAAAAAAAAACTATTGGCATTACGTAATTAAAAGCGTATCTTTACAAACACTCGCTATTCCAAGAAATTAAATCGGGTTTAACGATTGTCAACGGACATAATTTCACAATTATGCAATGATTTGCATGAAAGGTAAGTTCTATTCAAATTTGGAATATATGCTCTCTTTCTTTTTGTATGTAAAGTTTGCTAAACTTCATTTATTAAGAAATATTACAAAATGTGCTAAATATATCCCATTAAATTTATTTCGAGTGATGCCAGGTGCCACCGCGTATCTGCCCAGTGGAACAATATCGGTAAAACAGACTCACTTGTTTGCATCGTTGCACCTACGAGCGATAAACGTGAACGCGAAATGCAAGCGATAAATGTGACATTTCATATCAAAGCACATTCCTGACTGAATTCCGAGACGATTTTTCCTTCCGCAAAATTTTGTCCGAGGCTTCATTTTTAAATTATGAAAGAATATAGTCAATTACGAGTCGAAAAGATAGGCAGGGGCGACAGATGTCACCGTAGACGCAGATGTTGCGTGGGGGATCGCGTGCTGCGATCAGCTGATTGGACGCATTCAAACGGACTCAAATGGATTTGAAAGATTATTATTACCTTAAATGATTCGATAAGTTCGATAATTTTGCCGTAACAGGAATAACTTCCGCGAACTTTACTTTCGACATAAGTGTTTATTGTTTATTACAACACTTGTGTTCGCGATAAAGTTATTCCTCCGTCTATTTCAAGAAGTTACAGCAAATAAACTTATAATAGTTTAAGATAATCATAATCTTTAAAATCCGTTTAAATGCGTCCGATTGGCTAATTGTAATAGCACGCAACACCGGCGTCTACGATGATGTGCGCCGCCCTTACCTATCTTCTCTATTCGATCCATAATTGGCTAATTATTTTCTTTTAAGCCTCGGACAAAATTTTACAAAAAGAAAAATTGTCTCAGAATTCAGTCAGGAATATGTCTTTTCAACCCTGTAAGAATCATCCTGTAAATAAAAACTTCTTGACGAACGATATCATTCTTCACTCGCAGATAAGACATATCGTTAGAAATTCGATACTCCGAACTTATCGCTTTTTATCGCACAACTATCGGATATAGAATAGATTAGTGTTATATTTCTAGTGGGACGTTACGGAAAAATCTTGAAAATTTTCAAAATCTTAGCCGAAATAATATACTCACTTGTATCTCGAGCAGCAATTCCGTTTTCTTCCGCCTTATATCTATCAGGATCTTTTGTTGCTCGGGAGTCAATTCTACAACCATAAAATAGTCACCGAATTACAAATGTAAATAGTGCAAGAACGTGAGCGACATTTGCGACGCGACGAATGTCGTTGCGTTTCGACGAATTTCTGCCAACACGCGTAAACGTTTCTCTTCTTTGCAAAGCATTCTCGAATAATCGTTAAAGGAAGGGATGATTACAGATCGGAACGTCGTGTCTCCGTTGCGAAGGAGAGCCCTCGTTACCAGCAATTTATGGAAAGATCTAAAAATAAAGCTTTCAAATGAAGGCTTTACTACGTACGCACGGGTTGTAAAAGCGAATGTTAGCCGATCGCTTCTGTAATTGCAACTTTGGCGGGCTTTAATTATATACGAATCCGATTCGAATCGGACGATCGTTTATTTGCTAGAAATTCATGAGCATATCATACGTGTACGCTGCGACTGAATTTCGTTCGCTCTTTAACATTAATTTTATTAGATCATCCTGATCTAACGACGACTGTCGTTACTCGAAAAAGGAGCCAACGATTACATGATTAGGTCGATAGGACAATCGTAACGGTTCTTTGCATTGAGACTACATGTGTTCCGTTTTTCATCCAATTTTTGTCAATTACGTAATAGCAATGCTACTGGAACTAAAAGAGAGATCTAAATTTATCTAGACAAGCAATCCCGCGATTATTAAATCTTGGCTGTTTATTTTTTTCTAAAGATTTAATTGATTAAATGTCTCGTAAGGTTAAAATAAGACGCTACACAAAAGTTGCGCTCTTTCAAAAAGCTCTTTTTTAAAAAATGATTTATCGGGAACGATTTAATCGTTACTGCAAACTTGACATTACAAATGTGAGAATCGATAGAAGAATGATAGCGACAGAAGAAAAAAGTAGTTTCTTTTGAAATTCTGAGTGCAACGCAAGATAGTACATGTTGATATCGATGCTCGCTGTGTCGATAAACGTTGGAGCGCGAGGATGCGTGGAGGCGAGGAATCTTGAGAAAATTGGACGAAAGTCAGAATCGTGTCGTTTTGTTTACTACGCGTATCGCATATGTCGCATGCCGTATGCTTTATGCCATACGTCGTACGTCGTCGTACACATCTGTATAAATGTATAGGACAAGGAAGGCGAGAGGCGAGAGGCGAGAGGCGAGAGGCGAGAGACGAGAGACGAGAGACGAGAGACGAGAGGCGAGAGGCGAGAGGCGAGAGGCGAGAGGCGAGAGGCGAGAGGCGAGAGGCGAGAGGCGAGAGGCGAGAGGCGAGAGGCGAGAGGCGAGAGGCGAGAGGCGAGAGGCGAGAGGCGAGAGGCGAGAGGCGAGAGGCGAGAGGCGAGAGGCGAGAGGCGAGAGGCGAGAGGCGAGAGGCGAGAGGCGAGAGGCGAGAGCGCGTGCGCTCCTTGTCACGAAGAAAAACTCCTGGGTGTATGTATGTACATTGGCTTTTGCTCCAGGCTCAGCCTGGACGCATCAAATTCGTCGAATTTATCGACGAATCCCTTACCCGTCGTTCCAAACTGGTCGGCTTGGTGAACACCGGAATTCACTCCTACACTCCCTAAACCGCCCAGATCTTGCCACATCTCCGAGAAATAGCACTTTCCGGACACACGCGCACACAGAATCACCCACCTTCACTCGAGCGGCTCCATTTTCACCGAGACTGACGCTATTCAACGCCATCTCGCGGCGCCGTAACGAGGTAACAACTAACGGTCGTTGCGTCGCATCGCGCTGCGATCCGATGGTCGCAACCACTTTGTTGGTTGAGTCGCCAACAAAGTCGGCGAGTCGGCGACGCCGACCAGCGTCGTCGCGATCATCGCGATAGCCATCGCGTGATAGCCAGCGTGGTAGCGACGATCCGTGGCTCGCTCGGCAAAAGCGACTCGAAGCGAACTGACACGCTCTACCAACAAAGGTTAAATCAACCTTTTAAAAATGTGTCGTTCTCCTCTTCTTTAGTCTCTTGTTTTAAAAAAATTCGAATCGAAGAAAGAGACGAGTATTCTTTTACAGATTCTTTTCCTCTTCTTCAAAATGTGTACGTACATGTCCTCGTACTAGTCGCAAATCACAGTCGCCGAGCATCGGCACGTCCACGTCCATACGGTCGGAGTAGTATATCTGTCTGTGATTGCATGGAAAGCATTTTCCTCGGTGATGGACAACGAGCAGATCAACCAGGCAAATGTGCTTCGATCTTACCGATCTAGTCTAGTTTAACTGTAGCTCGGGCAGACTCTTGTTCCTGAATCTTTTATTTGATTTAAAATTTAACAACAATTTATAAGAAAATTATATTTAAACTGGACAAATCGATTAAGGAGCTCAAATGAGCCTCGGAAAGGCTTTCAACAAAAACGCAGTTTGGCGCGTTGAGAAAATTTAAGATTCTTTATAAAATATACTACGCTACTGCTAATGCTTACGTCATATCGATATGATTTTACGACAAAATGAAACGCCTACAATTTCGTAAAAGCTCTCTCGGTCTGCTGCGATCGATTATCTCGATCCAGTTATTCCTTCCGCCACGACTGGCTGTTGCGTGGCTGCTGGCGATGATAACTCGCAGACTTCTGACAAGACCTTTCGACGGTGAGACACGGAGACACGGAATAATATACATATATATATATATATATATGTATATAGATATCTCTTGCTAATGTCTCGCTTGGCTTTTTTTTGCAAGAGGTCGTAAGGTCAGATTCGGAATATAATCATTTGTATTGGAGACGCATACGAGAACGCGGACGTCGTGCGAGTTAAATTGCGCCGATACTTACATCACTGGTAGTAGGATCGAGAGCTACGAGACTGCATCTCGCTTCCGGCTCGAGAGAGAGAGAGATTTTAGCATTCGTCAAGCATTCGTCGAGCATTTGAATCCATAATTGGCGAATATCGTTTCGATCAAATCTAGATCATGGCCGATTTCGGTATTTCTCCGATGATGCATTTCGGCTTCAGTTTTGCGCTTACGACATTCTTGGTCCCTCTACTCGTTACCTCGTATGTAGGTAATTATCTTCATTCTGAACGTTTTATTTTCGAGTTCTTCGAGAGAAGAATAGAAGAGATTTGCTGTAGATCGTCCGCGAATACCCATTGGTGCTCGCATCGACATTTTCAACTTGGCCTCGCGATCGACGTCATTTTCGTACTTACATCTAACATTACATCTAATTTAATCACTCTCTCGTCGTAATTACGATACATCGCGCGCGCGCGCGCGCGTGCATTATGTATAATATATATTATATCGCAATGCGAATTATATCATAATACCTCGGCGCCGATTTTCTCCGATCAGTCGCTCTATCATATTCCGACTTATATATGTACAATTCGCGTGCATTTGGCATTTTTAAGTGGTGACGTGGACGAGAAAATGTTGGATTCGCTTCGTAAAATGGAAGTATCCGAATCATGTCATTGTGGAAAGAAATAGTATTCGAAGTATTTTGGACCAGGGACGTAATCACGTAAGTAATTATATATTAAAATTTTGATTTTAAATGGTCAAGCCAATTCGATCAATCGCTACTAACAATTTTCTAATTATTACGATAACCATCGTGATTGATGATTATCGTAATCGTATGATGCAGGGAATATGCACGCTTCTCGTGCAAGGACGTTCGATCGTGAAGGGCGTGAGAAATCACTTGACGCATCTGACCTCGACGAGAAAATTCCTTAAATCGGCTCTTTTAACTCGATGGGCCGTGTACGTGTGGAAAGAACTCGATTATTTTTCCGTGGACAATCATCTCGCAAATTCATCGTGCTCCTTTCGAGGTCGTCCTATTACCGAGAGTAATATACAGGTCGGCATGCCTCTTACCGTTATTCCTTTACTCTTACTTATACAGGTCGGTTCTACTACGAGCCCAATTGACTCGGAGGGTTGTTTTGTCGTAGGATTACATAAGCGACGTTACATCGAAATTTCTTCCGAAAAAATTACCGCCTTGGCAGGTGCACGTAATCAGCTACTTGGCGCGAGGAGAAGAGCGTCAGATATGTCTCGTACGAGCGCATCACTTGTTGCTACGGCAGGAACATCTAACTCTGGCGGATTTTTTGCCGCTGAAATATTCGACGGACAACTGGACTTGTCAAGAGAGCGACTCGCCCTTTACGAATCTGTATGCCCAGCCCTCCGCTCTACCGCGCCTCCGACAAATGCTCATCGAGAGCTTCAGCAACTACTGGAATGATTTTCTTTACAATAACGATCCCATCGAACGACCGGAAATCCTAAAGAAACGTACAGGAGTATTTCAGTGCATCAAGATCGCAACGATAGTGCTGATTTGCACTCTGAAAGAACTGGCCAGGTAGTTGATTCCGACGCCAGGTATATATTTGATCCTTTATCTCGAGTCTGAGCTAGAGTTTCTCTCTCATTCATTCGCTCGCGATGAATAATACGAATAATACGAATGACACGTCGCGTGCCAAGTATTTCGATCGAATATTTGAAAAAGAAAATTAAGAAAACGTAATTGCGCGATTAATGCCTATCTTACGCTTCTCAAAAAAATTTCAAATAGTAACTTTGTAACTTTTCGCAACTTTCTTTAGACAGTGCCGAAAGTCGGAAGGGCTAAAGTTCCTGGAGCTCCTGTCGATTGTCCGACGTGAATCGAGCAAGAGAAATTTCAATATTCACTTGATATTCGACTCCGTTGTGAGATCTCTCAACCCGATCGACATTCTTTACTCGTGCGTCGCTCTATCCTGGTACACGATGGTTACTTTGTCTTTAAAGACGCCTCTCTTACTCGTTCGAGAATTGCGAGCTTTACAATCGCGGCAGAAACATTGCTACCCGGATACCTTGACGTATACGCTATCGTGTTACCTTCCTCTGACATTCCAAGCGATTCGGGAGACGGTGTCTGTTACCTGGATAGCCGTAACAGCCCCCAAGATCATTATGGAGGAATTGTTTTTCAAGCATCCTCAATCGAATCAGCTGCAAACCATCTCACCATGCGGTAGAAAGGTAGTGGCTTGGTCAGAGGAAGTCGACGTTGAACTCGTACGAAAAATTGCTAATGTAACTGGCGCAACGGAAACGGAGATTCTTTTGGCGGCCACCGTAGACGCCCTGAAGGAATACTTTAGACATTCGGCTGTCAGCGTTCCGGATGACATATTTGCGACAGTTAAATACGTAAGTCAGCGAGCGGTGTTTTTTCGAAATCACGAGGCCAAAGGCATCCTCTGTCTCGCCTTACCCACCAGAACTCCATTCTTCCACGATGACCTCATTGAGATATTGCAGGTATTCGATATAGCCTACGACAAGATATGCCTAGGATAAGATATGTACGATTTACAATACTATTATAAAAAGAAAAGAAAGAACTCACTCAAATTTCTTTAACGAGTCGCGTCACATTTTTCCAAGGTTATTCAACGAAACGTTCAGGAAGCCAGGTCTAGGCAGAGCGCAATTTACGCCATTACGGCAGCGGAAACCTCCTATGGATTAATTTCGTCCTGTATACCGTCTATCGTTTTGAAATTATTTTTAAATCAATTGTCGAAGAGATACTCTCTATGTTTAACGCATGTTGATGGAGATTTACCTGTGGAAGGTATAGACGGAGCGATCTACTGGCGACCACCGCAAGGAAACTGCAGTACACATTTATATATTTGTTTTTTTTTTTTTTTTTTTTGTTATTAATTACATCGTGCCTGTGTTCGAAATGTGTAACGCGTATCTAACATGCTTTTAGACATGTCTATGACTCTGCACAGACATGGAAATGGAGTACGCCTTGGTATAATGGGAGATGCATTGATCGGCCCTCAGCATTTTATCGTTGCAAGAACGTTTCCTAAAAGTATACGAAATCTCGCTGGCATTCTAGGCGTTCCGACGACACTTAGTCGCAGCCCAAGTCCTAATCCACTTAATCCGACTACGTCTCCGGGATACTGAGCTGACCAAAATATTTGAAATGGTTGTAAGATAGTACAGACCGTAAAAGGGCAGGATACATTTCCAACATTTTTTATTCAATTTTATCTTACCATATTCTTCTTCATGAAATATATGGTCGATTATAATCATAAAACGACGATAAAATATCTGATATCATATTTATAAAATAAAATATGAATAATTATACACCTGCAGCAAAGTTGATGATATTAGGTGATACTTGTCAAATAATAACATAATATTTAAAGATTTATATCTATATAATTTATCTTCGGTTATTACTTTTCTTTCTACAATTAGATGACTAACAATTTATAACAGAAAATTATCTTTCTGTAAAATTATACGTTTATGTTCTAGATGCTTACTAAGTACTCATATACGTTATTAATTAATTGGTTATCTTCTGGTCTAATCTTTGGATTAATGACGTTAACATCAAAGATTATTTTGATAAAACATTGTTGAAGACACTCGCGCGACAAGCGTAAGAATGATAACTTGTAGCATAATGTAATGCAGTAGTTGCTCGTAAGAAATCGTTAAATCTGCATCGTTCATTATTTGCGAAATAAATTTTGTTGTATAAAATACTTTCTTATATATAATTGTCGCTGTATTTTACTTTCGTAAAACAGTAGAAATGTTGAGCGTGTAAACGTCTTTAAATGTTTCATCTTTAAATATCTTGGAAATATTCTTTGTTTCTTGTTTTTTCTCTATACGTCCAAATATTTTCGTTATAAGATTTTTGTGTTACGAAATATATATCTTCGGGTTTTTTAATTTTGTTTTACAACAAAATTTAATCTTGCGTTAGCGAATGTCATAATAATTATTTCAAATTTAGTTATATGTAGTTAAAATTTAGCTATTATAAATATAAATTATTCTCGTATACACGGCGCACTTTAAGTAAACAGAAATTATAAGTTTGTATGTGTGTGCGCGCCCGCGCCCGCGCGTGCATATGTGCGTATGTACGTACATACCACTTAATATATTTTAATCAATATGTATATATCGCATTACATAAGCAGAATTATTCGATATGATTAAGTACGAAAAAAATATATACAAAAATATATAAAAAAACTCTCATTACAAATAGGAAAAAGAATTTAAAGAATTGTTTATTAGATAGACGCAACAGTGCTTGTTCAATATATATATAATTGAGATTCATGTGTTCGATAATATTTTTCGAACGTAATGGGCATTAATTTTATTTTATTTGACGCCACCGTAGGCAATGGATATCTTAGCCTATGCCAGACAGTCATCGCCATTTGTTCGTTCCATTTCGACAGGTCCGTCACCGAAAATTTTACGATTTCTAGTATATGGTATAATACCGACCAAGATCCCAGAGACAATAATCCAACTGCCAGCCATAAAAAAAGAAAGCTCCCAAGAACCCGTCACATCAAAGAACCATCCGGCTAATGGAGGTCCCAAAAGATTTCCAATTCCTTGACACAACAAGCTAAGACCATAAGCGGTAGTGAACCTCTCCAAGGGAATAAGTTGTACTAATATAACGGGAGTGAAGCTAAAATTGCTAGCAAAGAAAAGACCAAAAGCTGCTGAACTAATCGTTAAAAGCGTATAATTGTAAGTGAACACGGATATTAAGATGGTGGCCGCTCCACAGGCAATTAGGCACCAAGTATACGTCTTACTGACATTCATCCAAGGTTGATCGCCAGCCCAACCAAGAACAATCTAAAAACAATAATAATGGACATGAGGGATAATGAATATACCATTCAAAGATTAAGTGCTTTTAAAGTAAAACTTGAGATTACCATCCCGATGGTATTGGTTATACCAATAATGCTGAGGAGATTAGCAGCATCGGACTCGGCATAACCGTTTCTAGTCAAATGCTCGGCAAGGTAAAAGTATGGTATAATAAACCACGTGAATAGCAATATCGTTGACAATGACATCAGCAGGAAATGCAATTCGAGAAACATCGAAAAATCCAATATGCTCTTTAACAAGTCTAGTAGCTCGGCATACCACTTCTGAGACCAAAAGAAATCAAGTAAGAAAAACATCTCTCATACATCTCTCGCGTGAATTTTTTGTTTTTCCAAATAAAAAAGAAATCTATAAAATACCTGTTCGTTCTCTTTAGCCAATGTTATCATACTATTTCTATAGATATCGGGACAGCTACTCGCTCTCAATCTATATTTATGCAAATTTAGAGCAGCGCCGCGATACATGACAGAATTTCTGTGAACTCTGATATCCTTGAAATAATGAGTGTTGGTGCTGAACTGTCGTCTAAGCCACGGTATGGAATCTGTCCCGACGACGCCAGCTTGAGGCTCGCTGACATGACGTCTAGAAACGGATCTCCTTTTCTCAGTCGGCGTGATCTATCAAAAAGACATTTGTTTGATACATGTGTATATAAACGCAGAGACTCATAATCAAATCACCTCGAATCACAGTCCGTTATTACGATTATTTACCGTATGCGCGACTTCCTTCACCAGTAAAGGATTAGTTTCCTCTACTTCCTTCTTGGACATCTTTCTGGCGCAAACGAGCTTCGTTGGGACGTGAATAGAAGTTGAGTCTTTTCGTTGTTCGGTGATCGCTTTCGCTTCCGTTACACGTTGAAGCCTTTGTAGAATGCAATAAATATTAAATGCCAAACCGTGTTATATAATATATAAGAAAGTATCGCGTGTGATAAGTAAAGTGTGATAAGTAATACGAGAACCTTGATTCACGAGAAAGAGATTCGTTAAAACCCGCATTGTGACTATACGTAGCAAATACGAAGCAAATTAACCTCATTGACATAGTGACGCCGCTTTTATTACAAATCTCCCCCGTCGAGTCTTGCAGCTGTTTATCCGACAAACTTCTACACAAAAGGAGGCTGGGATAATTCTCCAGAATGACAGTGTATAGCCTAGAATTGGACAGTAACAACTCCAATACTTCCAAAGGCACCTGGAATCTCACATTTGAATTTATTTATTTACGAAAATTGTGACGAAACCGCGAGGTACTTGTCGGTTTATCGTCCTTTTATACATGTGACATCGAGAGGTCTCTCTCTCTCTCTCTCTCTCTCTCTCTCTCTCTCTCTCTCTCTCTCTCTCTCTATCTATCTATCTATCTATCTATCTATCTATCTTTCTCTCTCTCTCTCTCTCTCTCTCTCTCTCTCTCTCTTTCTTCTCTTTTCCTCTTTCTCTCACCTTTTCGCTCCGTTTTACAAAAGTTGGCAGATTAACTACACTCGTTGTCTGCCTCTTGGCACCACCGATCGCTTTGGTGCTCGTACTTAAATTTTGTAAAAAATATTCAGGCGTATGGTCGCTTCTGAGCAACTTTCTGAGTTCTTCGACACCTGGGAACTCATCGGACGGACTCACGTCCGACCGGCCGTGCAGTTTTTTCGGCAGAGCTTGGTCTTGCTTGCGTTGCTCCAGAATCCACCATTCCGGATCTCTCATAACGGTACCGGCGACGATCATATTGAAGAACGTGCCAGCTAGGAGCAAACAGGTGCCTCGCCAGCCGTACTCCTCGATGAAATACGCCGTCATCGGAGCGTAGACAAAAGTACCGATACCGGTGCCGCATGCGCCGAGGCCTACAGCCAAAGTTCGTTTCTTGTCGAACCAAAAGGCGATGCTCACAACCGCGGTGACGTAGCACAAACCCAGACCGAGACCCGCGATCACGCCGAAAGTTAAGTACATCACCTCGACGGTGTTACTGAAGATAGATAAAATAAAGCCCAACCCTGATATCAGGCCGCCAGCGATAGTCATATTTCTGCAGCCGTAACGGTCAACGAGGGCGGACATGATCGGGCCGGATAGGAGAGGTACGGCCATGAAGAGCGAGCCGATCCAAGCGGTCTTGGACTTTGAGGCCCCGAATTCGTTGAGAAATTCGATGTAGAGCAGACCAAAGCTGAACGAGACACCGTCGGCTATCATGGATATGACCAGAGAGGCCAGAACGACCACCCAGCCCCAACCGCCGTCTGGCACTTTTGCCTTTTTACGCTTCTCTTCTCCCGCGCCGAGGCCCAACGACGAGTCTTCTCGCTCCGAGATACTCAAGGAATCGATGGAATCTTTGATTCGTCGCTGGTTCGTCGCCGTACCGGTGATCGGTTCGGGATATTCCTCGCGAACGAATACCTCTTGAATCTTGCGTCTCGTAGCGTCGCTCCGTTCCGAGGATCGTTCGACCGGCTCCTCGAGCGGCTCGATCGGCTCGAGCGGTTCGATCGCGTCGATCGGCGCTTCTTCCATCGCGTCAGTCGAGTACACATCGACTTGACGTTTACTTGACGTTTTCGAGGATAAGTCGCTGACATCGCCCGAATCGATATTTCGGTGGACAGAACTCGGAGGACGGATCGCAGAACGCTTTTCGTTTCGCCAGCCAATTAACGGAACTCTACGCGGAGCTCTATCGCGATCGCTCTGGTTCCTCTTCGCGTACAGATCTTCTCCTTTGACGCTCGCGGAACGATCGTTGTAATCATTTTGATCGTTGTTGTTATTGTACTTGACGCCGTCGTTGTTTCTATCGTTTCTATTGCAGTCGCTATCGCATTCCACTTGAATTTCTCGCAGGATAGTTTTGTTCCTGCTAACCATTTTTTTCTCTAAATGTAGGTAATGGCCGAATGAATCCAACGACGCCGCCAGCCTTTCAGTCCTTGGAACTCAATGGGGAGATAACCACCTTGTCCTCCGGTTACCATAAGGATCCTCGGGACAATCCTGAACGATTCACGGAAAGTCGGTCGCGCCAAATTCAGCATGCACGCACCTTCGAATCGCTCGTCCTATAAAACAATTATTCGCTTATATTAGTCGTGTACGTTGTCATTAAGAGCTGGAGAGCTAATTATTGGAGGGAAGTAATCTGCACGAAATAAAAAGGAATAATACAGTGGAAAAAGTACGTATAAATCGCTGGCGTCGCAAACGTAACGCAATATTTGTACGTAACACAAGGATTTGTATTAAACCAAGTTGTACTTTTTTGACCATGTTATCGATGTTGTCCCCGTATATCCGAATAATGTTATGATAATCAAATGCATAAATTACAATGCACGCGATGGCATTGACCGATTCGATTAACCGTGTCCGTTTTACTACGCGAGATCGCTACATTATATCCTTAATTTTTAATATATTAATAATTTAAATTTTAACATCAAACACACGAATTAGCGTATCTCTTGTATCTCGCTTTCGTAAATTTTCCGTAAGAAATTTTCGATAAGACCAAACATGCATCGATGATGTGCTAAAACAAAGCTGCACGTGTCTCGTCGTGTTTGCAAATACACAAATACACAAATCGATAATCGATACGATAATCAACGTACCGGTGAAAAAGAAAATTACTCCTCTTTAGTATCTTTCTGAGACAAAAAGAGACGCATGCAGAAGATGCGATCGCCCTGTGCTTACGGAAACTACACGCGACATTTATATGTATAATAATGCGGTGTGTCAAGAGTTAAAACTGTGATAACTGTAATGCACACAAGAAGATGTTTTATGACATATCCATCTAGTATACGAATCTAGTATACAAAATCACATCTAGTATATAAATGTAGCAATTTTATTCAGAACTTTACTGACGTTCCTAGATTTAACAGTAAAATTAATTTATAAACTTATTTACGATTATTTAAAAAAAAATGGGAAATTGGATTAATTTTTATATCCATTGAAAAAGATATAACAAAATTAATAGATGTAAATTATGCAATAAATAAATTTTCGATTATAAAATCCTGAAAAATAAATTGGAAATAACATAAGTAAAATGCGTTGTATAAATTTAACGTTAAAACTAAAGCGGGATTAAAAATTCATAATTAATTAATTCTCTTCTATATCGCCCGTGTTATATTTTTCATTTGGTTCTCTTTAATTACTTAAAAATGATTCATTTTTCTCTATTATCAATTATTTATTATTTTAATTATTGTTCTTTTAAGAAATTTCGATTCTTTGAACTCTATTTTATTTTTTTCTCGTTTAGATCTATAATTTGAATTTCCGCACATCTTGTTATACGTACGTATATAAATAAAAATGTACACATGTATGTAATTTTGTCACAGATAAATCATTTCGTAGAGGGCCCAACGCTATCAAGGACCGACGTTACTCACATACATTTCACGGGAGTTTGAAAGTACGAAGCGATAAAAAGAAAATCAGCGAGATTACTCATCATCGAGATAACGCAAACAACGAACATTTGCAGGAATTTATGCATGCGTATAATATAAACGAAGGAAAGTATTCGCGATCCTTTTCGGCATGTGCGATTATAATTATAGTCATCGATAAACGAAAAAGAAGTTAGATTAGAAAATTATTAATTTAGCCAAATTATCAATTAAAAAAGCAAAGTATGCAGCTACTGGTGCTCGATTGGTTAATGAATCGAGTATCCGTCGAACTGGAAACTGCAAAATAATGAATTAGCGATGATATGGAAAGAAACGCGTTTCGTGTCACAATATGTGATTATTCTGATATGAAATCAGAAAGATCTAATTTAAGACTGATGAAAATGTTTTATTTACTTTGCATAATCATTACTTGTATCATATGCCGCGTTCCATATGCATTTCATTTCAAATATTCCTATTCTCGTGTTTTTGCCCGTCTGTCAGAAAAGAACCACAGAAAGGACCAAGCTTGAATCAAGATGCATCTCTATGTGTTAATGCGTAATTAAACTATCGAAATATAAATATGCTATCAAAAGTAATTTTGCAGATAATTTTGATTTGTATTGTATATGTTCTGGAGAGAAAAGGATATTTATTGGGCAAGCTCTAGAACACTCAAAGTAGACGCCTATATTGTCAGACACTTTTCGTCAGGCGGTTTAGTCTAATAATATTCACTAGTATTACAGAACTGACGACTTTTGACGTAAAGCGGAAATCTCTTTTGGCTATTGCCAATACGATACGTATTTATAAATCCGCTCTGAAAATGAAACGTTAGTTTGACTCGGCCTCAGATTTTGTAAATTATTGATGCACTAATAAAATTGTTCTTTGTATTTCTATTCTGGGAAATTATGTCCCAGTACGGGACAAGCCATCAAGAGATACATCGTAACGATACATTTAAACGTCGTAAGGTCGTAAGGTCGATTACTAATTACTGTCTCGGCTGTCTTTGGCATTTTGATTTATCGGAAATCTTGTCAAAATAATTTTTACACAGTTTCTCTCGTGAAGAAAACAGATGTCCAACGTACAAGCAATTATCAATATTTTATATTTCTACATATAAATAAGAACATTCCTATTACGAAAACATGTGTTGCTCCTTTGTTGAAATTTTTTTGATATATAAAAATTTATCAAGATCGATATAAAATAAGAAATTTTACTGTATGGAAATATTTGAAAAAGGATTACTTCACTTTATGGATTTTATAATTACATCGTCATATTTCAATGAAAAGACAATTGAACATTAATTAATCATTGACATACGTAGCACACACGAATGCAAATCGCTTTCATTTGCGCTTTATAGAATTATAATTTAATTATAGATTAATTTATGGATATAATAACGAAGATGATATTTTCGATTGGACATCTACTGTTGTTTGCTTCAAATATGTCTTTTACATATTTTACGCCCAAGTAGAAAATGCCAGTAGAAAAGATTCGAAAATAAGTAGTCAAGAGTCATAAAAGAGTCGCCAGAGGGGTGTGATCACCATGGAGACCGACCGGTCGATTTCTGCGTGAAAACGTCCGTTTCTACTAAAATATAGGTAATGAAATTTTCCGATAAACGTTCCGTCTTGTATATAAGAATAAAGATCAAGAAATTTCAAACATTCTTTAGAAAATATTGAAAATAATTCGTGTCACCAAGTAACTCAAGAGAAAAAAAGCTTAACTCGAGAGAAAAAAGAAGAAAATAATGTTTCTGTTCTTCGTGATGTAACGCTGAGAAAAATTAATATTTGTGATTTGCCAGACAGAAGAGATATATTATAGGACGATATTTAAGATTTTCGACAAACTTGAAAAGATAAAAACAATTATTCTCCTATTTCTAATGCAATTTACAGCATTTATCTCAAGTGTGTACGTATGCACATCGAATCATTGATTAAACATCACGGCAAATATTTTGATTCGATATAGCGAGACATTGTTCACGAATTCGATATCAGTAATCACGCATATTTAACCAAGCTTATTTCGCAGATCAACTTGCGGATCTTGCGGATATGGAACACTCCAAACGATAAAATCTTATCATTAATTTAAATAGCCGCCGTTTAATTGCTCTTTAATCGTAACGCATTTTTCAGCTTACTTTCAATGTTACAATTAAAAGAGAAAGGAAGAAGGACTGTCATAAAAATGTATCAATCAATATAATGTATATCGATGTGAATTGAGAGCGTACGCGCACGCTCGTGTATTTGTACGCGAGAAATGTGAAATGTGAGATGCGTTTTCGTGAAAATATATTCATATACGTTTCATATTCTAGAATATATAAAACTCACTTTATTTTATAATACACTTTATAAAATATGTTGACAACAGGAAAAACTATGTAAGTTAATGAGCATTATTAATTAGTAGGAAATCTTATTTCTTTCTTCATGCTCGAAAAAGGAATTACGCATCCATAACATTTATATAATATATCGCTCGTAAAAAAAAATTGATTTCTAAACAGATTTTTCAAAGTTGAGTGTATACACAAGTTATTAAAGTAAATAAAAATAAAACAATTAAAAAGTAATCGATAAAAAATTTACAAATAAAAATAAATTTATAATGTTAAAAATTCAGCAATATCCGAAATATGTTTGTCCAGTTTGTCCAAAGATTTATATCATAACAAAAAATGTTCTTATTTATTTCTTAAAATATATTTCACAATATGTACAGTCATAAATTTTGAATGGGTCACATATCATCGAGTGTTCAATCATTATGTATTTATTAATATACGAGGAAATAAAACAAACGCTGTGCGCGATTACTAATGATTACATTTATTATCTAAGATTACATATTTATACGAATAAACAAGTTTATTTACAGTTATTCATACAAATGTGCACGAATTTGGTTTCCTTGGAGAAATTTGAAGTCTCCGATAAATTAATCATATATAATACACACACATACACACAACACACTCGTACACATACGTTCATCCGTTCAGAATCGTAAATTTTGAATGAGTGAGAAAGATAAATGAAATAAATCTCTAGGATTATATAATATTCTTACCAAATAAACGTCTACGTAAAGAATTGTTTTCATGTCAAATCTACTGATAAATTCAAGAATTCATAATGGCTAAAATATAAAAATATTAATAAGCTTGTAATAGTGGGAATAACGTCAAGTGTAGAATAATTAGATAATACAACCAAAAAAAAAAAAGAAAAACAAATTTTTAATCATGCCGTTATCCTCGATATATGAATAGATATTCTTAAATTTCTATCCAAATATGTGTAAATTCAGAAAATATTAATTTGGAGAATATGCAACTCGCAAAAGTATGTATTCGGTACATTTCCATCTCGAGATGTGTAATTAAATCCGAGAGTGTATCCGACGTATACACACTTAATTGTACAAAAAATATAATGTGTCCAATCTCCTCGTTTTCTTAATACATTCCGAGAGACTGTATTTTGATATATAAAAAGTATACCAGAGAAATATGTATACGTATATCCCGGATATGTGTAAGAAATAAATGGAATTTATCGCTTACCAACAATCGGTTCGGACAAATTATTACAGCTGAAGACTTGGAATAGTCTGGCACGATCCTCGTTAGAAAAATTGCTGTGTGCTTTCTTATCTTAATAACAATTTCGTGCATTCGCTCACAACGCGTTTCTCGACGAACGACGCGAACGACGCGATATCACTCGACCACTTTGGTTGAGAACACCCGGTACACTGCGGTCATGTGGTTCGGAAGCCTCGGAACCACGTCATGAGAAAGGTTCTCGTCGCCGCACCTGACCTGAACAGAGCACGCGTGTTCGGCCTTCTCATTTTGTCTCGCCTCGATCCTCGTGCCCCACCTCACTTCGCCGTGCCACGCCAGTTAAACTTTGCCGAGTCCCGGTCCCGAACCCGAGCTCGAGCTCGAGCCCGAGCTTGAGCCCGAACCCGAGCCCGAGTCCGAGTCCGAATCCGACTCCAAGCCCGAACCCGAATACGAGCCATGCTTCGCTTCGTCGCGACTCACTTTTGTGGTACTATGATCCGCTCTTCTACGGAAATTGGAAATTCGGGAGAGACAAGAAAGATAGGACAAAGACAAAAAAAAAAAAAAAAAAAAAAAAAAAAAAAAAAAAGACAGGACTTCGCCGTCTCGTCTCGTCGCACTTGGTCTAGACTCGCCCCATTATTATTTCGCGATTCGCCTTGACTCGACTAACGGCTTCCCAGTGCCAAAAACGCGACGTGATGTCGTGTGATACATTGACAAACCACGCGAGGCCAATCGACTAGGGTCCGTATCATTATACATACCAATGTCGTGATATATATGTATACATCACTGTCATCGTATTTTAATCTTTCTTTAATACTCCGCTTGTCAAAATCCACCAAAGAGAATATATTACATAATATATTTGTATAGTACTAGATTTCTCTCATATTTAAGAATAATGACAAGTTTTGCAATATCGGTGTACAGTTTGTTGATAAAATTGTTAATAAAATTTAAAAACTCTACGTTTAATCCAATGAGATATGCCTTGACGAATTATTAAAGTGATTTTAATCAATCGATTATCGTTATATACGAACATGCAAATTAATATCGCAAGATATTATCGAGTTTAAAAAACGCATGAATCGCGCAAGCTTTGAATTATACGATTGTCGTGATCAAAATGTTTCACGCAAAAATTCTCTTTTAGATTCGCGTCCACTTAACGCTCTCGCAAAAATTTGTCGGCATTCGCAGAGCGATAAGAATAGCTTTTTATGCGAGCGCAAAAATAAATCTGAAAATAAATGACCGATCGATAAAATTATCTTCGTCGTGTCAACACGACGCGACGATGACGCCATCCGACGTCACCCGACATTACCCGACGCTACCCGATTTCATCGCGACGATTCGTACTTTGATCTGTCGGTAATTCAGCGATTAATTCAACGATCAGAAGGTGTCGAATCACAGTCTTCTCTCTCTTCCTCTCGACATTAAATTTTAACACAAAATGATTAATCTCTTCTATCTTATTTTATTCCTCTTCATCTTTTATTTATTTATAAATGAAAAACTATATTTGAAGATAAAGCACGAAGATTTTCTCGTTGAAATGTACGCCTAACGATAAGGAATATCGACGTATCGACAAGCGAAAAATAAAGCTAATAAAGAAACTAGTAACAATTGGATTTTCGACAATTTTCTCTCTCTCTCTCTCTCTCTCTCTCTCTCTCTCTTTACATGCGCGCAAAGTTTGAAATGTGATTTGTACGACGTTGTGGAAATTCGTTGTTACGAAATAAACTACAAGTGAGTGTTGCCGAGAAATCACTAAGAGATATATATTTATTCAGGTCATTTTCGGATATTTCTCAACGTTTGCTCAAAACTGAATCGCATCTCGTTCTCGGTAAGGATTGGTATTGGCTAAGAATTTATATATACACGTGAGACTAATCATAGATTCGTTCTATTAATATTCAAGAGTCAACAAGAATGTTGAAATCCGTAATATTTTGCGCCAATAGATGTACCGAATTACGTTTAGATATACGTAAGGTACTGGATGCATTAGAGATACGCTAGATCGAGGTCGCAATGACCTAATTAACGATTAGGACTTTTGGAAATACAGTTGACGAATGATAAAATTTTCAAGACTTGGATATTTTGTAGAATGCCGAAATTTTATAGGACTTGACATTCTCATATAATACAAGAGAAATGCTAGTTCTCATCACTTGAAACGCCCGTTCACCTTTTGCTTCTTCCTTTCTACATATATTCTCTTTCTTTTCTAATATTTTGTTTTGCTTTCTTTTATTGGAAGGAATTACTCTCCTCTCTGGAATTTTCTTTTCTATTTTCGATATTCTATTAAAAGTTCTCGTTTACCCTTTCACAGATTATTTGCGTCCCGTTCCTCGTCTTAAAAGCTATCGCTTAATACTACTGTTGAAAGTCACCTCTCATCAAGCTGGCGACTCGTATATCGTAAATATATGAAATACACAATTTTTCTTTTTTATATTAAAATATTGCTTTATATACGTTTCGTAGATGCCATGTAAGGCTGCGTATGCCCGCATGCGATATATAATACGAGCATATATGCTGTGAAACAAATTATTGCATTCTCGTAATTTGGACTTGGCACCGGACACGATTACAAGACAACAATCGATTCGTATCTAATTGGAAATACGTTTAGTCGGAATTCAAAATTCCGATCGGTTTGCGGTTATACATACTTTCGGTTACCAAATTGTACACGCAGAATCAGAGTTCGGCACTTTAACCTTAACAAAGAATATTCGAAACTTGTTATACGATCGTTACTAAACCTAACCGCTTAAACGATCTAATTCTTAATATCTATCAAAGCGGTAGATATCTTTCGTGTTTTGTCTCGTATAAAGGCCTCGTGATGTTATACGTACGTATATTTCTACGACTATAAGAAATATTTTTTGGAATATAAAATTTTTCCGTGAAATCTCGAAAATATACCTAAAATACCGCAGCGCGATTTTGACTAGTTTTTTAAAGAATCTCTATTTCGTTTCACATTGCACATTGATTCCGCAATTCATCGCAATGCATAGCAAAATTTCCGTTTTACCATTATATATTTTACTTACAACTCTCTCGAGAATGAATAAAGACCTTTCGTTCATTTTAGAGACCGATCCGTCAATTTCCGTTCACGTTAACATTACGTTACGGTTACACACATGTTAACGCGTGTTTACAACTGCCCGTTCGTTTTGTTCGTTATTGTACATACGATACAATCTCTGCGATGGTCATGTACTTTTTTCTTTCGAATATAAAAGGAAAGTCGAGTAACAATTGTGTGTGAGAGAGTAGTAAACGAAGATCACTTAACAATTAAAAAAACTAGTGTACACGTGTTACGATAACGGAGGTAGTAATATCTATCTGTAGTTTGCGAAATTGATAAAGAGAGGCAAGTTTATCATCACAGAAAAGCTATACTAACATGCCTATTTTATAGACATGTTTTCAAACATACGTGCATCGCGCTCTAAAGGAGAGAAAAAGATGTTTTGTTTGTTATTGTACATCTGTTACATCTTTGGTTTAGTTACATCTTCCGCATCACATCAGCTGTTTTGTAAGTGGAACTTATTAGAATAATAAACATGCCGATATTTTTGTCCAACTGAAAGATATTTATAATTGAATACGAGTGAAATTAATTTGAATCGGTTTAAAATTTAATAATGTAGACAAATTATAGTTCAAATCCGCGAAAGCGACTCGGAAAACTCTTACGTGAAAGATGCGCGTTGCGCGATGACGATTGTAAAAGTTTAAAGAAGGGAGGGAGGCTATGTGACGTTGTGATTAATTTACAATATCTTTTGCGTTATCCAGGGGAGAGGGGATAACTTGTCAATTGTCAGCTGTACATAATCTAACTTCAAAACTCACTCGACGAAGGAATAGCGACTACAAGCATGCATAGAGCTCGTTTGTCTGTATACGCAAATGAGGACACCAGATGTGCCGATTTCGAACATGTACACACGTGTGTGTGTGTGTGTGTGTGTGTGTGTGTGTGCGCGCGTGCGTGCGTGCGTGTGTGTGTAGATATATATATATGCCTGTCAATCGCCAATAATATCCTGAGATTCGAAATTATATATTTAATTGCCGTACCAAGAATATACGTATATTCGTTCGAATAAAATACGATTACTGACAGCAACGCATAGCTCGTAACGAAAAGGCCTTTCGCAGGCCTTTTGACTTATATTATCGCAAGCATATCCTAATTTGTATGCATGTACGCGCATATGCGTATGCACGCACGCACACACACACACACACACACACACACGCACGCACGCACGCACGCACGCACGCACGCACGCACGCACGCACGCACGCACGCACGCACGCACGCACGCACGCACGCACGCACGCACGCACGCACGCACGCACGCACGCACGCACGCACGCACGCACGCACGCACGCACTGGCCTATGTATTATTAATATTAAAATAAAATATTTAAAAAAAGTTTACACGAAATAATTTCTATTATATAACAAGATCACAAGATCACAAACAATCTGATAATTTTTACAAAGGTTGCGAAGATAAAGCATCAATTGGT
Organism: Pogonomyrmex barbatus; assembly: GCF_055798465.1. NCBI lineage: Eukaryota > Metazoa > Arthropoda > Insecta > Hymenoptera > Formicidae > Pogonomyrmex > Pogonomyrmex barbatus. Next base: position 14,171,263 of record NW_028297116.1, read on the forward strand.
GATGATGATTCGGCAAATCCGAAATTTTACTGATGCGATTTGCCACGCATTTTTTTTTTAATTAACATTTCTCGAGTCGCTGACATTAGTCGTTACGGAAAGTCGATAAATCCGCATTTCGACAAACTATAATTATAACTATATAATACACCACAGCCGGCTCGTGCGACTCACGTGTAGCATGTCACATGTAAAATGACATTAGCACGAAATTAAGGAGCCTATGGCAATTTTTTTCAAACTGTGTTGCGATTCCTTCGATATCCCTTGATATCGCGGATGGATATTCCGATTTCCTATTGCGATGAAATATCCGACGATGCTCGTTCATCTCTGGCTTGTTCAATAAATATCATCATATTTACACATTGTTTATCGCATTGAAATCCTTGTCGACGGATATTCCCCCAGATTCGTTTCGACACTTTCGATACAAACTAATCAAAGGCATCACTAGTAACAATGCGCCGCTTAACGCAATGAACAATCCCGCCAGGTAGAAGGACAGATCATACGTGCCCGTGATATCGTATAACCAGCCTGAAAAGGAAACCATTTAGCTTTAGAATTTGTTTAGCGCAAATTATTTTCATTTATAATCACACATTTCGTTATTCAGGATAATCTATTTATTTTTCACGATCATCATCATATCATTTATCATTTATAATTGCTTTACGCTAATTTGCTTTACGCTTGTGAAATAATAAAAATAATATTTTGTAATAAAGTTTCGCGCTCGAGAGAGTTTACCAGCTAACGGAGGGCCCATGAGATTGGCGATTCCTTGAACGAGTAACAGAAGGCCATAAGCGTTCGTGAACCTCTCTAAGGTGATGAGCTCGACAAGGATGATGCTGGTGAGACTGTAATTTGCTGCGATGAATAATCCAAAGGCACCAGAGATTGCACATAGAGTATAATAATCGTTGACGACTATCGGTATAAGAGCAGTAACGGTACCGCAGAGCGCCATGCATACCGCGTAGACGATAGACGCGTTCACCCACGCTCTATCGCCGGCCCAACCCAGAAAAATCTGCAAAAAAGATTCACTTTGATCTCTATTTGTGATCTACGATTGGGACAAGATCCATGGGCGCTCGCGTTCATCTAGCAAAATCCAGCCGCTGCCACTCACCTCACCACTCATGTTCGCAATCCCGATCACCGAGATCAGAATGGACGCATCTGTCTCGCTGAATCCAACTTCGATCGCGTTGTCCGTCAGATAGACATAAGGCACATCGTACCACGTGTGCAAGAGAAAGTTACTGACTGCGAACAGCAGGAACCTCGGATCGGCAAAGTACGAGAAATCTAGCATGTCGACAATCAAATCCCAAAATTCCCAGAACCCAGCGTACCAGACGAGCTTCGTTTTAGCGATCGTAGTCATTGAATTTCGATAGATGTCCGGACAACTCGACGCTCTCAAGCGATATCGATTGATGTTGAGCATGGCGCCTCTGTATGTTAAACTATGCCTATGCATTCTGATATCCTTCAAATAGGCAGTGGGCAGTCTTCTTGGTTGTTCCAATGTGCTAGATCGCCTCAACGGAGTATCGGAATCAATTTTTTTCAACCACCATAAGTATGTCGGTTCTACCGATTGATGCTGATGCTGTTGCTGTTGCTGTTGCTGTTGCTGTTGCTGTTGCTGTTCGCTGCGCAAAATTCGCTCGCCGTTGCTCTTGCAACTTTCCTTTCCCTCAATTCGCAATTCGGCTAATGGGCTCGGTGTAGATATAAATCGAGCCGAGGGTGTACTCAATTGATCGTGCAGCGCACCGGAATCGCTAAAACTCCTCGACGATATTAGGAGACTCGGATAGTTTTGCAGGAGGACGTTGTAAACGGTTTTGTTCGTACTGAGTAGTTCCAACACTTCCAGAGGTACTCTTTCTCCGTTCTTGACGAACGTAGGCAGATTCACTAGACTAGAGAACAGCTTTTCACCACTCTCCTCGTCTCCACCATCCTGCGGCCGAAGATTCTCGATAATCATCGCATTAGCCGACGCGAAACCTCTCTTGGAATCACCATGAGGCGTTTGCGTATTCGTGTTCGCAGAGCTAGTGGCGGAGAAGGAATCTGCGCTGGAGCTCTGCATTTTAGATCTCTTTTTTTCTCGGTTCTTTCTCCTTTCTTGGGTTTTCGCTTTTGCTCTAGTGGTAGTCCATTCGAGATCCCGCATCAAACAGCCGCATACGGCGAGATTCGAAAACAATCCTGCCAGAATCAACGTGGTTCCTCTCCAGCCGTACTCCGCCAGAAGATATTGCGTGACGGGCGCAAAAATAAAAGTCCCGATTCCGCTGCCGCATACCGACAGACCGGTGGCGAAAGATCTCTTTTTGTCAAAGTAGTACGCCACGATTACCACCGCCGCGACGAAGCACAAGGATAAACCGAAACCTGCTACGATGCCGAACGTAAAGATGAGTACCTCCATAGAATTCGCGTAGGAACTCACGACGAAACCAGCCGTCGCCAGAATGCTACCAGCTACCGATACTTTTCGACATCCGTATCGGTCGGTTAAAAAACTTGCCACCGGCCCCGATAGCAATGGCATCGCCATAAAGAGGCTGCCGATCCACGCCGTTTTGGACTTGCCCTCGCCAAAATAATTAAGGAACTCAACATATATTACGCCAAAGGAGAAAGTAATACCATCCGCGATCAAGTTTACCATGAAGGAGGCCGCTACGACGACCCAGCCCCAACCTCCGTCGGGTGGCCTCGCTTCGCAAAACTGTCCCAAGCTGGAATTATCTTCGGAACTGCTCGTAGTAGACGTAGAAATTGACGGACTCGGATGTGGTCTTTCTTCAGCTGCTTGACGTAGCTGCTGCTTCTGAGACTCCTTGTTGAATTGCACGTGATGCTGTTGCTTGTCCTCTTTGGGTGACTTGCCGTTGACGAGTTTTTCGGTACTCTTCTCGGTCGACGAGTGACTCTTGGGTGACAGGATCCTGGTATTAGGCGAACTGAAAATTGTACCTCTTTCGTTGAAAACGTTCTTCAACTTTTGCGGACTAGATACCGGATCCTCTTTGTAGAGGCTGTTGGGTCTCTTTGGTGAACTCTGCAAGTTTTGAGAAGCATCTCTCAGCTCTTGTCGAGCTTCTCGACGTATCCTTGAGCCCGTTTCCTCCGTTCGTTCTTCCGGCTCGTTCTCCACGAATCTTACTTCTTCTTCCTTTCGCGCATTTTCCTGTGGTCCCGAGTTGTTTCGGAAGTTATCGACGCGCTCCGATTCCCGAAACAAACTCGAATCCGTGATCGTCTCCTCACGACGATTATGATCGCAATCGAAATCGGTTCGGTCACTTATCACGCATGAATCTTGGTTATTAATCTCATCGTCGCTCGTTTCGATATACGACTGCCTCACGGTCGTATCGTTATTCGTTCGTTCGTCAAATTGACTCGATTTGTCTCCATTGTTAAACTTGGTCCACTCGGCCATATTGAAGAAACACGAAAAATATGGGAGATACTTATTCACTTTCGGGATTCACTTTTGGAGATATTAAAATACTTCCGGCCGATCCAATTTTTCTTTCCGCGACACTACGCCCGCACCAATACGCATACACAGCCACATATGGACAATCACCACACACACACACACACACACACACACACACACACACACACGCACGCACGCACACGCACACACACGCGCACACGCACGCGCGCACACACACACACACACACACACACACACACACACACACACACACACACACGCACACGCTCGCTCGCTCGCTCGCACGCACGATGAACCAAGAAAAGAAAAAGAAATCTATTCGAAAGGATTCGTAAGGAAATTTGGGCGACTCTTTTCCTCAAATCTTTTTGGAACGATCGATTCAATAAAGGTCTAGTTTCGTCCTTGATTTAAATAATGGTAAACAAGGCCACTCGTAGAGCTGCCTAGTGAACTGACGGCGCAACGGTAATAGGGATGCTGGCGACCAGGTTGATGTAAAGTTGTCTGGCGATTGATAGTCAGCACCCGGTCGACCATGCATGGGTCCACCACCATTGCAATCGCGGCCCCGGATTCTCCAAGTCCAAGTAGCACTTTGATTACTTGGGACCACCTCCTCCTCCGCGAAACGTTCGTCAACCCAGGCACCCATGCGGCGAAACGTACTGCTTCGGTTCTCGCGTTGTATTCTACGACAAAAAAGTCAGCCATCTCAACGATTCGTTCACATTCATTGCATCCATCGCATCCAAAGATGACAGGTAAGACGGGTGGATAACTAAATAGGGGAGAACTAACTAAGAGAATAGGGAAAAAAAAATGTAAATGTATCGAGTGAGAGGGACAATGTTGTACAAATACACGTAATTAAATTTCGTGTACCAAGATTACAGTAATTCTGAAACGGTAGTCTATACATTTCCATCACGTTTGAATCCATAAAAAGTATCGCGTCTCAGAAGCGCGAGTAGGTTTCCTGAAAACGCAAATTATTGCCAAGTGATATCAGCTCGTTACATTTTATTTTCTTATCGTTTAAATCGAATCGGACAATATATCCTGTCGTTAATTAAACACGCGGTAATAATACGATCAAAGTGACGCGCGCAATTGCGAAGAAAAAAATGCCTCGCTTGGCTATATTTACTCGCTAAAGCAACATTCTCGAGCATTATTAGATGTTCCAAGTTCGATGTTTGGCAAAGACACTCGACGGAGTGTGACTCGCTTCTGACATTTCGTAACCAGCCGAAGTAGCTCGAGTTAGAGTCAGCGATTATAAATGAAGCTCATTGTGTATGAGTTGCTATCAATTTAAGGATTTAACGGTGACCACGGTGATCACGCGTGTATCGTGCGATCCACTATCTTTCCTTCTTCTTCTTCTTTTTCTTTTCAGTTTTCTCACGGCAGTTGAAGTGCGTTTTCAAAGTTATTTCGTCATAGGTATAAGCAAAAATTTCAGTCGTACGTTCGGTCGTTAAAGGGTCAGTGTCGACCCTTGACGCTACGTGACGTGACGCGATGCGACGCGACGCGATGCAACACGATGTACATGATCTCTTGTCGCGCTGTGCCGCATCGCATCACAACACGTAAAATAAAAAGATTCAATCTTTGCGCGATGCGCACAGAGATCTTCGATTTATCTTTCGCTGCTCAACTGCTTGCTTCTTCAATGTCAAGTGAGGTATACCCAACGCTAATTAAACTTGTTCCGTCTTTTAATCAGATTGTTGAAAAATCTCAATCTCTACGGTAGTTTCGATTGTATTTCTAATTTACCTTTATCAAAAAAAAATATTTCTCTAAAGTTTCATTTAAAGTTTCTTCTTCATTAAAAGAAATCACGAGTTCGTCAAATACTCATCTCATTGTAAAATTGCATATATCATACATCAAGGGAAATATGTATGTGTCGAAAAAGTTTTATAAAATTAAATTGATTATAGAATTAAGTTTACACCATCAACTTCAAAATTATTTTTTAACTTTTGTCTCTACCACGTTACGCTTTATGCTTCTTGACAAATTTACATACATATTGCAGGCCAATTTAACGTTAAGAAGTCAATTAAATACATTACAACTTGTGCACTCTGGCACTCAGTTTCTTCATTCTCTTTTGCGTTTGTCAAAACTAATCGTAGATTTAACGTTGACCTAGATCTTGTCGGATTACTTAACTCAGAGGAAGACGGCCATTTAAGTTTTTGCGTGGAACCTTACCACGCGAATGTGAATACCGTATGCTGCATGAAAATACTATCGAAATATAAAAATTTACGGCAGATGCGAAAAGTGATCAAAAGTGCTAAAAATAAATTATGTTGCACACGTTTTTGACAGACACACGTGCGCGCACGTACGCACGCGCACACACACACGCACACGCACACACACACACACGCGCGCGCGCGCGCGCGCGCGTACAAGAGATATGATACATTCTGATAACGTAAAATATCACCAAATATAGAGATAAAATAATCACGTTTCATTAAACATTAAACATTAATCTACATGTAAATAGTATGTCGATTAAATAGATCTAAGAAATAAATTGTATACACATTTGAAAAATAACGATGATTCGAAAACGCAAGAGGAATTCTAAAGTAAAGCGTATTTTTCAGGGAATGAGAAGACAGAGTAATCGTATTTGCATTGGATCAAAAGGCGGAAAGAAAAAGGGGAATTTGATAAAATTGATGTCTGATTACGTATTATACAATGTGCCGCGCGGTACGATTTATTGAACGCATTGGCGTGAGACCATTGCGAGCGTCTGATTAAACCGCGTATTTCTCAATTTGAAAAATTTTTTAAATCTCCAAGAAAAAATGTTTATACATTTGCCGATTCTATCGCTCAATCGTAGAATATAGAGACGAAGAAATAGGTGCCTCTGGCCGACAAACTTTTGCGCAATTCTGGCTTCGTGCCCGTGAACGAGTAAATTGGGGTACGTTGGTCCAAATTCAACGCCAACAAGGCGTTTTTTTCGTATTAACGTTTATATCGTTTTTCATTAGTGCTATAACGAGATTTCGCAATTACGATTTCTTGACATATCATCCGCAAAGCGTACGTACAGTTAGTACATTTCATTTATTACAAATCATTTAGTTACTTGTCATAGTTGCAAAATTATTGTAATTCGATCGAAATGTCGTATACTCGCAAAGATACACATTATATATTAAATGGTAGATGTATCAAAGATGTGTAATGCATAGATTTGTATTGCCGTCGATTAACGAGCAATTTTTAACTGACTTGTCGTTGAGGCACGTGCCACGATAGAAGCATGGCACTAAAAAATATGGCGCTTGCGTTTCGAGAGAGTTTCGATCGATCAACGTCGACGAAATAACATTCGTTCCAACATTTGACTGAGAAAGTGGATCTTGGTTAATCGTTATCGGTATTGAAGGAGAACGAACTTGGAGTCATGTGTCGTGATAATGCGTGCTCATTCATGCAAAGCATCCTAGCGTTTCTACAAATATTAATAACGATACTCGCGATCATCTCCATGCGGTTCTATATCAGGATTTTTGAAAAATAAGATAACGTGTTACGTATAAGATACAAAATGTATATCTTATAACTATCATTTCGATGTCACAGATATGAAAAAAATCAACTTCCTCAACTGAGAGGCAATGGCGGATTGTAATGGAACGGCGGATTTGTGACGGGAGTACAGAGGATACAGAGAAGTTTACATTATAGCGCGACGAGAGAGATAGAAAGATGCGCGGAAAGAAATGGCGCGTGCAATAACGTGCTATTGTTAATTAGTAATTATTGAATCGAAACACTTCGCAAATCATTTTAAGCGTACGTTTACGCTTATAATAAAATCTTTTTATTCATTTCACGCGTGTTAAATGAAACATTGAAATATTGACGTGGACGCACAATTTACTAACTATCGCATTTTCGTATTATATTGTCTATTCTATCTTACAATATGTCTCGCGAGTCCGTCTTTATGATATGGAATGAATAACGTGATAATCATAAAGCAGCCATAAACAATCGTAAGAAAAGTATCAATCACATACAACGTACTATTCCTCTCAACTTGCAGGTAAACGCAAAGGATTTAAGATCCTCATATTTTATATAAAGAATTATAATTAAGAATTATAATTAACCGAAATACTTTGGAAACTTGATCGACGATTTGACGAATTGTTCACATTCGCGATAACCCTTGATTGTCGAAACATTGCTTATTTCCTATATGATTAAGGTTTCCATTTTCAGATGAAGGTTCATCGGTTTCAGTGTATAGAAGACACATGATAGATGCACCATTATGTCACGTATCGCCGTGGTAACGATATATTCGATGGTAAAGATATGAAATAAACGAATAGTAGAGAGAGAGAGAGAGAGAGAGAGAGAGAGAGAGAGAGAGAGAGAGAAAGAGAGAGTTGACGAACCATAATGGACGGTACAATCGGTTACTTTGCGTTATCCAGGCTGCTCCATTCGCATTTAGCGAAGCGGCACGTCGAGGCACGTCGAGACACGTCGTCCATCAGCTCGAAAGCTCGAAAGAAACGAATTGTTCTCTAACATCGAATTAATATCGGGAGATCGCGCGGCTTGCGCGCGCGGCTTGCACGCGCGCGCGCGCTACCGTTTAGCCTTTGCACGAGGTCGAGCATCCGCGTTCACGAGGCGGCGAAATCTCCAGCTTCCGCGAAATCTCATCGTCAAAGAGAAATGGAGATAGAGACGCGTCAAAAGCGAGAGAGAAACGTACCGATGACGATGACGGTAACGAATCCGATGATTCAATCACCCACGAGCGAGAGTACCGACAAATGCGCGAACGAATATGCGATTGAGCACATCTGTTCTTGATTGATACGTAGCGCGAATTTTTAATATATCTTTCCCTCTTTTCGCATCAGAAGAAATGAAAGTAATGCCGTCGCGATTAGCGATGCTGGAGAAAAACGATCCTCGATTCAACAATCCGTCATTGTGATCCGCGAAATAGTGTCTTTCACCTATACGCTTCGTTTTCCGCGCACAGATATCAAAGTATTTCTCGGCTGCAAAGAGATCGTCTCGTCTCGTCTCGTCTCGTCTCGTCTCGTCTCCCCTCGCCTCGCCTCGCCTCGCCTCGCCTCGCCTCGCCTCGCCTCGTCTTACCGCGCGTAATGCCGATTGCGCGGGTCGCGCGCGCACAGAAAGATGACCGGGCTAATACTGATAGCTGGTACCCGTTCTCGTTGATACATATGACCATTGGCTTCGAACGCGTTTCGTCGTGACGTTGTCGTGCGTGCGTCTTTAATCTTAAGCGTCGCAACATGCTGGGGACTCGTACTCTGAGACTATTTTGCACGCCGATTACCCAGAAAAACACCTTTTTTACGTTTTCAATTAACTGTTAAACAATTAAACATTCTTCGGTCTGTCAACTTTTCTTTTCGTCGGTTGATATGATTTTGCGTTGAAATAATTACGAATCGCGTAAGACGACACTCGAGGTAATTGGAACGATAACGACAATGAAAAATGACAATGAAAACGAGAGTCAAATAAAAAGTTACGAGAGTCTTATGTCGAACTAAAGGGTCAAAGGGTTCGTGTGCCTTTCTCTTACAACTCTAAAAACCGACTACTCGTATTCTAGTCGAAACGATCATTTAAACGTGATAATTTAAACATTGAATAAAGCGAGTACGAGAGATGTGCAATCTTTAGAACGTTTTCCAATCTGACAGCGTGGCGAACGCTACGACTACATAACTCCCATGCGTGAAAGCTTATCACACGACTCGCAGAGTTGTATAGATAAGAAAGAGCATTTTTCTTCTCTCGTCTATATATATATATATATTCATCGCTTTATTCTACGTTTTTAATTAATTAATAATTGATAAATATATACAATATATATTACGCAAGCCTTTGCTATTATTTGGCACGTAAAACTGAGATTACTTTTCCTTTTCGTTTGAAATATGATTGAACGATTGAACGATAAAATTCTATAATTGTCGTATATATAAGAATGGATTACAAATTGCTTTCTACGAAATAATAACATTTAAGTATAGAGTAAGTTATCTCTATTATTATTTTCTTTATTATATTCTCACTAGATGTTATTTTTTTATACGATAATCGAATCGTATCATATGTAAAAGAGTTTTGTACCACAAAATTACATCTCCGATACGAAGGAGGTGTAGATTCAGTACTTGAAACTGTCTAAAGATAAGCGTAATAGCATTCAATATATCTTATCTTTACGTACGTGCTATTCGTTAGAAAATGATGAAACTGAGCTCGCGCTACACGCGAACTGTCCTTTGTTCATCACACGCACGTACACACGCACACATGCGCGCACAATTAATATATTTTGCTACCATCATTCCCGATTCTCAATATAAACGATTACTCAAACTGTAATGATAATTGTAAAAATAATATATGTATATAAAAAGAACAGTTGAAACGTCATGTATCGACATACACGTTTGTCAGAATTTAGTGTGACAAAAAAAACAACATGACACGTTACGTTTAATGTATCGGAAAAATCCCGTGTAATTAAAAGACGAATTAAATACATGATACCGACATGTTGCATGTAAATCGTACAATTGTGAAATTTTTTAAACCGTACAAATTTAGAAAAATGACATATGAATTTCCACATAAAATATTAATATTTCATGAGATAAACAGAATAATTATCATCGGAACTAGTATTTAAGAGGATATTTTCCTTCAAAGAAATCATTTGCCATCTAATTTCTATTCAACAACAGACTCGTATTAGCCACATCGTGATTTTCCACCGATAAATCGACTCCATCATCAAGATAATTTTATAAAAGCGCGATTAAAATGTTTCCGCAAAGATGGCAAACAAACCAGATTGTATTTATCCCTATTGTATATTCGTAAGAATTTTTCACGAAACATGGAAATTGCGGAAAATTTTGTAAACAAAGATGCAGATGAATAGTGCATGAGCGATAAGGAAAGAAAATTGTCTACGTTGATTTACCCAAATATCTAGCTTATAAAAAAAGGAATACACGATTACACGTCATGTTTATCAATTTACTCGACGTACACACGCATGCTTCATTATTATTTAGCTGCCTAAACGTCAAACGAATATATCTACACATTTTTTCATCGTTTGAATACACCCAATTTGAAATACACGCAGACTCCCAGGTTAGATAAGAACATATTAGGCAAAATATAAATTCAAAATAAAAAAGAGAAATCCTTGAAAAATTTCTCTTTTTAGAACATTTTTCTTTAAAATGACCATTACATACCGATATTGAGACTCTAAATACGCCGTTCTCTCTTTGACATAAAGATTGACATAAAGTAAATGTAAAAAATTGACATAAAGATTGACATAAAGTAAACGCCAAAAATTGAAAAACGTGATATGCGGAAAGAGAGAGAAGAGTAGTACATATAATATATAAATATACATATAATCTTCAATCTCAAACTGAGACAAATGCGTGATATTTACACTCAAGATATAATCTTATATTTATATAAAAACATTTGCAAACGGAAACGAAATATTGCATTTTGCTGGAATTTATATACGCGGACTCTGCGCTTATTCGCGCGCGTTTGAGAGATGCAAGATGCAACCGTTTAAAAAAGATCTTTTAATGACTTCCCGTATCAAATACGATATATGTATTCATAGATGTGTGCGTGTGCGTGCGTGCGTGCGTGCGTGCGTGCGTGCGTGCGTGCGTGCGTGCGTGCGTGCGTGCGTGCGTGCGTGCGTGCGTGCGTGCGTGCGTGCGTGCGTGCGTGCGTGCGTGCGTGCGTGCGTGCGTGCGTGCGTGCGTGCGTGCGTGCGTGCGTGCGTGCGTGCGTGCGTGCGTGCGTGCGTGCGTGCGTGCGTGCGTGCGTGCGTGCGTGCGTGCGTGCGTGCGTGCGTGCGTGCGTGCGTGCGTGCGTGCGTGCGTGCGTGCGTGCGTGCGTGCGTGCGTGCGTGCGTGCGTGCGTGTGTGTGTATGTGTGTGTGATGTACCAAGCACAGGCAAAAATTACATTTAAATAAACCAGAAATTATATCTCTACGCGATACATGTATGTACATATATAAATGTGTGTGTGTGTGTGTGTGTGTGTTGCGCACTCGCATCGGAATGCAAATTGCGGACAGCTTAACAGGAGTCGCCTACCTAATAAAGTTTATATTCGATCGATGTACTCGTTAGTATAATTATAATAGATGTAATGTAGAATATAAACTATAAAACACACACACACACACACACACACACACACACACACACACACACACACACACATTTATATATGTACATACATGTATCGCGTAGAGATATAATTTCTGGTTTATTTAAATGTAATTTTTGCCTGTGCTTGGTACATCAAATATCAGTATGGTGCATCAAATAATGCACAATTACGATTCGTTATTTCGATCAATAAATCAGATAATATTGGTCGATATACAAAATTATCAGGTTTAATGAACGATTAACGAAATCTAATCGCAAATCAAAAATATCTACAATCAACAATATGAAACAAATGAGTGAAAATGATGTTGGTTACGATGCTATCTCGAAAACATTCATATATACAGAATAACTCACTAAACATTTCTGTTCAAAATAATGTAAAAAAAGAGCTATTTTTTACTTGCATTTTGTATCGAGACACATGCAAAGAGTACTATTCTTATTATTATAATATTAATTTATTTTCTATATAGCTATTATAGCATAAATAATAAGCATACCTATCAAAGGCGATCATTATATACGATGGAAAAGAAAATAATTATACAAAATGCATCTATATATAGCATATGTATAGCAATAATATGATCGACGATTCGAGATAATAAATGAATTTTATGCGAGTAAATGCGCAAGTTGATGCGCACTATGACCATTATTTTAAAATATCGGCAACATTAGGATGATTAAAGCTTATTTTGTCAGTTGATATAACAGACAAATTATATCAAAAAATTATTTCATCCATCATTTCGTCCATCTTTCGATATTTTACACAATATGTTATATATATATATATATATACGATCGTGTACGTGTATGTGTTAAGCAAAACGTTAAGAAAGATCTAAACGAAACGTATAGTTGACATTGGTATTATAGACATAAGATACTTGACTTGTACTTGACTTGTACTTAAATATTATAGAATTTTGAAGCAAAAAAAAAACTGAGATTCCCATCGCGTTTACATTAGAAAGATTGGTATCCAAATAACCAGGTAACAAAATATTACCTACGGATAATAGTTGACATATCTAAAGAGAAATAAAAGATAGTTGCAAATCCGTTATTTTTCGGCGTGTAAGTGATGAATAAATAACAGCGACGCGTAAAGAACATTAAATATCGGTGAATCAGCTGGTCGCGCTACCATAACCGCAACGGCTGTTATTGATCCGCAGCCCGCGGAGGAAGGTTCCGCACGCGCTCGTAGCGTACATTGCGCGGTACATTGGCTCTTACACGTCGTCAGCAGACGACGCCAAGTAGTATCCACGAATTTACGATTTTATATTACGATTGCGACAAGAGCGCCGCACGATGCATCGCTGCACTCACCGATATGCTCCTTCTCCGTCCTAGAACCAATGCTAAAAAACCGGGGTAAGCCGCATGATACGCGTAGGACAAACCGGTGCTGGAGCGGTCACCGAGAAAGCGACTTGGGATTAATATAGGAAGAATATTCGAATGCGCACTCGATATGGAATTAGAATAGGAGAATGAGAATGAGGAGAAGGAGAAAGGAGAAACAGAGAGGAGGACACTCGCGCGACGAGTGTGAGTGAGAGCAAATCGCGATACGATAGAAAATCGGCACGACGATTTTTCGGCAAAATAATCGATCAAGGAGCACGGATGACGCGCACCGGGAAACTAATGGCTCTTGGACTCGCACACGGCTACCGTGTATCGTTACCGCGAAGCGAGCGACGACGCGACCAGCGGCACGAGCCAAGGGTGAAATTTCACCGATTGATTGCGCGCGCACCGCGTCTCGCGCACTGCACCTCGCGCATCGCGCACCACCTACCACCTACCATCTACCACCAACTACCTACCACCTACCATCTACCATCTACCATCTGTCACTTATCATCTACCATCTACCACCTATCACCTATTACCTACTATCTACCACCTATCATCTATCATCTATCATCTGCCATCTACCACCTACCACTTTTTCTTCGCACTTCAAGTATTCTCATCCCTGCTTAATCTCCGTTTATCCCCCCCGTCCTCTCCTCCCCCTCTTTCCCTCAATCGTCTGCTCATCAACCGCTCTCGATTCACTATTCTGCCGTGTTTTCTTGCACGCTCCATTTTACTCTAAAATCGTTGCGAGTATTCAATTCCTTTACCACGATTACTATTACGTAATCTCCCTATGAAACAAATGCACACGTCTTTTCTTTTTCTTCTCTTCTTTCCAACTTTCTCTTGTGAGAAGATCTGAGCAAATAGAGTATTTGCCCACACATCGCGCGATATAAATACTGTTTATTTTAAACATATCGTTTGCTGTACCGACATTGAATTACTATTCACTTACAATCTTGGAATCTTGCTAAAACTAATTGACTACTCAAAATTTTTAATAATGTTTGAATATGTAGTATATATCGACAATGTATAATATTTTATAATTCTTAAAATATAATAAAGTGCATTTCACATAATGACACGAAACACATGTAAATATTGTATATTCTTTCCTCATACATGTACTAACTTAACGAAAATTTCAAGGATCGAAATTCTGCGATTTTAACTTTCGATAGCTCAACGCAAAAATTTAAATTGTTAAAACTCGCGATTCAAAGTATTAAAATATAATGAAAAATAAAATGAAGCAAGTTAGCTTTCAAGTATTCCAACTTTAAAAGTTACAGTTAACTTTATTATACTTTTATTTTCATTTGTTTTATAGTATAAACTGCGTTATATAATTACAATAATATTATAAATAATACAAAATAACAAATAGTAAAACACACACACACACACACACACACACACACACACACAACGCCACACACAGAATCATTAACAAAGTTATGTAAATTATATTAAAATATCACGTTTCTAGTAATTTTAGTATTTTTAATAATGGATAATAACAGCGCAAATGAGAATCAGCGCTGTAGGACGATGCGCAAACTACATTTTCAATTTTAACTCAGTTATTAGTAAAAAGTTCTAAACGTTTCAACTTAAATTTAAGTCATCGTCAGTGGTACATCTCCAGCGTGTTTTTTTTCGTTAAGAATAAGTTGCACGTTTCTATAAAACAATAGTTTTAAAACAATAGTTAAAATAACATTTTTAATAAATAAGATTTGAAGGCATTTTAAAATATATTTTATTACACGAATCGACATACACGTCAATGTAGATTGACGTATTAATTCAGGCTTAAAATAAGAATCCTCTTAAGATAACATAGACTTAGTTTACACTTAGCCGTCCAATCCCGGTTCATTTCAAAATGAAATGGATTTAGGGAGCCTTTATACCGGATTGATCTTACTCCGTTAAGAAAAGAGGATTAAAGTGGATGGAAATTAATCCGTTTACACTTAAGAAATATTACTTCATTCCGAAGTGAATCGGGATTGAACGACTGGGTGGAAACTAAGTCATAGAGAATTTCTTATTAAATATCGAGACTGCTTTCCAAAACTCATCGAAATAAACTTTTTCCAATCATGACGTCTGCAAATGTATTTATATAGCTCATAAGTCCATGACTCATAAAACTAGTGACAGTTAAACATAAGAAGAATAATTGATTATTGGCCGGTATTCAGTATAGTCAGTTCTTATATTTAAGATTGTCTTAAAATTTCAACTAATAGGATAGCTGTATGAGCTTATTTATGACGATCTTAAATATAAGAACTGACTATGAATACCGGCCTATGATCAATTTCGGGTAGAGCTCGATTGCCTACATTGCCGATTAATCAATTTAAAATAAAATTTTTTAGGGTGCGTCCCATTTGACCCGCTACAGTTGGACACAGTCACTTACAGCTTACGACCGATGCCTGGAGATTTTCCACTGGATCTACCAATCAAATAATTTTATTTTGAATTGGCCATTCGGTAATGTGAGCAATCGAGCGTCACCCAATTTTTTGCTTCGTTAGCGTTTGCAAAACCAGCTTTTCTTCGTTCCGTGAAAAGGAAGAAGGCGATAAGCAATAGCGTTTCAACGCTACTTTTCATTGAGGTGGAGTGGGAGTAAAAGCTAGCTTTGCTTCGCTGCATGAAATTACAGCTTGAGAAAATGAACCAATCAGAATCTTTTATTTCCATTGTGGGAGTAGAAATAGAGGATTATGATTGGTTTATTTTTTTATGCATTATGCAGAAATATATGCTGCGACCCTTAATGCGTACCATTTTGATTCGCGTATTAAAATTTGCATATAGTGTAAACTAAAGAACCTTTTCATACCGACGCTTGACGCTCATTTTTAGCGTCAAAATAGACCACGTGATTAAAAGTGACTGAACTTCCAAAGTTTCAAACTTCATTATGTTGCATCAGCTTTGACCACGTGACCCATTTGATGCTAAAATGAATGTCAAGCGTCGTATGAAAAGGCTCCGTAATAGATGTGGTAAAAGTTATTTTCATCAAAGATCCGATTAATTTAATCGGCCGATTATTTCATTGGAATTGACCAGTCATATTTAAATTGTTAAATTTGTAGATATATTGTGATGGTCATTTGCAATGGAATAATCGACCGATTAAATTAACTGGTGTTGGTGAAAGTTGCCCTTACTACATCTATTATAGACCGGAATTAAAGCCGTGATAAAACTCAATATGTAATATCAAACACTCGCATTGAGAATTAAACTTTTATTCAAATTACGTTTGACTGATCTAAAAGATTAAAAGATTATTTTGGTTGAATTTCAAATGTGAGACAAGACATTACACGCGATGTTATTATCCTTAACCGTCTTCTTGCGTATATACTTTGCGTATATACGTGATACATACATAAATCGTCTGTATAGATTATAAAGATCATATTCATATGCGTATGCGCATGTCACCTGCTGCAATTCTATTACTATAAAAGTTGAATATGATTTTAATTTGTCTACTCGTAAAAAGAGATTAAATACGGCATTAGATTAACCAAAATAATTTCAATATGAAACCTACACTCGTAGCTGATGAAATGTTTCCCGAAGGAGCTGGACCTTATGTCGAATTAGAGGAGGTAACGTATATACATACTAGTGAGGTTAGAAAATGTTTATGTTGATATAGTAAGTTATTGGTGCAAATTGGTAGTTTAACTTTTTGACTCTCTCTTACGATAAAATATGTTTAACATTGATTTTAGGTTGGAGGTAGTAGATTATTAGTGGATCTCACAGCTAGTGAGAAAGCGGTTCATTCAGAATTTTTCAATGGTACGACAAATACTAAATAATTCTATATAATGCAAACTTGACTAAACTAACTCTATTCTCTTTAAAATCCATAGAAAATCAATAAATTTCTTTTTTTTAATTTGGATATTTTTCCAAAGAGCAGCTCAGAAAATTTCAATGATATACTAAATATCATTTAATTTTATAAGTATTTCTACATATGTCGTAGATTAAGAACATATTTTTTTTCATAAACAATAATCCAAGTTTATCAGAATATACGGTTAGTTTATTGAAATAATTGTTTCTTTTTTTTAGAGTTTGATGATCTTTACGACGACGATGACTTGGAGTAAAGCAGCATTCCTAGGAAGTTCAGCTACACAACGCTTTTGTACAGTACCGTGATTAAACTTAATGTTAAAGCAGAAAGTTCTTGTCCTCGCCAAATCCATAAACGTAAACATGATTATAATATGTAAAGAATCAACAGACATCGTTTCCAGTTGCGTTCAGCAGAAAATATGATAGTTACATATTAATTACATAATTTACTTAGCATTGTATAGCTGACAAAATAATAAATGTTCTTTCTTTGTCTTAATTTCTTTTGAAATTATATTTGCTTGTGTTGCCTAGCTCGCTATTTCTTTTTCGGCATAATGCTCTACCAGAGTCGATACAATTGTACTATCGCTTTTACATATACCGAGAATACATAATTATTGGCAACATTGACACAGCACATCTTCAATATACCGAAAGAAAAATCGGAGCTCTCAAGATATAAAATCAATCTTCAAGATTATCATCACATATCTTCAAGATTTGTGTATTCTTTCTTTCTTTCTCTCTCTCTGTTGAACGCAGCCGTTAAATGTATTCTATATTTATACATATAGTAGATGTGAAAAAATTTTAATTTTTTAAGTTTGCTGTAAAAAAACTACCGCAAACTCTTACAATTTGGTACATATTCTTTTCTTTCTCAAAAGACTAACCACAAACTACAAACTTCATACTGTAACATTATTACAATTTATTTGTATTTTTAATTCGAGTCAAATGTGCGCCTGCATCTATCATACGTCATTTTACTGCGTACCACAGACAAGTGTTATTATAAACGTGCCATAAGAAAATGAGTACTGGTCAATATATCTCGTACACATAATAATATTATGATACTGTAAGATTATAATTTATAATACATAGACGCTAGAGTCATATAAACTTGTATGATGATGCACAACTAAAATATAGCACCCCATTTCAGTCATTCTGCATTTATTTATTCCGGTCATTCCGCGCGCGTGCATTCAACTATTTTATTAGTTGATACGAAAAAAGGGCCACTTTGATTTGCCAATACAATTAGTCCAATTAATTGCTACGTTTTCTCCTTAGCCCCAATCAACATTTTCCTTTCGACCATACTTTCTCATTTACTTCAACAGATTTGCACATTCCACTCACTTTATCTATCAACTCTTATCCTTGTTCGACATATGTTAAAAACTGGCGATCGGGGTGAAGACGATATTGGCAACAATGACGATATTATTAATCCTGGCATATCGCTGTGATGATAGTGGCGAATATCCTAAAATTCAAAAACAAAATCCCTTTAATTCTGCAATTTAATATTGCAAACATCATATTCTAAACGTGTTTATTCTTAAAAATGTATTCACATGTTATTAATACATCAGAGGTAATAATTGCCACGAACGGATAAATATTATCGGACAATATTGTCCGATATGCATGAGGCACACAACATCTGGGGCTCTATTCTTGAAACATATCGCATACGAAAATCCTATATAATATAGGTCACATAAATTGTAGGATTTTCGTATACCATGTTTCAAGAATAAAGCCCCTGTACGCATATATATAAAAGGTATAAGCATAATAAATGAGAACGGAATAAACATACAAACCCTGAGTCTAGCTTTTGAAAAGTTAATCGGGGTGCTAGTTAACTTCAAGATCGCTATCAGCCTGATCGTCCTGGTCACTTTCCTCCTCGTCGTCCTCTTCCTCCGAATAATATTGAGATGGTGGCGATAAAGGATCTTCCGATAATGAAGTATGTGACGACGATGGTGGCCGAGAACCTTCCAATTTCATGTCTAAATCCTCCATCGACGTACTTGGACCGGGAATAGTTACTGGAATAAACTTTTCTAAATCCCCTGATGCTAATTCTACAACAAATAATGCTCTCAGAGAGTGGACGAGTGGACTGATATACAAGTGCAGATAGTGTGTGTGTGTGTGTGTGTGTGTGTGTGTGTGTGTGTGTGTGTGTGTGTAAAAGAGATATGTAACACACACGTACGTTCTACATATTTTTCAAGTGACTTCGGAACCATTATTTTCGCTTTTTGTAAATTTTCTTCAGTGCATTCCCCTTTTTCTAGTCCTAAAAGTATATATTTTTATATTTTACAATATGGAAACTTACAGTGTACATATTAACAATGTAAAAAAATGAAATAATATTATAATTGTGAAAGTAGAAAAAGTAGGATTAATATTTTTACCGAAAGCGAGACCCATCTGCTTTAGAACTTCGATATCGTCATGAATTTCAAACTTATCATTAAAATTAAACAGGTACTCGGTTCTGTAACGAAAAATAATATCTGATTAATACTCCTTCCTTAATTTATTTATACTATTTGTCGATAACTTTTTTTTTCCTTTTATTTCGCGCGATTTGATATGACGATGACATACTTGTCATTTGAAATGCTGCAATCTATGACAGTCTTTTTACTGGTATTCACAATGAGGAATGGCAGCTGTATGGCAGAATTAGGTTTCGGTGGCCCGCGGGCATTCTCGTTTAAACGATTACGTTCAACCAAATTCTTGAAAGAAATGTGAGAGAGAATTAGTTGATGCAATTGCTGCGTCTTAGCTTTGATTCTCTCAATCTTCTTCTTCTTATCTTTTTCTAATGCTACACATTCCTGTAATGAATTAGTGGGCAAGCCGAGCCACCTGATTTCCTTTTTCTCTTTAGAAATGATATTCATTGCCATCAATACATTTAGAGCGTCATATACTCGTCTTCTAATATTTTTCTGATCGTATTGCTGAAAAAGAATCAAGCATATGATAGAAATTTAATTAATAATCAAGTATGTATATTGAAATACAAATTTCTCAAAGCAAAAAATGTGTACCTTGTGCTGAAAAATAAATACCTGATCTGTCAGAGAATTGATATGAGCAGGATTAGTGAATTCGCCAACCAATTCGTCTGCTACTTCATTATAAGAAGTAGTACCTTTCTTCTTCACTTTTTCGCAAACTTTCATCGAGAAATGTCTCAACCCTTTCCCGACCTTTTCTGCTTTTCTCCGTTTACTAAAATACAAAGACAAGGTATAAATAAAAATCCATAGCTCAGTGTAGTTAGATGTAGAGAGTACATCGCGAAACTGAAAAGTTAAATTCATCCCTGCTTTTATTCTTTATGTTGTGTGTGTGTGTGTGTGTGTGTGTGTGTGTGTGCGTGTGTGTGTGTGCGCGTGCGCGATAAAATCATTGCATTACTCAGGCACAAAGTCGCCACTTTCCACATCTTGCCTTTTCCTAGATCCGCTGTGATCTAATATCGGACTGATAAAAGTTTTCCCAGTAGCATCTTTAATAAGTTGCGTAGTACTATTAGACTGCTGTTGTTGCTGCTGCTGCTGCTGTTGTTGTTGTTGTTGTTGTTGTTGTTGCTGCTGCTGTTGTTGGGATACAATAGCTTGTTTTATATCGCTCTAGAATAAAGCAATTATATGCGAAAGTAGTTTGCTATGAAATTTAATATTTCTGTTAAATTGTTATTATCACACTTATAATCACTTATATATTTACCATTTGTGCAGATGTTAATTGTATAGTTTTGGTCACTATAGATTCTCCTGCTTTCGACGTTGCCATTTTAGTATTTTGTAAAGGTATTGTTACCAATCCTATAATGTTTAAATAGAAAGCAACGTGTGTGTGTGTGTGTGTGTGTGTGTGTGTGTGTGTCATGTACGTACGTACGTACCACACACACACACACACACACACACACACACACACACACACACACACACACACACACACACACACACACACACACACACACACACACACACACACACACACCCCATATATACAAGTGTGTGTGTGTGTGTGTGTGTGTGTGTCAATATTGAGATTACAATCATAAGAAAAAAAAGAATAAAGAAAAAATACTTACTTTGTCCTGGTGTAGAAGGATTTTGCAAACTAATAGTCCTAAGAACTTGCGTATTCGATGATAAAACCTAATTAAGAGATGATATGTGTATAATATTTATTAAAAGTCATTTTTTCCAAGTATCATTGATTTAAAGAAAAATATTGAAAATATTTTCAAGTGTAGTTAAGTTATAGTTTAGTTTTTATAAAGCAATTTCTCACAAATATTATTCGTCACACGCACACGCGCGCGCGCGCGTCCCCACACACCCACACACACGCGCGCGCGCGCGCACACACACACACACACACACACACACAAAATCTCTACATTAGGTCAATAATTATAATTGTAATTATAATTACAATAATTATAATTGTAAACAAGATATAAAATCAAGGCAAGTACCTGTGATTCTTGATTAGGAGCTTTAAACACTTTAAGGCCACCTGCATTTGTCGTGCTAACAATACCACTTAATGCTTTATTAGGTGTACTTTGCACTACTTTTATCACTTGTGGATGTCCTGCAATAAATTCAATTCATCTGTAATTGCATACATGTATTTCAGTTTTTATATATGTATATAGGCAGAATATTTAAAAATTTTTTCTTTAGACAAGAGGAAAGCCCTACTTAAAATTATTGATACTTTATCTATTAATTTTAATCTGTAATAAGAAACATGCATTATATATATATGTATATATATATATATATATATATATATATATATATATATTTGCATATCATAATATACTGAAAAAGTAAAAATAAAATAAAACAAAATATATGTTACATATTTCCAATTGGAACAACATTTTATGATTATATTATAGATAAGAGAATATAGGATAAAGCAGATAAATGAATAAAAGAGAAAATGTATCACCAAGACTATCATGAAACTGCTCATGATTGATGGATTATCTATACTATGCAGTTTTATATCAAGAATATAAACAAATGACATTAATATATTTATTTTACAAGTTCTCTGCTTTGACATACCTAAAAAAAGAATCATTTAATTTCGAAATATCTGTATCATCTTATAAATTATATAGATTACACAAAATCTTTCATGTTTATACCATAGTATTTAAAGATTGTAAATAATTAAATTTACAAATTGTCAATGAGCATAAATGTTAGGCACTTAAAGACAAAACGAATGAGAATACGCTTATCCAAATCCAAGTCGACAATACTCAATAGTCGAATATTGAAAGTGCATGCCATTTTAGCTTTATACATATTTGTATAGATAAATATCATTAATATATTGCAAGAGATGGAATGTTGAGCTTCTACTTATTCTAAACAAAGAAATTAATCTTGGTTACATTAGAGAATCACGATGAAATTACTCGCATTGGTACTTCTAAAATTGCAACTGAAGATAGCAGAAAATATTTGTATGAATTTTTAAAATGGCAACAAGTTATTTGCCTAAGTTGATCAAGTTACAGTCGATATGATTCGTTATCAAAGAGAATAAAAGAGCGATAGAGGCGTGAAAGAAACATATTTACGCATAATCGAGTAAATAAATCGCTGGCTGTTTCATTAGCGGCAAGAAGCTGCTCTTGCCAGTCGAGCCGGGAATATACACACACGCACAATCTCTCAATAAAATCTCTCAAGGAGATACTCGATAGGAGACGAAGCAATAAGAAAATCGCAACGTATAAAAAGCGGATAAAAAAAGGCAAGTTAATTGAAATTTAGCTAGGAAGCGGGAAAAAGTTGCGGGATCGTGTCGCTTATGACAAACTTGAACAAGTTGGGAAAAGCGCGAGAGAGGAAACTCGCGTAAACTCACAACCGGTCGCAATTTTGGTAATTTGGTGAATTTCGGTGATCGCGGAGCTTGACAGGAAGGCGGAGGGTGTTTGCAGGCGGGCGTATGCCGCGCGGCGACCGAATTTTCCTCGACGTTTGCGGGGGAACGGAGGCGCACGCGAAGGCAAGGGAAATACGAAACGAGGGTCACGCGTGTGCCGACTGTGTGTTGGCGCGCGCCGCACGGATCCACTTACCATTAGCGTCGTGTATTAGGAAATTCATGGTTTTATTTTGCTGTGTCATCTCCGGCGTTATTGGGCCGTCAATCGGCTGAGGACGATACCGCGGATGAACCGTGCGAAAAAGAGAAATAAAAAGATCATAAGGGCTACACTTTGCTCAGACCATCGGCTTGCCGTATCACCAAAATGGCGACTTCGCATGTAAAAGCACTCGCGAGGTTGATTTGCGAGGTATCGCGTGCCGTTAAACCGAAACGATCCGTCAGCTATGTCAATTTGGCGTCTCCTCTATCGCGATCGGCCGTGCATAATTCGCACGAGCTCGGGATATTCGCGCTCTACCCGCAGCCAGTCGATCCCACAGCTTCCGCGTGCACACGGACTGGAAATGAGCTTGGCGGCACGACAAAGCTAAACAGCTGATTGGCCGGCCGCCGGTCACATGGTCGTCCTCGTTCCACGTTACGCGGCGCCCCTCTCGTGACGCGCGCGACGCGACGCGCGCCATGCTTTGCAATGCCGCTTTCGCACAGCGCCACTTGCGATCGCGCCAATCGCGCCTAACAAGATAGATGTCCCTATAAGATAGGGATATTAATCGCGACAACCGCTGATCACGAATTCATCGACATCGCCTCTCTATTCATGCTCGACGCTCGATACTCGACCAGTCCGGCACACGATGCTTTTTTTCTTGCTGATTGCTAGCTGGATCGCGTGCTTGTGAACTCTTGTCTTCGATTGGTATTTTTTTAGATTCAAAAGAATATACCAATCAGAAACAAAAGCTCAACGAGCACACAAATCCTGCTAGCAAATCAGCAGGAAAAAAAGTATCGTGTGCCGCTGGCTTAAGATACATTCATATATATATATATATATACATACATATACATATACGTATACGCTTGTCATATTCAATGAGAGGCAAGAAAATCGGATGACGCTCGATTGGCCACGTGTCGATTGGCCAATTTTAAATAAACTTATTTGATTGGTTGATCCAGTGGAAAATCTCCAAGCATCGCTGTAAGTGGCTATGTCCAATTGCAACGTCGTCAAACGGGGGACGCTCCCACAAAAAAATTCTAGATCCTGAGAATCGATTGCATAATCGATTACAGTCGATTTTTGAAACGAGATGAAAATTAGAAAAGTTAGGAAATTTATTAGAATATTTGTAATTTTATGTTGAAATTCCAACAGTAAATTTCTTCACTTTTCTAACTTTCACCTTGCTTAGAGTCAATTTTACAATCTTCAGTTTATTTAAACAGCCGGTTAAGTATCAACAATGATTGATCAATTCTAGTATATTTCGCTTAATAATAAATGTTATTAATCAATTCCAATGGAATAACCGGTCGTTTAAGTTAATCGAAGATTGTGAATTGACCCTCAAATACACAATCGATCCCCTGCTTCGTTTTCGCGACGCCAATTAAAACGAAAACGTAACATAATCTCATTTCATCCTCGCTGATGAAACTGCCAAACCGTCATTTCGGAATGCTTAAGATTCGACGTCTTTGATGAGAAGGAAAGGATTGGGGGGAGGGGGGATGGAAGAAGGACAAAAATATATGAGGTATATAAATATTATAATGTACAAAAATCTGAAATCGCGATGCCACTGATTCCACAAAATGGCAAAAGAGAAAATTAGTGAGTAAAATTGATTCGAGACGTTCCAACATGTATACTTTTAATGTTGATTCGATTCCTACAACACTACAGATTTTTGCAAAACATTTAATTCGATATGTAAATGTAACAATTATATCTTTTAACTGTAATGCTCGTACATCCATAGCTGGTTCTTTAGGAACAAAAGTGATATTGGAGCCTCTACATAAAATGTTCAATTGCTGTTTTGACACTGAATATGTCAATTCTTCTTTACAAAGACACTCAGTATTCATTATTTACATCATACAAAAATATTATAAGCATTATTGTACAAGGGGAAAAAATTATTAATATAATATTTATACATATCAGATAAACTACCATGTGCAATAAAAATCAAAATCAAATAGATATATACATTCTCTTGCGAGATCCTTAGCCGAACCAATGATTACCCATACATTCTCTAGTCCACTCTGTTTGACACAGCCAACACCAATGATAGCCACATCCCGCTCTTGTGCATACCATATGCATGCAACCTCCTGCAAATATGTTGTTTACAAATACTTGACAATTTATTATATTTTTTATATTTGTAAGGAAATCATACAATAAAATTATAGATCTCTCACAAAATAATTTTATATCATATATCTTCTATCATATATTATGTTCTTTTAATTTTTCCACCTAATTCATTTTCATATATGTTCATATACATCAGCAAAATGTTAACTTTTATGAATCTTACCGTCTCGTTCAGTAGGAGTTCTGCATTTAGGACAAGGTTTTGTAGATATTTGTATCGTCTTTTTACTAGCGTCTTCCCATTTAACCTAAAATATACGTGTGCTAAATAAATTTCGAAAAAACGAGAAAAAAAGGAGAAAAGATTGTCTTGACAGATGTATTAAATTTAACTAACTTCGTTTGCTTTTATAGGATCTATTGAATAATTTCTAGTTGAAAAAACACTTGTAGATGCTTCTGACGTTTGTGACTCACATTCTCCTACATGATATCCTTGTAAACAAATTCTGCAAAAGACATACTGCAAAAATAAAAATAATTTTATATATATATATATGTACACACACACACACACACACACACACACACACACAAATTCAAAGAATGTAATCATTAGACACTAATCTGATTTCTATCTTATAGAAAATGTCTATATTGTACATTTGTTGTTAAAGAAACGTTACATTTAGAGAATTACAACGTGGTAAATCAGCAAGAGACCGTCAATATGATGCTTATAATAAACAAGAAAATAAACAATGAGAATCTTAAAATGACTGCATATTTTAATAATTAAAGAAAATATTATAATTCTACAGAGGATCGTGTATATTTAGCATATATTTTGTATTTTTTTAAAAAGATGTCAAAAAGAAAATTGTAAATAGCTAATAATAACATTCTATAAGTTTCAAATGTAAATTTAATTCAAATATATTTGAAATATAATTGAGAAATGCACAACTTATAATACATAAATTGTGCATTTTTAAATACAAAAGAATAAAAAGACGTATACAAAGACACATAAGACTTATATAAAAAAAATCGCTTACACCACATCCACCAATACACTGGATTTTTCGGCACTCGGTATCACCTTCTGTATCATAAGGTATAATACCCATCCCACAATTTGGTCTTGGACACAAAAAACCACCAGCGCGTAAAACATATTCCTCCGTGCCAAATCTCTGATACCTTTCATACTGCATATATAAAAAAAAATATATATTAGAGTATTTTCAAAAGAATTCAAATTGAGAAATATAATATTACATGTAAATTATTTACCTGTTCTATGCTAAGAAGATGAAAATGATGAATTTCACGGATAAAAGAATTGGAGCATCCAGCAGGACAAGACAAAGTATAATATCCTTCAGTAATATCAAATTGAAATTGTCGCTCGTGTAAACGAACTGTGCAATATTCACGAAAACAATCGAGACAAGTCACATGACCAGCTTCACATGGAAATAACAAAACAGTTTCTCTATATATAATGAAATAAAAGAGCAATATTAGTTATTAAAAGATATTTCTGAGATATCATATTTTCATTATATTAAGCACCTGATATCCATGCATGCTAGACAAGGAATATTCCTTAAATTTGGCTTTATCAAGTAAAGGGGTACAGCTTCGTCATTTTCTCCCAAACTGGGATGCTTTGCACATTTAAAGTAAAAATGAGCGTAAGAAATCTGGATATTTGTCTCGTCTCTAAACGCATTAGAGGTTACAAGACAAAAGTCATTTTCGCAATGTACGGTTATTCTTTTTGGTTGTAACACATCTGGCCAGCATTGAGGATCTCTATCCACAGTTACAGCACCGCTACCACATGTTGCACATTTGACCCTTAATTTACCAGCTGTCACCTCTTTACATGGCGCCGAACAGTATACATAAAAATGTGCTCGATTTTCCTGCTGCTCTGTCAACAAGAATAAAGTGATCAATTAATCATTTGTTTCTTAGCGTTTATAAAATATACCATCTTTATAAAATTAATATCGCTACTACCTTCCAAGGATAAGTCCTTTTGATTTGATTCATCCAAGGATAAATCCATAAGTATCTCGTTCATAGGTTTGCTGCCACTATCATTCGAATCTGACATCTCTGACATAGATTCCTCTATGGAATTTGCAGCATCCTTCTTTCTATTAAGCTTCTCATGTGGCGTCCGTACTGCATGCAAAACACTTTGTTGCCCTAAATCACATTCCTGCAATAGTAAACGTATCGATATATCACCACACAAGCAGATACGTAAGCGTAGAAATAACTTTATGTGTATAAACGACCTCTTACCTCTATTATAGTTGAATTGTGCAGTTCTTTACCTGCAAATATAATTTTAACATCTTCCGGTGCTATCCCCATCCGAGGCGCAACAATTTCCTTTAAATTTTTTATATCCCATTTTGGATCCAATTCGACAGAAAGAGTATTGCCTGTATTTGTTTTAATGTATATACTTAGAGAATTTGGTATTTTGGATTTATCAAACCAAAACAATCGTAACATTCCGAGAAATGCGTTTTTCACGAAATTAAACCAAGAACTCATAATTCGTATCATTCACGAGCACACGCTAAGCAGTCTTTTTAATTTAAGCTTTGTATTTATAATTATTTATAATTAAAGCTTTGTTTTTGAGGTTTGGATTTGATGAATCAATAGTTGGGTTCCGTAAAGCACATATGCGCGCATTTTGTTATAGTTGCGTGACATGAACTATAGATAAATGCGCGCATATGCGTTTTACGGAATCCAATCAGTGTCTCATTCCACTGACTAACCTTTGCCGACGATCACCGACATGTTGTCTCATATTTTTCTAGTGACGATGCCGTGAGATGACTGTCAGATCAGAATCAAAATTATTCGCGATTCGTTCCCGTTTCAAATTGATTAAATGATATGTGATTACGACACATCCAAGAATAACATAGCACCTTTTTTTCCTTACATGCATTAACGAGTTTTCCATCTCTCTCCCTCCCTCTTTCCCTCTTGCCGGCAAGCTGAAATTTCAATTTGAGCTAATTTCATCGCGAAACAGACACGAATGACGAAATATGTTGATAAATATTTCATATCGAAATAAAAAAGGACATTGTTAATGAACAAGATTGTTAATCGTAACAAATGGCCAATAATCATTTGTAATTCAACACAAGATTATAATGTACTTTTCGGCTGAACTTTTTGTAGTTCATCTTCCTTTTCTTTCTATATTTCCAGAGAGAAAAAGAGAAAAGATAAATATGTGAGTTCGACTAAAAAAAAAAAAAAAAAACCAGATCTAAAATCACACAATCACGCTTCGCTTTGAATTTTTAAAATATTCAAAAAACGTAAAAATCCTGCTATACTGAATCTAGATGAAAATGAGTTTGCACGTATGTTTATCTCGGAAGATTTGCGATTATTCTATTCTAATATGCTTTCTAATCTCTATCGCGTTTTCCTCTCTTTCTCTTGTTAAAACTATTCCGCTATAAACTATTTTTTCGTTTTATTCAAATCTTTTATATCTTTAACTCTAAGTTAGATTTATCATTTGGCTAGTTCTCTCTTCTTTTTCTCGTAAAGTTGTGTTTAAAATTTCCTATACTTGATATGAGAAATTCGAATCTTCCCTTTAGCAGAGGATACTTTTAATAATTTTTATCTGTTTAACGATTAAAAAAAGGAGAGAAAATGAAGGATCGTTGATGACGGATCGAGCTTCGAACGGATAACGAAAATATGTTCGAGGGAAGAACATAATTTTAATCATATTACAAATATTACCTATATACAAATACGTTATACGAACTTTATATATACAAGAAATACATAGAGCGATACGCACTAAATGAGGATACGGGAAAAATTAATTTACCCGATTAGTGATCGATAGGTTGAATCATGAAAGAACGAGGTGTGAAGAGAAACAATTTCAAGAAACACAACAAATCATATTTTTCAGACTTTTATTTTATAATCCCATAAGTCTAAAGTAGTCTTTTTAAGATGTGTACGTGAATGGTCTTGCGCAATACAATGGGAATAAATTATAATACTTTGGCTACGCTTACGGGGTTGAAACCGTGGTGCCTTTTCTTTTTCGTTTGAGCGAACGTTGGTACAACTTTTTCGGATCAGCGGTTTACCCCATCGTGTAAAAAAAAAAAAAAGGAAAAAAGAAAGAAAGAAGACAAAAAAAGGCCATCTTTTCCCTCAACGATAGCAATTGTAATAAAAATAAAAAAAAAAAAAAAAAAAAAGGTAATAAACAGATAAGAAGTCAGAGGCTTGTCTCTCTCTACGCGGAATGACGTACATTGTAACACACGTGTTCAACACTTTGATGCATCTCTTAAAAATACCGCTTAGTGATCGGAATGCATTGATTGCCATATGTTCAGACTCCGTTGTCTCTTTCTACGGGAAGAATAATCAACAATTTTTCTCGCGACAGAAACCTCGGAGTCATCCGCGCAACTATTTCTTGCTCAGATTCTTGTAAAAAAATGGCAATCGAAGTTTACGCGTGACGGGAGAGGGCTTGGCGAGTTTAACGGAAAAAAAGCGTTCCGCTCTCGCGTTGAGAGAAGGATGTTTCGCGAGGAATGTTGAGCTAAATGCTACCGTAGACACAAGTTATTCAAATATATAATACAAAGTACGCGATATAAGACAAGGTAGAAAAAGGTATTTAGGAATCGGGGCACATGTTTAAGATAGTTATATCGAATTGATGAAAAACGATGGAGAATGATCGTGTTCAAACGAGCCGTCGATCTACTCTAGGTTACCGCCGAGGAACGATCGCGGGAGAAGGGCACGATATCGCGTAAGCTCCTCTCTCCTCTCATTTAATCGGACACGTTTACATCACGCGTATCTTAAACACGTACATCCGAATTGAAAGAAGCTACCCTTGCCCCGGAGGAACCAAAGGGCAATCGTCGCGGAAGTTGATGTTACGTCCGCCTGCGAAACGAGACAAAAGCCCCCCTCTCTCTTTCTCCTTTTCTCTCTCTCTCTCTCTTTCTCTCTCTCTCTCTCTCTCGCTCTCTCATTTCTCAAAGTCTCAGGGATCGGGGAATGATAGTATGTGTAATCGCGAACGCGTTTAGAAGCACTTCCTGTGAACGATGGAGGGCCCAGACTCGTCGTATTCCTGCTTCGAGATCCACATCTGTTGGAAGGTGGAGAGCGACGCGAGAATCGATCCGCCGATCCATACGGAATATTTCCTCTCGGGTGGAGCGATAATCTTAATCTTCATGGTAGATGGAGCTAAGGCAGTGATCTCCTTCTGCATCCTGTCGGCTATGCCAGGGTACATGGTAGTACCGCCGGACAGAACGGTATTGGCGTACAAGTCCTTACGGATGTCGACATCGCACTTCATAATCGAGTTGTATGTAGTCTCGTGAATACCGCAAGCTTCCATACCTAGGAACGAGGGTTGGAAGAGAGCCTCGGGGCAGCGGAATCGTTCGT
This sequence comes from Pogonomyrmex barbatus, assembly GCF_055798465.1. Lineage (NCBI taxonomy): Eukaryota > Metazoa > Arthropoda > Insecta > Hymenoptera > Formicidae > Pogonomyrmex > Pogonomyrmex barbatus. The sequence continues at coordinate 14,202,203 of NW_028297116.1, forward strand.
TACCTATAGTGATGACTTGACCGTCGGGAAGCTCGTAGCTCTTCTCCAAACTGGACGAAGAAGCCGCTGTAGCCATTTCTTGCTCAAAGTCGAGCGCTACATAGCAAAGTTTCTCCTTGATGTCGCGAACGATTTCTCGTTCGGCCGTAGTTGTGAAGGAATATCCTCTCTCTGTGAGAATCTTCATAAGATAATCGGTCAAATCGCGACCGGCCAAATCTAAGCGGAGAATAGCATGCGGTAAAGCGTATCCCTCGTAGATCGGTACGGTGTGGGAAACGCCATCGCCCGAGTCTAACACGATACCGGTGGTACGACCGGAAGCGTACAGCGACAGTACAGCCTGGATCGCTACGTACATCGCAGGAGTATTGAATGTCTCGAACATGATCTGTGTCATCTTTTCACGATTAGCCTTGGGATTTAAGGGTGCCTCGGTGAGAAGGACCGGATGCTCTTCCGGAGCTACTCGCAATTCGTTATAAAACGTGTGATGCCATATCTTCTCCATATCGTCCCAGTTGGTAACGATACCATGCTCGATCGGATATTTGAGCGTTAGGATACCTCTCTTGGATTGGGCCTCATCACCAACATACGAATCTTTTTGTCCCATACCGACCATGACACCTTGATGACGCGGCCTACCGACGATTGAAGGGAAGACGGCGCGGGGAGCGTCATCCCCGGCGAAACCAGCCTTGCACATGCCGGATCCATTGTCGACTACGAGCGCGGCAACTTCCTCGTCGCACATGTTTGCTTTCTTGATTTATCTGCAAGAGCAAGATCACGATTAGTCGCAGAAAATGTAATGTTTTCACATACAAGACAGAATAGCCAAATTAAAATTAAAATGCATCTTTAGATGTATGTTCTCTCTTTTCATCATCATTTTATCACGAGTGTGTCGGATAGCTTTGATTCTTGAATAAATATATCACGACAAATATTATCTCCATTTATAATTTACTAAGTAATTAAAAATCCGGATTCATTGGTAAACTAGCGGGCGTATAAATATCGAAATATCCCATTGATTGGTCACCGGTATTCGCTTCATACATTCAAAATGGCGTCGAAAGGACACGTAATATAAGCAGAAGAAGTCGTAAGAAATGAATGATTCTCGTAAATCGTATATTCAAAATGTTAAATATTTAGAGATATGGATAAGCATAAGTTGAGTAGCAATCAAAATTGTAGACACGACGAGATAATGCGAAGAAATTTTTCAAGAAAATGCGAGAACAATCTTATCATTTAATTATCGAAGAACCGCACCCTATCCTGCCCTGCCGTGCTTTGCCCTGCCCTGCCTTGCCCTGCCTTGCCTTGCCTTGCCTTGCCCGGCTGTACCCTGCCCTGCCCCACCCTGCCCCGCCCTGCTCCGCATGACACGACACGACTCGACTCAATTCGATTCCACTCTACCCTTGTTAATAAAAAAACATTTTTCGAAATTTTGTAACATTTTGCAAATTTAGCTTTGATTTCACATCTCGTATATGCAATGTCACGATATTGGGTCTATCAAGTAACACATGCATGCTCGTTAAACTTGATTTTGCAATGGTTTAAAATTTTCAAAGCTGTAGTGACCTAATGATTACATCAATTATACATCCCCCGAATGTCTTCACCTTAAACACTGAATGCGCTACGCAACATCCGAAATTAAAATACACATTCACCACTATTATTTGCACTTTTTCTATAACTTTTCCCGATTCTTCGCAACGATTACTACGCTAATCCTAGATATCGCTCCGCGATCGCTGACACTTTATATAGACTTACGTTTTGTATAAAAAGATTGAAGTTATATACAAGTTTGAGCAGCGACACTGTCGCACAGTCGACCGATCTAGCACTAAACGCAGAATGTACCCAACGATCGTGGTTCACGGTGTATTATATGAACAGATGCGTTGTTCCTCGGCCCCACCACTCGACGCTTGGCCAATAAGGGTGGGATATCCTCAACCAATCCTGGTTTTCTTTACCATATATGGAAGTACTCTGACACAGAGGGGTCCGTAGCCCCCCTGCCGCTCCATCATATATATACTCACACACTACACACACGCGCGCGCGCGCGCACACCACACACACACACGCACAAAACACCACATACATGTACACGCTCTCCTCTCTCTCATATTTTCTTTTTCTTTCTCTTCTCTCTCCCTCTCTGTCCACCTCTCTATCTCGTAACGCGGAGCGATGACAAGATTGACAAGCCGGTCGGCTTCACGGTATACCGATATGATATCTATCGATGGAACGTATAAATTAACTATCAAATATTCTACAAAATCTTTTAAATGAATCGGCTGTATGAGATAATCGATTATTCGTCTGTAAATTACACCTTTCGTTTGGCAATTTCATTCTTGAACCAATTCGCGTAGACATTCGTTATCCATGACGGAAATATGATAATCTAAAGTTGATTTTTCAATGATTTGAGAGATATATTTCTTCCAAACATTTCAATCTCGTGATGAATTGGAAAATTGGAATTAGTCACGTATGTGCGATTACGCGTTACATCGCATAGAGAAACGAAGAGACGCCCATCTGTCGTAAGCGCGGTAGGTTAGTAACGCGTTACGCGTCGTTGCTATTAATAAAGCTTCGCATCGTCGTCGCCTCGCAACCACCTGCCTGGCCGTCTTGGCGTTACGTCTACTAAACCACTTGTCGTCGACAACCTGTCGACTGCCTCGATGTTACGCGATTCCAGACAAAAAGCCGCCGCGCAAAAGGCGACACATCCAAAAGACGCGAAGAAAAGAGAAAATGAATAAAATTTGACCGTGCGTTCGTTAAATTCGAAATGACATCCCGCCGCGATTTACAATTATACATTTCATTCTTTGCGAGCTGATCTCACCTTGACGGATCAGATTCAAAGAGAAGGCGTAGCGAGGCGTATGTAAGCGCCGCGGGACACGCGGCTATCCTATCCACTTACCTGTCTCTTAGCGCGCCGTGAAAAACTGTTAAACGCTGTTGAACGCTGTTCGCGAGCGAGCGGATCGAATATAGGCGAGAGTGATAATCGGCCAGCAGCAACAGAAGCAACACCGTGCAGCACCGCGAATGCTATGAGCGAAATCGTCTGGTCGGACAACCGTCAGCCACAAGCCGGTATCGCGAGCGCTGCTCCGCTCCGCGCCGCGCCACCTCGCGCAGCTCACGTCACGTTACATGGACTCGTCCAGAGGTGTGGTTGGCATGCGACGTCTTTGACATTTTTATCGATATTTCTTTAAATTTCAACTTATATCCATCCATTTTTCGGAACGTAATGCACGCGATTGCGAGAAGAATGATTAAATATCTATGCGCTCGAAAGAAACGACGTCCGATTGCATTCATCGTTTTATTACACCTCCACACATACGTGTGACGTGAATGTGTGACGTGTGTTTGTAGGCACCTACCGATCTGCGAGACACCCCTCGCTATGCACAATAGACTCGTCCAGTCAGCTTCTCCCACCGTACGGATTCACAGCTCTTGCCATATATGGGCATAAAACGAAAGCGACACGCCGATTGGTCCGCCGGCCGGCTAGCGGCTAGATTCTCCAAATGCCGTTTCAAATCGTACGATACGGAAAGCGTGTCTCTTGGAAGCGTGCACTAGCGTAAAGACTCGCTTTAAGATTAACTACCTCGTAGCTACCTGCATGAGCTTGCGATCTCGTACGTACGCACGTACGTTGGCGATAGGCGCGTACCTTTAAATTATACATCCGAATAGGTTGCACATCGGACGCTTAGCTTTACTCGCGCGAAAGCGCTACATCTCGGCGATCTGCGTTGCGCACGGCGATGCTCCGCGACAACTTTTTCAAGTTTGAAAAGTTCAGTTTAAAGATAAAAAAGAGATGTTGATTCGATTTCGAAATCCACGTGTGTATGTACGCGACTGCTGTATATCGCCGCAATCGCATGTTTGTCATTAAGATTTCAGACAAATTTTCTCCAATTTACTGAAATGAAATGACGATTTCGCGCTCCACGAGAGACAGGTGAATGACACATAAGTATAAAATGTTATAAAAATAAATTTCGAAATCAAACAAGATCGATGCCGTCAACGCAATGAGAACGATGAGAGGCGCGATGAGAGACGTGATTTTTTTTACGCGGTCTTTCTCGGAACGAATTTGCACATTTGTACATTTCCAGCAAGTAGATTTCCAGCCAACGTGGATTCAAGGGCAGGCGACGAGTGCGTTGCACTCTTTTGCCACGTCATATATGCTTGCCTCCCAAGTCTGCTCTACGTTTCAAGGGTGTAGAGTGTAGGTCCTACGCGATATAGCGTTGGGTGATACAGGCAAGACAAGACAGACGCATTTAACCGGTGCGACGAACTACGTGGGAGAGGAGCCTGACGCTCAAAATCGATACGCTCCTTCTCGAAACTCCGAGTCTCGTTGTCTCGTGGCTCGTGGCTCGTGGCTCGTGGCTCGTGGCTCGTGGCTCGTGGCTCGTGGTCTCGCCGCGCCGTCGAACACGTGACCGGCTGCCATCGCGGATATACGCGGATGTAAATGTGGGAAAAAACGGATGTTAATTTGCCGATACCCTCCTTTGCAGATGAATGCGTGGAATTATCGTTTCCCAAAGGTTTCCGCACAACGAGTGCGTTTAGTAATATCCGCGTGCTTTCGATGATTCATCCTGCGAATGATCGCGTGTTTCAATTCGTACGCGAACGCCCGATTACTCTCGATCGAGTCATTTAAACCACGTAGCGGTTTCGTGACGCGATTGACGTGATTATTATCATTATGTTATTTAGATGAGTCTTCTCTATGGCAACATCGCGCGTGACGTATGGCATGACGAGTGTCTCGTCAACAGCCTCATCCGATCTCCATATCTCGATTAATCTCGGCGCACGCCGATTTTTCTTGAAATAAAATAATTAGCTCTGTTGTGTTCGCGCGTCCTAAAGACCCAATGACCCAAGAGACGTTTCGACCTTGTCTACCAAATAAGGTCTCGCGTCAAGGTCTTGAAAGAGGTCTCGCTCTTGTAAGACTCTCGAATTGTTACATCGAGTCATCGAATCATCGACGTTGTTTTTAGCAGACGCGAGACACGTCATTATCTGCCCGTGTTATCACCGTTGCTAAAATCCGACGTACGATCGGGTCATGTCATTTTGGATGAATAAACAAGATATTCGCATATTAAAAATGATTCGATGAATTCGAGAAATAAATTTGAAAGACTCAAACTGAGCTATTATACGGTTTCGCGGAATTTGATGCGATGATTCTCGCTACTTGCAACGCGCGTGCTTGAGCATAAATTGTCCGCGAAAAGAGTAGAGAAACTCGTTAATTGTCAAGTGACGTATCCAAAGTGGGCTGATAGATGGATATGGCATCGCACTGACACATCGATATCTATATAGCCGATGCAATACCGTATGTCGTCTAAATCGATATTAAATGTAATATTAAAAATTCATAAAAGAACATTATATAAATGTTCTTTTAAAAAAAAATTTTTTTTTTTAAAGAAAGCGCGCGCGCGCGCTTGTAGCGGAGATTTTATTATTAAATGTTTAACCATTTGTAAATATGACAACGATATTGATTTAATGCAGCTTATGTGCTTAACGTGATTCTATCTTATATGATACTGTCTTATAACAGTACCGTCGTACACTCGGTTGACGCCATCACTCGGTACATACGTGCTACGTGGAATCTCAATCGTGCGATAATACTCGATCACTATATTTATGTACTACTTATTTCACGTAAAATTGAGAAATCGAATCGACGCCGACGACTAGTCGAGTCTACCAAGCAGGTGATCATTCCAATTCCTATTTGTACAATTCGTCTAATTTGAAAATTTGAGAAGGACTCTTTAAACCAACAAATTTGATAATTAATAAAAAAAACAAATAGATATCTACATGTATGTTTGTAAGAGAAAGAATGGGATTGTACCAGCACTCAATTTTTACAGACGTATCTCTTCGTCCTTTGCAACATGACACATTCGCATGGATTAGTCATCGTCACATGTGCGCGCGCGCACGCATATACATAGAGCCCTACGTTGAGTTGTATCGCATCGTATCATATGAATGGAACGTTGCGACGAAAGAGTTTTCTTCAAGGATCCATACAAGCATGCAATTAATATCGACTTAAAAAAATATTTAAGTCGTAGAACGCAATCATTGGCTATGCTTCTTAATGAGCAATAATGCGGATAAAAATATTAATTTCAATATTGTAATTCGTATTTTCGAGAGTAATTAGACTAAGCCTAATTTCGCTCGCGATAAGAAAAAAAGAGGAATGAGAAGTGGGAGAATGGGAGTGAAGAAGAGAAGAAGGAGGGGAGAGAGAGAGAGAGAGAGAGAGAGAGAGAGAGAGAGAGAGAGAGAGAGAGAGAGAGACGTTCCAACATATTCTTTATTGGAAAGCTCTCTTGGATATATAACCATATTTGGTTCGTTTTACCAGTTCAGATTGTTATCTTGAATCTTTGATTCAGCTACGTAGCATTTTAACACGACGCATGGCACGATTAATAGTAAAGTCGGTGAATTTCAAATTTCAAATGACGTTAAATGCTTATGCTTTAGCTTGAGTTATACGAATAACCTAGACCTAGACTAACCGATACTAGAGGTAGGCATCAAACAAATGCGTTCTCGTACATATTAGCGACCATTTGCGTTCTTGACTCCTTTCAGAGACTGCGATCAACGAGCTCACGTGAAACAGTCAAGAATTTGAAATGCGGTCACGGCTTCGCGACTCAATGAACTCTATGTGTGTTACATAAAGCCGAAAATGATTGTGAAATTCTTTTATACAAACATAATTATAACGTAATTATAAGATATATAAACATAAATATAAGATATATGAATTTGGACATACATTTTTTACATTTTCAAGTCGAGTATAAATTTACATCGATAGAGAAGTTATAGAATTACCTACCTGCAAACAAGCCTACCTAACCTAATAGAGTTTTTTCGATGTATGCAACGAAAGTAGGCCAGGTCCACTATTATTTATTAGGAATCATGACGAGATCTATAGAAAGGCGAACAGTTTTTTTATATTTTCTGGAATGCACTTAACGTTTAGTCAGTTATCATTTAATCGAAACACAAACATGCTTTTCGCGGTTTGCAAAATCAGCATGTCATATGTATTACGATACGTTTATCGTTTTCAAAATGATTGAAAATAACTTTAAGCCAAATACTGTCGAATCTTATCCTCTCTATGCAAACCTAATTTTACGCGGTTGTTTTATTTCCGAAAAGATTTTTTACATTTTCGAAACTGTTAAATGGATAATATTTGACAAATCGATGATCGGGGCCAATATTTCCATAATCCCTATGAAAATAATATCTATTTTGCATGCAATTGCATAAAATCAAGTCTGTGATAGAAAAGATAAAAGCAATAAATGAAGTGAAGAATATCGGTCGGTGATAATTACATTTGAAAAATTAATATAATATAAAACTGTAAATAAATTATATAACTGCTGTATTCTACAAGCTACTTTCAACAACATAATGATTCATATATAACTCCTATTCGCGCGCGAGATCGCACATACATACAAACACAATTGCAATTTTATCCTGCTTTCTCTCAAATCGTCTTTGTCATCTCTTAATGTCACGTATTAATATGTGAAATCTCATCATTAATATAGTTATAAAAGTTGTAGCTTTCGTAAATAGTATTAAAGTTACTTGTATCCTAGTTAGCCTATACCAGTTGTCTATGATTAAGAGATTATTCCATGAGATGATTTAACATAAGAATTATAGTTGCTTTTATTCACCAACTTATCGGAACTATTCGAGAATATTCAAGTTTTATTAACGAGTGAATCTAAAATTGACATATATGTTTGAAATCGAACCGAAAAAACGAGAATTTCACTTTTTCATGTGACATTCATCGGTATATCGAACGCGGAAATTGAGAAAAATTAAATATCTTTATTTATACACAATCATAATCTTACACGCGTTTCTTTTTGTTTCACTTAATCGTTATTGTCGTCATTTTTAGTGCTAATAATATCTTTTGGATGATTTCTTAACCAACGGTTATTCTTTCGCAGGTACGAAAAAGTGGATTGGTACGATTTAGATAGCGATGAAGGAGGCCATCAGGGGAGAATCGACCTAGAAGAAAACCTGCTTCTGCCGTGACACCTGTCTCTCCATTACACACCATACGCGCGCGCGCGCGCGCGCGCGTGTGTGTGTGTGTGTGTGTGTGTGTGTGTGTGTGTGTACGTGCATGTGTGTATAGGCATTCCAAGAGGAATGCAAAATGATGATGTAAGGCGCCATACAAGTATTCCAACGTCACAACACAAACGTTGTTTTTACCTAGAAAAAAGCCATAATCCATTGTACATACATATATAAATATTCATATGCGTCATAAATAAATTTTTATAAATTCATAATATAGAATTTGAAAAGTATCTTGTTCAAGCTTTATGATGTTTGTTGCAGTCGTGAAGAAATCGATGAGAGACGTCTGCAGTGGGCACCACGCCCAAAGCGAGGGAGCTCCGTGACAAAATTTAGGGATTTATAAAGCAACTCCTATAATGTTGTATCAAAAATGATATAAGAAGATAAAGCAGCTTCATCTTGACTCATGTGTTTATAAATGACTCAATTTAACCTGATAAATTTAATAGTTATCTAGTTTTCAAAAGGACATCACATTGCTCTTTTCCAATGGAAAGTACTCTATATAAATCATAATCATCATGGCGTAAAATTTTGGGAACGTTATTTATTGAAAAATCGTATTTTGTACTTTAAAATAGATATCGCAGTGATGCGCTGTCTTTTTAATGCTCTTTTATAATTTCTGTTCTTTTAATCAATACTAATACTAAAAAAGACATCTCGCATAATATGCTTCTTTCTTTTCTTTTCAAATTAGTAAGACAAAAAACAATAGGCATAATGTGAAACTTGTTTCGTTTCTCATACTGCGAATCATCGAGGAGAAATTGGCCGCACCAATAAAGTCAATGACTTGGTGGCTTGGTTTAATTAACCTGAGACGACGGCCATGTATTTTCACGGCTTTAGAATCAAGGCCACGTACGCGCACGTTTCACAAGGTTGACCGTACAACGCGTCGCGTGAACGCAAGAATTCCTATTCCTCCCCTCCTTCCTCTTTCCCTTCCTACCTCACTCCTCCCCCCTACCCCGCTCTCTCTCGCCTTATCCGTCTCTATCTCTCCTATTCTTCTTTCTGAAAAGTAATTTGCAAATGATTAATCTCAGAAGAAGTCTTGTACGGAATGTGTGTAAAAACTTAAATATTGATCTATTTTCAAGTTAAATTAGTTGACGAGAATATCAAGAAAACATGAAGAAATTATGAAGATTTTTTTATATAATAACATTTGTTAATTGCAACGTGATTTTAATGTTGCACGTAGATTAGATGGTGGGATCGCAAATTTTATCAATAATCGAATTCTCAGTTCGACATCGACATTGATTGTTTTTTAAAGTTGGAAAACCTTGTAATCCATAAATATTTTAAACGTATTATTCATGAATTTTGCTGTCAATCATTTATTATTACAGTTAAGAAGATTATGATGTTAATATTTATAAGCACCAATTCTAAACTACAGTACTGGAGATTAGATTCTTAAAAAATGTAACATTTTTGTAAATTTTTATAAGTTTCGAGTCCGAGATAAAATATAAGGTTTCCCCTTCTTGTGGCGGGATGTAATGCCAAGGCAATATCCTCCGGATGTCGGCATCCTTCGAGATAAAGCTTAAATATGATTTTTCCGTGATTCTTTTGTGCTGTTGCAATATATTTACCTATTAGACAATTAATTCATTGACTTTATCAAAAGATTTGCGCGCAACGATCGGGAACGATTTATTGCTTAATGACTAATGAAGGTCTAATTCTGATGCATCGAATGCAGCATACAAATGATGTCAAATACTATAATCGCTTTGTGAGTTATGTCTAATTACGAATTTTTGTCTTTTATTATAACAATGCAAGTTCTATGATCATAAGTATGATTATGATTTTAAATATAATATATACATTAATAAATATATACATTTTATGATGCATGTATTATTATGATAAATACATATAATTTATTTATTAATATTTTTATAATTTAATCTCTTCATTATCCGCAGTAATATATAGCACTTGACCCGCTTGGATTTTGTCAATGTATCCTTATAGAAACGTAATTTAATATAAACCAATTTAATATTAAGAATTACTTTAAATATAAAAAATTCTAACTGCTTTTGATACTCGAAATAAGTAATTGATCATTACCTTCTAATATTAAATTTTTGTAAAGGTAATGAAAAATTATAAATTTTTGTATATTGTACGTGTATGGTGTGTGCACACGTGCGTGTGCGTAGTACAATGTAAAAATGACGTAGATATGTGTAATTTTTACATGTATATGCAACTTTAAATTTCAGATAGGGAATATAATTTGACCATTATGATATAACTCTTTTCTAGATTTTCTTTATTTGTCGTATAATTGCATTTGGTATCAACGCTTACTAACCAAATACAGCATATTTGAATATCTCTCCATATGCGAATATGTGTCAGGGTTTCCATGTGAAATTTTTTCTTTTTTTGATCAAGTTGTATATTATTATATTAGAGTGGACGAATTGAAACGTGACGTAGTATTTATCAAAATGCTAATATTATTATTAAAATCATTCTGTGCGCAAGAAAAATGTAGTTTTTCGCTTATTTCGATAACATCGAGACAGATTATAAATTTGAGAAAAATTAGACAAAAAGAAAATGCAAGTGCAAATTTCTTATTCTATCTTTTGTAAACATAAATCAAATAAACTACAAATAAACAATATTACAAGTTGTATTAAGTATTATCGTGATTTATAAAGTGCATAGAATCAACTTGGGATATAGAGTATTCACGCTTGATAATGAATTTTTTGCGATTGAAAATTGTCCCTTGCCATTTTCTTTCTCTCTTTGTCGTTTTCTCAGAAGTTCTACTGATAAAAAGAAATTACATGTCTATACTTGTACTATTTAAAATAAAGATTGACTGAAAAAAAATTTTCTAATATGACACATTTTTATATATCAGAGATCTGTAAATTATATTACAGAATAAAATCGTAATGTAAATTTTATACATTTACCTAAATATGTGTGTAAAGGATCAGGTCGAATTGTTGTCAAATTTCACCAATATGTTTGATACATTAATTTTCTCATTAAAAATAAACTCGCCACGGCACAAAACATGGAGCCTCCATGAGATTCGAGACCTTATCCTTGCCCAATATCGTCATCGTACTGCAATTATCACAATATGAATCATCTGTTAAACAACATTAACACTAAAAGAAGATAAAACTAATGTAACAATGCATATGTTGTGAAACTTGTGCTAATAATTTGACGTAATAAATGCTTACAAAATGCTTTGTAAAATATAGTCTATAGCACTTGGATATATCCATCAGTCATCTAAAATCGCTGATATACATGAGGCGCAATAGAGGAATCTCATGTCGCTTTCGCATCCGATAACCATGGCTGTGAAAGATTTATTTGGATTCTGACAAGCTCGTACTCCTTCTACAAAGGATTGCCTATCCATTTGATTCAGATCATCATCAAGGGTGATCAGGCTGGTATAAGTCATCGCTAAATGGCCACATTGACACTCGGGCACTTCCAAGATAATTTAGATTTTTAATTTGGAATAAATTATCAAAGAAAATTGATCCTTGATTTTTTGAAGAAGCATTTCATCTCCAATCTTGAACCTAGAACAAAAAATTAATCGAAAAAAAGAATCGGTCCAACACATCTATAATCATAGTGTGTATATAGATAAATTATTTTCTATTTTATAAGAATGTTAGTTACTTATCTGATATTTATCTCTTTTCCATTTATTTTTCCTTTTCTTTTTCTTTTTCATCCTTGTTTTTCTTTTAATATATTTTATATTTACAGTTAGAAAATACTTATTACTTTATATATGCACATGTCATGTAACATATGCATATACACATGTCAAACAGGCTTCCGCAACAGATTATTACTTACATAGTATCATCAATTCAACAGAAATTAAATTGTGTTGTAAGGATTTTTGTTATTACCAATATTATGCCCTCTTTTTTTATGAAAATGTCGTATTAGGGCCTACGCACAATGGAGAAATTAGGAATAAGAAATATTAAATTTTGGAAATAAAAATTCGAAATAAAAATTAAATACAAGACACAAGACAATAAATATAAATAAGTATAAAATATAGTCATATCTTATACTTACTTGTATTTATTTATTTGTGCGTTACGTTTAATTTTTATTCTAAATTTTTATTTCTAAAATTTAACATTTAGTCTTATTCCTAATATTTTCTCCATTGTGCGTAGGGTCTAATCCGCATCTTGGATGCATCTATTTTTATGTTCTTTGATCGTACATTTTATTGATTAGACAATTAAATATAAAATTTTCTGATTGCTGTCCACTGGAAAATTCCTAAGTACCGGCCGATGTGAATGGACGTGGCCAATTGCAACGTGGTCAAATGGAACATGGCTTTCATGAAAAAGCACTATCTGTATCTTCAGTATTTTTTGCGTGTATGCAATCAGCCTGGATCCTCATGTAGACACCGGCGTTTTGATACTGAGCGCTGATTGGTGAAAAACGGATAATAGGGGTAAATAGTAAAGATTCATTTGCCGTTTTATCCCCACTATTCATTTTTCACTAATCAGCATCAGTGTCAAAGCGCTGGTGTCTGCATGAGGATCCAGGCTCAGTTGTCTGCACGCAATGTTGACAATTCATGAGTTTTACGATTTGAGAATTTCAAAGAGGAGGTTAGTTTTTTAATGATTTATCGTAATATAAATCTCATCTATTCATCGGATTCAAAGACTGAGAGTTAGTGATTGTATTTTATATTTTGTAGTAAAATCTTGGAATATAATCGATTGAAATATCGCAACGTCGACAAGAACCGTAGCATGTATCGGTTGAGAAAATATTTTTGTTGAAATCATCGTGGAGGAGTTTGAACCATATCATCAATCATGACCAATAGGTTTGTTCTTTGTTCAAACAATTTGTGATATAATATGCAATTTCATACGTATAGATATATACAAGAATATATAAGAGAAAAAGAACTTGTAAAATATAGTCTTAGTTTTTAACAATATTTTAACGATCATATCATCATACATTTCATGTTAATCCTTTAGAAAGAGACATCGCAATATAGAAGAAGAGTCTAGCGAATTTATGCCATTGAGTAAACGAATTAATAATCTTCATATTAATGGCTTATCTGGTTTGCAAGAGAACACAGTAGAGAATGTAGTGGAGAGCATGGAGACTGATTGGGAAAGTGGAAATTTCGTATCTTCTCCAAGCTGCTCAGAGATGTCTCAGAATTCATCACCTGGAGGTAGCTGTGGTTCTAGCCAAAGCAATTTTACCAGTGATTACAGGCCAGATTTAGATGCAACGGAGAATCCTTTTTACTATGAGAGCAATAAACTACTTTTTTCCTTATACATGGAACGTATGCAGAGGAGACCGGATCTGTATTGATAGATGCATGTTTTTGTTCTGCTTTTTCTGAAACATCTCGAGATTCTGCCATTATCATTCTCATATATGACATTTTTGATAGGTTTCGATTCTCTTTGCCATTATAATCGAGTCATGGCAAATAAATTTGGCAAAATGCAGCAACAAAATTGATATATAAAATTTTTGTAAAAGGCAGCATTTTAATAGAAGTAAGATTTGATAATGTACAATTGTTAGAATAAGTATCGTTTGTTTTTATTAGTGCATAAAATTATATGTAAGTGAAAGTATGTGAGTTATTAATATGATAGCGGTAGATGCGGTAATGACGTTGTTTTATTTAAATTATGTTATAATTTTTTTCTGTACGTCTTATTAAAGGCTAGGTTTATGTTATGTTCGGCGAACGGTAATTTGTAACGGCTAAGTAATTCGTCTGAAGGTCTAGCAGTAAAAATTAATAAGTCCGCTCACTAATCGCTTGTTTCGCTGAACGTAATTATTGAAATATACCTTGTTGGCATGTACGCACATGAAATGTTTATCAATACGCGCGACATTTTGGAACATATACAAAAAAATCGGGATAAGACAAGGGCACAAATAAAAGACAGATGAAAAAATTTAGTTTTAAAAGAGTATATTTGCATATGTGAGAGCATAGAGAATTGATACTTCAGGAGTGTTTCGTAAAAGTGCGCGCGTTCGAATCGATAAAGATGACAGGGAGGGTTAATGTTTCGGTTTTCCACTTAACCTCTAGTGTCCACTGGGTGCGTGTGAGAGTCGAATAGTTTCACAATCGTATAGGCATAATAGAATGCCAAAAGAGAAGACGGAATGATGACAGGCAGGTGTTTAGGTCGTGCGTGAAATAATTTGGCGTGGAAATTTAGCAGCGCGACGCGTTACTTATGAATAAGAAACATCAGCTTGCGGGGACATTTAATTGGCAAGTACGCGCAGGCGCGTCCCTTGCTTCTAGGGATTCTGTGCTCGAAACATAGGCTGCGTTCCGATATTCATTGTCAGTACTGAAAATCTATATAATATACGTGACCTGAACTATATATTTTTAGTACTGGCAGTGAATATCGGAACGCAGTCGTACTCTACATGTAACCGCCGCCATAGTTAATATTTCAGCCATTGAAATATTTAACAGCTTCAGAGAATATATACGTTCCCGCGTGAATATCCGCTCGGTTGAGAGGTCAATCGCAAAATGAGGATCTATTAGCGACGCTAATGTGTTTGAACACATGGTTGTGACGAGGAGCGCATCGCCAATCCAAGCATCGTGTATATAGAAATATAGAAATCGTGCGCGCCAGCGCGACTCCGTCAGACGAGTGGCGCTCGGTATTCGGATATTCGTCACTTGCCACTCGTGAAGTTTGCGCACGGCCACCGTAGTCAGGCGGCTATGTACCGTTAGTTTGAATCTATTCCCGTTGGCCGGCTTGAGCGAGATCCACGCTCACTTACCTACCGACCGAGGAGAGCCGAGTCATATTCGATCGCAGTTGGTTGTTGCAAACCCGGAAACGAAGTGTGCGCGTCTCCGTTCAACGAGAGCTTGGTGCTCGCCCGAGAGAGAGCGAGAGAGAGAGAGAGAGAGAGAGAGAGAGAGAGAGAAAAGAGAGAAAGCGAGAGAGAGAGAGAGAGAGAGAGAGAGAGAGAGCGCGTGGCAGTGTGCGAACGCGAATTTATCGCGGAGTCACTCTCGAGCTCTCCTCGAGCTTCCGTTAGAGACACGCGCGCGCGTTCGTCCCAACGTTTCTACGTATATGTATGACGTGTGCATCAGCGACAATCGCAGCTCAACGTCGGTCAGCGTGTTCACGTTAAAATGAGAAAGTCGTTGCCACTGCGCTGAGGATTGGGAACGACGACGCACGCGAGTCAGCCAGACGGACAATTCTCGTACTAAGCGGAGGTACGGAGAACGAAGGCAGCGACAGTAACAGTGGTACGTTGAGCCGAGTGTGTACTCGGAGAGTTGTGGCTGCTTGCTCACACTCGTTCGTTTGCTCTTCCGCCTAATTGCCTGCCCGTACTTACGAGTAAGTAGAACAAAGTCGTAGAGAAAACTACCATTTTCTTCGTACCTTGATCACGCTTGCAATCTTCCGTCTACATTAGATGTACGTAGTTATACTAGACGTGTGTGCGTATGTATATTACAAATCTACATATACACATACACATATATAATATATATATATATATATTTTTTTTTTTTGCGTGTATGACCATATGTCTTATCCTTTCTGTCTCTCCCCCTTTCACTTTCCGTATCTCTATCTTTATTTCTCTGGCTCGATCGTCCTCTCGATGCGAACGGATGTTTCGGTCAGCGGTACCGCCCCGTCGGTGCCATGTCGCGCTCGACTCTTCAACGACGAGACCATACACGAGAAACCGCGAAACGGTGGCCACAGAGAGCACCCACCCCAAGACACTAAAATCGTCGCGGGGCCCTCGTCGTGGCTCACGGCTTGGCTCGAGCTGGCTTTGGTGGGGTGGTTGGAGGTGCGGACAGTGGTTGAGAGGCTGGTGGGGTTGGAAATTGCGTGGTGGTGGGTGTTCGTCGAGGTCTCGGAGGCCCCTCCGTGGCATCTCGCTGCCTCTAACCCATCGAGGTGGGGGTGTAAACAACAGCCCTGCCCGTGTACCTCGGTCGTTTCGCCTCTGCCCTGCTCCCGTCAGCTGATGCGTCTTTTGCCGCGCGTACTGTCTCGTCGATCTTTTTCCTATTTCCATTCTTTGCCTCGGGTTGGCGTAAAGGCAACGATCAGGGGGCCGAATAAGAAGGAGTCCAGAGGATATTCTCGACGCGCGTCGAAGAAGAAGGGATTTCGTGATGTGTATAGAGCGGGAGAGAAGCACGAAGAGGGAAATGAAGCAATAAAAAGAGCGCGGTAGAATAGTACTATTTTCTCACGCGCTCTTACGTGGATCATTTTTTCCAATATGGCGGCGTATAAACGAGCTACGCCTCGCGCGATTGACCGACGCCGCTGGCGTCGAATCGATCAGGAGGATAGCCCTCTCATAGGATAGTTCTCTCGGTGCCCCCCTCCCCTCCTTCATAATTTTACAGCAGCTTTAACGAGCTCGCTGTCGTTCCTACACTTGAAAACTCCAAAATGCAATTAAGCTCCCGCCGATGGAGATCGTGAGAGCGTACGGGGCACGAGGAGTTGGGAGCAGGCGGAAAGAAAACGACGATACCGGGACACGTTGCGCAATGGACGCCGATCCGCTTGGCGTGCAGCGTCCCTCGCGCAGTGATATCGAGACGCGCGGATGCGCCTCTGACTCGCCGAGACGAATTTCGCGAAAAATTCATTCGTACGTGTCTTTTGCGATTCGCTCGAGAGCTCGATAGATATAGAGATGCGTTTTAACGCGTGAGGGAAGGAGAAGCGGGAGAAGGGAGAGAAAAGAGCGAGGGAGGGGGGAGAGAACGTACGAGCGAGAAACAAGGATAAACTTAGCCTCGGTTAACCTTAGGAGAATCGGCCATTACGACATGCGCGTCTTGCGAAAGCGTCTAGCGGTGGATACGAGCGACAACGGAGCTATCCGATCAGTCGCGTACGCCATTCCGCGTACGACGAAAAACACGTCGCGTGGTGTCGACTGTCGCCGACGGCGAGTGAAGCGTAACGCTCGCGCCTGTCCCCGCGAGAGCTCGAAATTTATCCAAGGAATCTTCCTTTCCCTCTCTTCCTCCTTTCCTCCCGCTGCCTCTCCCGTTCTCTCCCTCCTTTCGAACTCGTACGACGGAACGCGAGCACCCTTTGCCCTCGGAAGAAGACCCGCGCGCGCGTACAGGCGGACGGCGTATACATCCACGCCTATAGATATCTTAACCTTTTCCTCTCTTTTCGTCATCGACCCCGGATCCTGTAAACATTTCCAGGGGTGGGGATCCTCGTTGCCGTTGGTATCGTTATCATTGTCATCATTGCTCCAATTCGTCTGGCGCGCGCCGCGTCTGGCCGTCCGCCACGGGTACCTTCGCCCCCTGACGTTTTCGCGTTCCCCTTCCCCGGGGAATGGCGGTGTGCCGAGGTTCGACTCCCTTCTTTCTTGACGTTCCCCTACCCTTGCCAGTTCGCTTCTTCTTTCTCGTTCCATTCTCGCGCGGTACGTGCTACGTCGAGGTGTAGAGAACGCGCGAGAGAAAGAGGAACCGAGTCTCGAGCTCTATTTCGCGGTAGGTTCCCACCTATGGTACCTCCCCTCTACCCTCATCGTGCTCCTACCCCTTACAGCGCCCATAGGGGCACCATCGCCTCTGTATGGAGTGGGGTGGGATCCTGGGCCACTTTGACGACTATCCTCCCTGCTCCCGAATCCCTTTTAGGTGGGAGAGAAGGGGGTGAGGTGGGGAGGCCTCACCCCACCCTCATGACGAACACGGAACGATATCACCAAGCCTCCGAGTCGAGAGCACGTCATTCGTCTCGCTGCAACTCGCTCGGATGTCGAATTTTGATTTTGTCACTTCCGCGAAGAACACGTGGAACACAGAGAATGGGAGCGAATCAGTTTCGGTTAAGTCTGGGTGAAAGATCGCCGGGACCGAACGTCATATAATGTAATCGAGATCGAGATTGGGACGATCTTGTTTTTGTTGCACGCGATTAAATTATTTTATTATTATCGACAAATCGTGATGATAGCAATTTGAACGTTACATGGACGTTACACAGACAAGATATCGTTCCGAATTCTACGAATAAAATTTCCGATACATTTCATCGTGAGATTCCTCAAATAATTGACTCGAAGGAACACACACACACACACACGCACACACACACACACACAATACAATACAATATATTTTTCTATCGTATATAACCCTTGTCTCTTTAAAATTAAAGCTTATATACATTCGCGTTTGAACTCGTGGAAACGATCTAATTAAACGTATCATTTTCATTATTATACATTTTGTACATGTGTACATATCGAATGTGTTTTAAAAGAAGCATAATATCATTGATTAAAAAACAAAATTCAATTTTTAAAATTCTTAATATTTTTATTAATATTAATATATGTAATATATGTAATATATGTAATGTAATATATTAATATATGTATAATATATGTAATGTACATTTTTTTAAGCGATTAAACTTGACGTTAAATCTCATTTTTCATTTCGAAAGCATATAATAGCAATCTATATATAATCTTTTATTTCATTAGAAATATTACATGTACAATGTTAAATTTAAAAAATAAGTGAATTATAACCCACCGAGTTACATAACAAGAAATGCATTTCTTCTTATTTGCAGACATAATCTTTGTGAAAGATGAATTTCACACCTTTCCCTGGATTTACTGGCTCGCTGCCGACAGGCACCGTTCATCAATTCGCCACAGCTAAATTCGCACAGAATCTTACCACTGGAGGACAAGTAGTCGGAGTTTTATCTGGTGGTGAAGGTGGAGTTCATTATCTAAGGCCAGTCGATCCTAATGGCTTTGCCGTAGCTCAGAGTGGTAACAATCAACAACAAATTATTACTTTACCCATCACTGTTCCGGGTAAGGATGGTACGCAGCAACAGCAAACTGTCCAGATACAAGTAGTCAATCCTAGTGTATCTCAAAGCGGAAATAGCGGCGATCAGCCAAAGTATCATTTGGCACCGATATCTTTAAGCCAGTTCCCGCAAGGAGCAGCTACTGTTCTCACCGTTGCTTATAGTCAACAGGGCGCAGATGGTGTTCAAATTCAAGTGCAACCGCAAAACACCGTAGCGACTACGCAAACGTAAGTTCACCGTTAAACATTTATCTAACGTCGTGTTTCATAACACTTTGCATTACGTGTGCAAAGTGCAAAAAACAATATTTTTGACAAAATTAAAGAAAAGACTTTAATAATTGATTATCCGCTATTCTCGATTACAGATCTGATCAAACGACACAAAGTACGTCTACTGCGGTGACTACTACGTCTCAACAGACTATTCAACAGACGGTGCAACTTCCGGGGGCGCCTGAAGGTCTAACCGTAGTCGCCCAAATTCCTCAAGACTTGATTCTACGAGAGAGCATAGAAGAGTCCAAGGAAGATGTGAAGGAGGGTACGACGCCAGTGGCTCTTATCAAGCGAGGCAGTGTCAAGAGTCAAGGTAATCAGAGCGGGGAAGAGTTTATTACTTCTATGCCTGCCAGTTGGCAGAGCCTCGCTGCTCCAGGATCCACGGTCGCGGATTATCTCTCTAGACTGCCCACTAGTACTTTGCCCCTTAGTTTGCAACACTTTCTCAAGTTTTCGGCGGAGACTATAAAAAGGGAAGCTACTATTGAATCCAGTCCGCTCGGAGCGGATGGTCTCGACGCTTCCGGAAGCGCAGCTTCGGGGGAGCAAGCTGTAATTACGGTCGCCGGAGGAGAAACGGCGATTATTCCTGATGTTGTTGAAGAACAGGAACCAGGAACTAAACCGAAACGAAAAAAGAAATACAAGAAAAAGCCACCAAAACCGAAGAAACCAAAACCAGGCCAAGTAAGCATAGTTACAGCTCTCGATGGTACGACTCTATTTTGCTGCCCCCAATGTAATATGGCATATCCAGAGAAAGAAAGTTTGGAACAGCATTTGATTGGACACAAAATAGAAAGGAGGTTCATATGCGACATTTGCGGCGCTGGTCTTAAGCGAAAGGAACATCTGGAGCGACATAAATTGGGTCATAATCCTGACAGGCCTTTTATTTGCTCCGTTTGCATGAAGGGTTTTAAACGAAAAGAGCATTTGAATCTTCATTTTGTTATACATTCTGGACAAAAGACCGAAGTTTGCACCGAATGCGGCAAAGCGTTCTATCGGAAAGATCATCTTAGAAAGCACGCGAGATCTCATCTTGCTAAGCGTGCCAAAGAAGATCCATTAAACACGAGTGATACTACGCAAAATCAACAACAGGCGGATCAACAACAACAAGTGGAACAAATGCAACAACAATCTTCGGTGCCCGAATTGCAGCAAATTCAGATACAAGTGGGACAAGGATCTCAAGCGCAGATTCATCAAATCTCCGTTAGCGAGCAGTCTACTGTAGTTTTGCCTACAGCCGCTGAAACTGGCGCTATGACTATGCTTCATCATCAACAACAGCAACAGCAATCGCAACAGCAGCAGCAACAGCAGCAGCAATCGCAGCAACAGCAGCAGCAATCGCAGCAGCAACAGCAGCAGCAGCAACAGCAGCAGCAACAGCATTAGCAACAGCATACCGCCCCAAATCAACTTGGGCGGTACTTTCGTTTCAATCATCAGCACGCTAGAGGTCGTACACGACATAGCGTACTTGCTGATTGAGTTTTGCAATTCGATAGGCAAATTCGTGTTATATTAACGGAAGTTTCGTTGGCTAGTTGATTGTTTCGCAACCTCTTTCAAAAGCATTTGATTGAAATGGCTCCATTTCTTTAAAATGTACATCCTGTCCATCGACATAAAGCCGGTTGGGATTTGGAATCCTCGCGTCATCGGCTTAATCACCTTTAATCACGACACAATAAGCTCGCGTACGTGTTTATAATAATTATCCTGTAAAGCGCGCACCGAGCTACAGCGACAAGCTTTCATTATATATACCAGTTTCCCTTTTACGTACACGTTGTAGCGTACGTAAAAGGAAGCGATAACCGCCGTACGCCTCGAATAGATGTCTTTGTCGCTGATCCAGTTCCATGACGCAAGTTAGAAATAAAAAAATATGAAGTTTATATAAATATATATATAAATATATAGATATACACACAAGAGCAAAAATATATATTTTTGAAAGCGCGAACTGGATTCGCCCGAGATAACAAGGCGATCGAGTTTTGGGCTAGTAATAATTCGCTTTTACGACGGATGAAATACGTAACGAAGAAATTAATGCAAGAAAATACGGCGTGGAACACAGAGTTTGTAAATACAAGCGCGACTTTTCATCCCTGATGAGGGAGAAGATGTAATATTCGTACGTGTCGTATGCGCGAGGTGAATCTTATTTATTTCTCTTATACAACAAAATCATGATGTTACAAGAGAATCTGCCGATAAACTGTCAAATCCAATTTGTATTTTGTAGGAATATATCGACAGGAAGCATGCTTATACATTTTGTCTGTAATTTACCTAGATCATTGCACATGTTTTCATAAAGGAGAGACGCAAATCGTTAGTGACGATGGTGGATAGAACTTGAAACTATTCAGATAATGAGATAGTGAGAGGATCGTGGAGACTCTTGGAGAAACCAAAACGTTTAAATACTTTTTCAAGTATTGGAGGAAAAAATTTCAAGTATCAACTGAAACGCATTTGCGTGACGATGCACGCTGCTCCGAGATCGACGTTTCTACAATACGATGTTTCTCGATAATTAGTCCGCGGAAGTTTGCCGATTCATATTTTCATTCATGATTGATTTAATACCAATGTTCGCAGAAAGAAGCACCGATTATTACGATCAAGTGCGAGGTACTTTAAAATTCGTTTTAATTGAGCATGTATGAGATGTGGTATAATAAATGAGATGTAAAACTATTAGAAAAGGAGAATGGAAAATGAAATCTTTGAATCTTGAATTCGATCGAATCAATCGTGATTCACCTGAAAAAACTTTTTGATAAAGGTGTGTGTATACATCAAAAAACTTATTGTAAGTATCACAATTAAAGGCAATGGGTATAACTGTACAAGAAATATTATTATTTTATTATCATAATATTATATAGATATATATCATTATCGTAGTTAGGATAAATAGAATATAAGTCATTTTCATTGTTACTTACATAAATATTGGAGGAGAGAAAACTGAAATAAAACATACATTTAATACAAAACTATTCTCATCTGCAGTGGAATTCATGTTATGTCATACATTTCTCTTTAATCACATAGATTATTCCGTTATCTTAGTTCAATGCGCCTGAATAAAAACATCGAAAATTACTTATACTGTGATATGCGAAAAAAGAAAAGATCGAATCGGTTGGATGAAAGAGAGAGGATGTGTGAAAAGGCATGGAGTCGGTGGAAAGAGTTTCGAGTTGAATTCCGATGTTCTCGTTGCTCGATTCGGGTATTTTCGCCATGATGACGATTAGGAGACGAGACGCGGCGCGGCGGCTCGACTCGGTACGGGGTGGGCGGGATGTGCGGGACGGTGCGGTGCGGTGCGGTACGGTACGGTGCGGTGCGGTGCGGTGCGGTGCGGTGCGGTGCGGTGCGGTGCGGCGTGGCGCGGCGCGACGCGACGCGATCCGGCGCGTCGCATCGCATCGAGAATCGGGAGACCCGGGAGAGAGAAAAAATAGTTAAGAGGCTGGCACAGTAGAGGGCGGATGGGTGGGATGGGGACACCGGCTTGAGAGACAGGTGTCAATGATACACCGTACAACGAGGGACCTTTTCCGATAATAGCCAATTGCGTGAAAAGAGATACATCCAGGCGAGTTCGAGTGAGGGTTGCAAGTTACCGAATGGTAAGCAGTAAACCCATATATTACATTTCGATTGCGCGTGTAGTACGCGCGAGACTACGAGCCACACGCACGGCCATTTTCTCTCGAGTTTAGTGCGGTGACGGCTCTACGTTACGTATCGACTAAGTATCGGTTGGAGAGTGGAGTGGGGTAGGGTGGAATGGGGTAGGATGGAATGGAGTGGAGTGGAGTGGAGTGGAGTGGAGTGGAGTGGAGTGGAGTAGAGTGGAGTGGCGTGGAGCGCAGCGGAGTGCAGCGGAGCGGAGCGGAGCGGAGCAGAGCGGAGCAGAGCGGAGTGGAGCGGAATAGAGCAGAGCGGAGCAGCGGAGAGGAAGGGTGGCAATTACTTCCCTACGTGTGTACTCTGTATCCCGATCCCGTTTCTTTTGACAATTGGCTCCTTTTCGCGCGCGCCAGCACCCTGTTTCCTCACAGCTATTTTTCATCAGCGGCTTTTTTTTATCGCATCGCATCGCATCTTTTTCTTTTCATCGACATATTCTTAAGTGCTGACCGGTAAATCGCGTTCCTTGCGCGCACAAAAAGGGTGAGCCGTGGCACGCGTCCTTGGCCGCGAAACACCGGTTGGCAATCGTTTCGTCAGGCTGACACCTGATACTAACTAGCGAGTGTCAGTATTCAAAGCGACGACTAAGCTCGAATTTCGAGTGCGAGCCGAGCTCTGTCACCGGCGACGCGCTGATTTATGCAGTGTGGTGGCGTGGCGTGTGTCCACCGCCGCGCTCTCTTTCTGTCTCCCGTTTTCGCTATTTCTCGCCCTTTCGCTCTCCCGCTCTCTGACTGTGGTGTGTGTGTGTGTGTGTCTCTCTCTCTCTCTCTCTCTCTCTCTCTCTCTCTCTCTCTCTCTCTCTCTCTCTCTGGCCTATTCTCTCATGTGAGAAAACTCTGCCCTCACACTCGCATTTGCCCATCACGGAGACCCTCTTTCGAGAAGAAGCTCCGATGCGGCAAGAAAACATGGAGAGAGAGACATCGTTGTGAGTAAATATAATATCGGGCATTCTTCGATATTAGTAGACATTGTCTGCGCTGTCGTTCATCACGGTCATCGCCATCGCCGTCGCCATCGCCACAGCCACAGCCACAGCCACAGCCACAGCCACCGTCACCACCACCATCGCCATCGCCACCGCTATCGCCATCGCCACCGCCACCACCGTCATCGCCACCATCACCGCCACCGCCACCATCACCACCACCACCACCACCACCACCACCACCACCACCACCACCACCACCACCACTACTACCACTACCACTACCACCACCACCACCATCACCATCACCGCCACCGCCATCGCTACCACTACTACTGCCATCGCCGCCGCCGTCGCCGCCGTCGCCGCCGTCCGTCATTATCGTTGTCACCGTTGCCGCTACTGCCACTGCAACTGTAGACGTAGACGAGATCCGGGAGGCTTGCGCCGGCGAGATGCCGTTGCATCGGCGCGCGTAAAGAATGGTGCGATGCATACGAAAACGATTCGTCGATGGAAACTAATGGAACTCACAATCAGTCCGCGACGGCATCTCAGCTCGCTTCCTCCCTTGCAACAAATTCGTCGCTCGATCGCGTTCCATCCGCGTTATCTTCCTCACGCTTCGCGAAACATGTTACCTTGAAGCATCAAGTAACCTCGCATTTTTCGTATTCTTCGAAAATTCCACTTGCGAAGAACACTTATCCACTCGTTTTTTCCTGCCTAGGTATACGAATTCTGCTTACGATCTGCAATGAATTTCCCGCCGTTCGGAGGTCACTTTCCTAGTACTATACCAAGTATTCATCAATTTGCGACCGACAGTTCCAGCGGGGCGAGCGCGCGTTACGCCAATCATTTTCCCAACCAGCCTCCAATCGGAGTGCCGGTTGTGGGAAAATACCGTCCTGAGAATAACGGCGTACAATCAGCTCAGTCGCAAGTGATGATGAACAATAAAGCTAACTATCCCAACAGCAATGTTCATCATTATCCAAATGTGCCATATTCTCAAGCTCAGTCAGTTCAACAACGACCAACTAACTCGCCTGGAATGCAAGAGAAACGATCGTATCATCAGGTAAAATCCTTTACATAGTCTCCTTTTTTTCCAACAAACTACAATTTTGTATTTTACATACTTTGTTCGCTGATCGTTGATTTTCTGCTTTTCCCTCTTGTCCCCCTCTCTCTCTCCCCCCCCCCCCCCTCTCCCCCCTCTCTCTCTATTCTCGTCTCTATATAGGATATTTCCCATTTTTTGGCATTTTCTATAAAAATAAGCTATGACAACATCTTCATCATTCTTTTTTCTCGTCAGATAAAGCTGTGCAAATTTTTATATCGAAATCATTAGACATAGAACAGAAAAGAATAGAATAAAAAGAATAACGTCACTGAATGAACAATATCACGTATTCAACTGATTATTTGTTTGTCATGCTACAAGAGTGACGGAACTTTGAGATTTTAAATGTGTATTCTGTCGCAGCAATCCACAGAAACCATAAATCAACAAGATGTTTGCAATCTCCTTCAAGACAAGGACAAAAACAAAGAGAAGAAAACCGAGGAACAGCAACGCAACGGAGAGACTACTACGAACGGCAGTCAACAGGATTATACCGCGATGCACCAACATCATCAACAGCACGCTCATACTCAAACACCAGCTACTATGCCCGCTACGTGGCAATCACTCGCGACTCCCGGTTCCACTGTAGCTGATTATCTTAGCCACTTACCAGCTAGTACTTTGCCGCTAAGTTTACATCATTTTCTTAAATATTCTGCTGAAAGTATCAAAAAAGAGTCGGAGATGGCGCAAACGACCTCGGTGGCTGTGGCAACTACGACAACACCCAATATAATGATGTCGCCGAATAACAAAAAGAAGAAAAAGAAGAAGACGCCGAAAGAAAAGAAACCACGTCCGAAGCCTGGTGAAATTCGTTTAACGACAGCATTGGATGGTTCGACATTATATTGTTGTCCGGAATGTCATATGGCGTATCCAGAACGAGAATTGTTAGAGCAGCATCTTTTAGGACATACTTTAGAACGGAGATTTGTTTGCGACATATGTGGTGCTGGCTTGAAACGAAAGGACCATCTTACTCGTCATAAACAAAGTCACAATCCTGAGCGACCTTACGTTTGCACCGTTTGCTTAAAAGCCTTTAAAAGAAAGGAACAATTGACTTTACATTTTGTAATACATTCTGGGGAAAAACGACACGTTTGCACCGAATGCGGCAAAGGATTTTATCGGAAAGATCATTTACGGAAACACACTAGAAGTCATATCGCGAGAAGGGTCAAGGCTGAATTAAGTCAAAACGCTGGTAAGATGTGTAATATATATGCATAATATCGACGCACAATATTGTCGTTTACATCTCTTCTTTACTCTTTTTCTCGTATCGTCAATATGATTTGTCAATCATATTGTAAATATAATTTTTGTTCATAGGCACACAACAGAATCAACAACAGAACAACGTTTCGAGTATGCAAACTACAACCGTCTCGGCATCATCTGTTCTTCCGGGTGGGCATCCGGGTCCCCTCCTGTCCTGAGCCCCGCCACCAGGGAACTTTCAAGTTCCCCATCCAAATAATATTCTTCATACTCATACGTCGCATCATTCGCTACATCATCATCATCTAGCAGCGGTAAATGTAGCGCATCAATCGAGCGTTACACCACTCGCTACATCTGGTCATTATCAGTCGCACGAGCTTAGCTTTCTAGGACACGTTAAAGATTTCTGAGACGAGGAGAAGACCTCGGTTAAGAGGTAACATCAAGACGCTAATTGTCACTATCGTCGTTGTCATCGATGTTGTCATCGACGACGACGACGACGACGACGACGACGACGACGACGACGACGACGACGACGACGACGACGACGACGACGACGACGACGACGACGACGACGACGACGACGACGACGACGACGACGACGACGACGACGACGACGACGACGACTAGCTCTGAGACTGATTCATGATTTGGATGGAGTGAATTTTATATAAAAATATTTGCACTATTACATGCTTCAAAACTTCCTCTCGTCTTGTCAATATAATGCGGGAAAAAAGGGATTAGGGAGAGGGAGATGGGGGAAGAGTGATGCTATTCCTTTTTCAAGTCTTGACTTATTCGACTTGACTATTTGTTATATTTCTTCTGTAATTTTCATATTGCCAGTAACGTCCTCACCACAGAAATGTTATTCGTCAAGAGATGTAGTAATATTTTGTGCAAGTATGCAAATGTCCAATTATAATCAATATTCTTCGAAACTCAACTAGATCTATTATTCTCCTTTTACAATGCTTTGTTTTCTTAAAAAAAAAAAAAAATGAGATTTTATAAAGATCATTCTTACCAGAATTATTCCTTTTATTCTTTTTTATGAAACATAACTTATAAAACATGAATCTAGTCCTTTATAGTCAATCTGTACGATTATACAAAGATAAAAGGTTATCAAACATCAAGTTTATGCGAGTTACATATTACAAATATTTGTATACAAAAATTATGTATTTCATTCAAACACATAGCAGTTTCGAAAAGAATTTACTTTATTGATTGTAATTGGACATTTTATAAATGTAACGTAGAAGCAACCCGGTGAAATGCTAAAGCGTATCTTTTAGGAAGAAAAATGCTTTTTTCAAAATAATAATATAAGAATAGTCACTATACAATAGATATTATATGCTCTTTATAGCACAAACAAAAGTGTATGGGAAGAATACTAATTTTCCATGGAAACTCTAGGGTAGAAATTTGACTACAAGTCAAAAATTCTTGCCATACATCGTGTACGATGAGGAAAAAGAAGATATTTTTATGAAAAGTCGATGTAATGTAGAAATTAAGATAATCGATGAGAGAGAGAGAGAGAGAGAGAGAATTTGTGCGCGCATGCGCGTGAACAAGAGAGAATCTTTTTTTTATATCATCGTGTTAACAATTACGTGATTTTTGCAGTAATTATGATAATTATCAATCAATTAATTTTACTATTTTTTGTTCAACAATACTATAAGTGCAAATAATGTAAAAGGAATGAGAATATATAATATTATTCGTAATATACATCATATAGAGTTGCAAGTTGATAGACCCACCGATTAGGAAACGTTTTCCCTTTGACGAAAGACTTTAGAATCGCTTGATTTTTTTTAGTATATATTAAGAAAAATTATTTATATTAAATTGTAAATTATGAAATTTTTATTTTTATTTTTCCTATAAAAAAGATTAGCAATATTTCGAAAGGAATTAAAATCATACTTCGTTTTATTGAAACATTTTATATTTTATATATATATATATATATATATATATATATATATATATATATATATGATATGATTTAATTCCAAATTGTGTGTGTGTGTGTGTGTGTGTGTGCGCGCGCGTGTGTGTGTGTGTGTGTGTGTGTGTGCGCCTTGCAAGATCTATATGTGTATGATACCATATGGCAAATCCAATATATTTGCCCGGATGGTTAAAGTATATTCTTATTTCCTTTTGTGACTTATATTGAGCATTTTTGTCATAGAAACTTAATTAGCTTTTATAATTTTTATATGATTTTTTACATTGTTTTTATACATATTTTTCGTTGTATTACTTATATTCGTTACGTTCGTTGAATACTGATTTTATATACATATATATATATATATATATGCGCTATATTTTTTAAGTACATACGTATATATTTGTACAGTGTATGTGTGTATGAACGCACACCTACATATATACATCATGTATATGTAGTTTTTTAAATTATGTGTGTTTAAGATAGTTTTTAATTTATCCATTGCAAATATTCACTGACTGTGATTGTTTCCGACAAAAAACATCTGCTGTAATTATCAAATTGTTTTTTTTTTCGCTTTATATTAGTATTAATGTTTGTGCCATTTGTTTTAAATTCTTGATTTTTTCTTGCCATACTCCTGTATACAACAAAGATATTTGTTTTATAGCCAGAAATATTATCATATATAATCATAAGTATTGTAGGATATGTTGGCGCGCGCGTCCACACATACACCCACGCGCGCGCAACTTTTACTATTATTATTATCATCATCATCATCATCATTATCATCATTACTTATTATTATTACTGTCATCATTACTTGTTATCACTTTCTATTATCATCGTCATTATCATTATTATTATCGCTATAATTATTATTATTTCTTCATCTTTACGTATCGATAAATACCATCATAAAATAATGATGGATCTATCTATATATTAATACATGTACATTGCAACGTGAAATGTTAGAGATATGATGAATTTATTTTTATTCTAGGAAAAAATATATAATTGTATCCATTGATTAAAAGTTTGCTTGATTGAATAAAGAGCAAACGATATTTCGAAATTTAAAAGATAAACAAAACATAACAAGAATATTTTACAAGAATTTTGCAATTTGATTGCAATAATTGTTATTTATATATATTAGCATGTGTGTTACATATTATATTTCTTACATATTATATATTAAAAATATATAATATTATAATAGTATAAGATGCTCAGCTACTCTAGCTATATTCTTTCGTATAAATTTTTGTTGCAACAGAATATCTTTCTATTTGAGAATGCTTTTCATCCTACTTCTAACATAAAACGTTTCGAATAATACAGAAAATTCAGGTTTTGTCAGACCTCAAACATAATTTAACATATATTAAAATTATTTCATACGTTAATGTACATGTGTATATTACTACAAACCATATGTAAGAGATCAATTCGTATTATTATTAAGATATTTCATTGCCACACGTACTTGTAACTATCGAGACAGAAAGAGTGTTTTAGATTATACATTAGCGAGTAAGAGTTTATATACAAAATATATTATTCTGTAAAAAAGGAACGGAGAAAGAGAAGCTAATAATTGTACGCGGGATATATCAAATGTCGCGCACTTTCATTATAATGGAGAAAGGTTAGTAAAGTATACGCAAATTCTCGTATAAAGATATTTGTAATACGAGATGTAAAAACTAGAAACCAAAAAAAATTATAACAAGTTTTAACGCGTTTTACACAAAGAACAATATGTAATCTAAACGGTTAAATTGGAAGTAATGCCGCAAAATTCATGCTGCACCTACTAAAAAAAAGATTAATAATTAAAAAGACTACCATTAAATTGTGAATTTTGATTAAGACAAAAACTGGGAAGGGGAAGGCGCGAGATTTTTCATACGCCTTATGTGCAAGGAGAAAGGAAAATATATATGTATATGGAAACGATGCACAGATCGATACAAGTCTTGAGGAAAGTAATCTGTTTTTTACAGTGGTAGAAGCGGTATATATACAAATAATGATAAAAAATAATGAGATAGCTTTATGATTTATATGGGAGAGGGGAGAAAGGAGAATGGATGAGACAGAGAAAAAGAGAGAGAGAGAGAGAGAGAGAGAGAGAGAGAGAGAGAGAAATAGATATTTCCAAAGTTCGACACACGTTTTCGATTGTTCAAACAAATGAGTGGCTCAAGAAGATTTATTTTGAAGGGTAGCTTAAACAAAATCTATTGTTATCCTCGACGAGACGAACAATTAATTCTTATGGTTTACAAAATCGATCGTATCGTCGAGCTATATAGATGTAGTAATGTTCCTGTAAAAAAAGGAAAGATGATAGTTGATGCGTTTCTAAAAAAAGAGAAATACTTTTCCGGTGCCTTTATATTGTGCTGGATTTTTCGCACCCATATAGTTTTCCACAATACAGTTTAAGATCGAAAAAGCGACGCGTTGTGCTTCTCCATTTTCGGAATTACGTGTACACTCGTCGTTCTCCTCCGTGACGTTTGAACGATCGTCTTCTTTGTTTTTGTATCTTATACATTATATTCTTTTTTGTATCTGCGATTGTCAAGATATTATCCAACATAATTCGAATTATACTGAATAAAAATTTCAGGCGCGCTCATTTGATTTCGATTCAATTAAACCAATCTCGATTAGATTTAATTCTATTTTATCTCGATTAGAAGTCATCAATTAAAAGATATGGATTTTATAAAAGACACGACGATGATGGGTGATGACGATGATGACGATGATGATGATGATGACGACGACGACGATGATGATGATGATGATTATGATGATGATGATGACGATGATGATGATGATGATGATGATGACGATGACGATAATAAAACTTATAATAATAATAATAATCATAATATTAATAACAACACAATAATATTAGTAATAATAATAATAACAACAATAATAATAATAATTGTAAGATTAGGAGCAATGTAGAGAAGACAAGATCTGATTCTCTTGCGACGCGCTTATTAGCTTTATGCGAAATCGCAAAAAAAAAGACAATTGTAAACGACTTCTCAATTCGGCAACGATTTCACTGAACGCGAATCACACACACACACACACACACACGCGCGCGCGCGTGTGTGTGTGTATATATATATTTTTTTTCTTTCCTTTATTTTTACAATTATTTAATAAATTATTATTTTGCGACGTATTACGCGAACTTCGTTAATTCAGTATTCTTGTAATCGTTGCTCGAAATGATAATTCTTCGACATTACTTCTTTTTGTTCCATTTTATTTTGTTCCGCAAGTGTACGCATTCATTTGCAAAGATACATTCCATATTGTTGTCATATCAATCTGCCTTTTTTTAACTATTTAGCGAATTTTGGTTACAAGCAGCGAATGTATCGCTAAATGATATCTATCGATCATGGCAACTTTGAAAATTAATAATATTAATAACCAGTCGTCATAGACATAACTACCCTCGAAGGATAGCGGAAAGATCGAAAAAGGAACGTGACACCATTTCGATGTACTTCTTCGAATGCGAAGTTTCTCAGGAGCAGAAATGGCAATGAGAATCATATTTTTCTATGTGCAGTATCAAAACTTTCAATTATCTGTATCTAAGCTATATAGAGCAAAAAATGAAGAATTGACTCGATGTCTCGTTAAAAGACGCGAGTATCGTAAATGCGAGCGTAATTTTATCAATTGGTTGGTGCAAAAGAAAAGTTGAAGAGGTGTATGAACATACATCAATTTGCTTTCCGTTATTAAAACCGTTATAAAATGTATTCGTCACAGTCATTCCTTGCGGAATGCACTTTTATAAGCACCGTGAACTGCACGGTGTGAGAGCATCTCGTTCAACGAAAGATTTTGCATAAACCAAGGCGCGTCGTTTAAATGCGTTTAACGGAGGTTCTTCAACGGACTATATAGTTTTAGTCTTTTCGGCTTATCTAATCAACGCCTCGTCGCTATGAGTGTATGCTATGAATGTGTATGCAAAGTTTTTAATAGATACGTTAACAGGCGATTGACGAAAAGACATACAAATTCCTTGACATAGTACAAACGCTCACAAATTCTTGTTTTTCTCAGATAGATTAGATGCGTGACGCGTGACAAGATGTACAAGTCGTACATCTGAGTGAAATGACCGGTTGACCTCGAAGTACGAATTTTTGTCCAATAGCGGTATGATCCTTTCCGACGTACATATTACATTAGGATGTCCAGTATGAACGAGTCTTCGTAATGCAATACATTCAGACGTCGAGTATGCTCGATTCAGTTTGTATTTTTGAAACAAATTTTAAATATAATCTCCATACATTTTTTCGTCTTGCTTGTCATCTACGAGCCTTCCCGTCTCATTCCAAGTGCTGTTTTTGTTCCGCGATGTGTGAAGACATCGATGGATAGGCAAAAAAAGAGAGAAGAGAGACGCTTAAAGTTTTCAAAAGTTATATATGTGTGTGTGTGTGTGTGTGTGTGTGTTTTTGAATTTTTGAAAACTTATCGTCTTTTTTTCTATAAATGTATGTGTATGCGCGCGCGTGTACACACACACACACACACACACACACGCGCGCGCGCGCGCGCGCGCGCACGCACGCACGATATATGTATGTACATACATGTAGAGGTGAAGTAACTTCGAAGACTTTCGACAAACTAGCGGCTTTGTAATAAATTTCATCTAAATTGATCGATTTTTTAGCTCGATTTACATTCCACAATTGTTTTCATGCTGCCATTTTCTTAGCTTAATATTTATACCGCAGTCTTCCAGGGTACAAAAAGTACTGATTACATATTATTCATGAATCAAACATTAATAGAGATTGTTTAAGCACAGTAAGAAAACAATGCCAAAAAGCAAGACAAATGTATTAAACGAGAAAAAACGTGTGTAACTAAACAAATCCTCTGATATAATGTCAATGTTTTATTTTTATATAGAACGCTTGAAACGTATCGATTCTAAAAAGGCGAAACGAATAAATTAAATAAGAGAGGGAAGATAAAGAAACGCGTGGATAATAAAGTTAAATATTTAAAAACGCCTAGATAATATGCACTAGATGCGAATAAATTTAGATTACGAGAATGAAAGTCTAAAATTTGCGCATTTTTCAAATATTTTAGCAATATCTATAATAAAAAATATGCTTCACATGTGTAACATCCCTATATATTATATTTGATGTATACATAGCGTGCGCGCGTAACACATACATATACGTCTAAAAATGCATAACGTATAACTTTTCTTACAATTCGTTACATATGTATGTATGTATATAAATTGTAAGAAAAGTATCATATATTTATTGCCATTATTCGAAAAAAATCGACTCTATCTATATTCTCCTTCTCTATCTATTCCTATTCCGCATTACTTTGTATTTTTTTTTGTTCTCGCGAGAACGATGATAAAATTGTCAACCAATTTGAATATGTGTTTTTATATTTTCAACGACTGTATTATATAAATGAGGTAGATGTTTTCATATAATTATTTATGAATTTAATTATCATCTTTGCGTTAATAATAAGATGCTATTCCTTAATTTTTAAGATTTTAAATCCTGCTGATATTACGCACACATACACGCTCATATTACGCACGTGCGCGCATGATGTGTATGTGTATGTATGTGTAAATATACACGTGAATGTACAAGAGTGCAATTTAATGATATAAGAAAATGCCAATAAAATACTATGAATTTTCATATAAACGCAATGTATGTAGAGCCTGACTCACAATGGACGTATCATTATTAATGTTGAAAATGAAAGAATAGATTATTTTGTGACTTCTCAAAGTGGATATATTCAAATTTGGATATATTTGAATATATTCAAATATATTTTCGTCACGTTAATTACGATAGTGGAGCAGCGGGATTATTACATGTTTATGTACATAACGAAATCTTGTTTATGTACATAAACAAGATTTCGAAAATTATTTTTACGATACTATAAAAAAATCTGAAAAACAATTTTTCTCATCAAGTAACAATAAATTGTATACCATAGACATATAGATATTGATATATAGATGATATTTTCATTTTACTATATAGCCATTCTACAAAAGTTAATAATTTTGCTATAGTTACGGAAATGCTATATCAATATTTCTTATTGATCATCGCGCTGTTCCATGTAGATGATGAAAATGTTTTATGATTTACAAAAAAAATGTAAAAAATTGCAGATTTTTATTCATTTATGACATTAGCATATTAGAAAAACATAGATACTAATCTCTCGATTTTCTATTTGGAACACAAATGAAACAAGACAAGTAAAAATCGAAAACTCATATAATGTATATTGTTTATTGTGTTACGTCTACTTAATATTATCCATTGATCACTAGTATTATCTTCTTTTCTTCTCTTTCATTTCCCTTTCGATTTCTCTTATCATTAAGATTTCATATATTTCATTGTCTTCATTTCTATTGTCTTGTAATGTCTAGTTTGTGAATTTGTACATATGTGTGTGTGTGTGTGTGTGTGTGTTTGTGCGCGCGTGTACATATAAATCCTGAAGGAACAAAGAATATCGCTTTGCATTATAAACAGCAATAAAGGCCAAGTCGGAATAAAATTCCGATTCGATTTTGTTTAAACAATCTAGCATAATATTTAGCAATGATATAACGTAATTGTTTATATTATACAAGTGAAATTCATGAGATATTTCTATTTTTGAATATCAAGATTATTTCTAAAAGTTAAAGAATTACATATAATGCAATAACATGAATCTCAAAAAATCCCAACAGGTACATTCTCAATATACAATTTTCTACACAATGTATTATAAAAAGAACATTACAAAATCGATAATATTATCGCGTAGCCTTACCCTCTTATTAACAAAATATATAGCAATAAAATATACTCCTTTAGGAACATGGATTCTTATATTAATAACAAATTATTTTGAATCATTTCACAAAGTATATCGGATAAAACTCATTCTTATTACAGTTTATACAATTAAACGATCTATATATGAAACAAATAGCGAAGATATCCTCCAGCTTCGCAGACGGAAATAAAAATATGTTATATAATTACAAGATTTTGTTTGTAAAATTATGTTCGTAAAATTGAAAATGGCGGAGGTCCAGACTGCCTCATCATCATTGCGAAACTACTCAGCCCTTGATCACTCGGCTGCTGATCGTTGGGGTTGTTTTGCGAAATATTTAAATGTTTACCTCGACCACTGTTGTGACTTTGCAAATGTTTCTTCAGGTGATCTTTTCTATAGAAAGCTTTGCCACATTCCGTACAAATTTGATTTTTGCTACCTGAGTGAGTTATCATATGACGTGCCAAGTGTTCGTTACGTTTAAATGCTTTACAACACATATTGCATTGATAAGGTCTGTCTTTATTATGACCTTGCTTGTGACGATCCAAGTGTTCCTTACGTTTCAAGCTTGCCCCACAAATATCACAGATATGTGGTCTCTGTTTATGATCTTCTAGATGTTCATGAAGTGCTTCTCGATCGTCAAATCTATATGCACACTCGGGGCAATGGTAAACCAATATACCTTACACAAGTAAAGAATTGAACATGTTACATAGAATTATTAATAATGAGATATCAGATTTTTATCAGCAAATATTTTTCAGTATTTTCATAAATATTTTACATGCAATAAATTGATGAAACAGTGAAAACTTGTTTCAATATCAACATCTAAAATAAAATAAGCAAGTAACTCACCATTGATATGCTGCGGTTCAATTTCAAATTCAATTTTTGGTCTTACTTCTTGACAATTGGTGGTAGGATTACGATCCTCATATTTGGTTACATATGGTAATCCTAATGTACTGGAACAACGCGCCAAGTATTCAGAAGTAAGTCTAAAATCAATTTGCAGAGGATCCGTCATAGTCGCTGCATCTACTTTTTGTACAGTCTGAGTACCAGATGACTGTTGCGAGATTTGTGGGCAGAGTTCCTTGCTACGCAAATTATTTTCATTCCGGTTTTCATCCGTTTGTTGAAAATGTTGTGATGAATGGCCAGAATAAGTATATCCAGTCATGCCAGGTCGCGTATGCTGATGAGTATTTGGCGAATATTTCACGTTACGTGGATCGTAAGCCATTGTATCGACAAGAGCGTTGAAGAGCGTCAAAGCCTTGGAAAGGTAACCGTCCAGGTAACCGACTTCTTTAAACTCTCGACTTTAGACTCTAATTGCAACACCCGTAACGTCTACAATATCGGCAATCTGGAACATCTGGAACATCTATAATATCTGCGGTGTTGTCTTGAAAAGATGGGAGAAATTAAAAATGCTCGCGTGCGCACAGCTATCACGATCGTGTATCGAATCGTGATTATGTATGTGATATTGAGATATATACTGAAAGAAAGAGAGAGAGAAGGAGAAAATCTTACGGCGAAGCCGTAGTATCGTCGTAGAAAAAGCAATTGTCGCGTCTTGCCGTCTTGTTTTTATCATGTTCATCTCGTCGCTTTTTCAACGCTCCTCCGGCTTCTTCTTTTCAGACGAAACAACCGTCTCGGCATCGCCGAATCGATGATGGTGACAAATTTGCCTGTATTCATCGAAAACTCGATCGAAACTCGAATCACGATTTTAACGTATAAAACTCACTTCTTCATTATGTACTACGTGTTAAATGATCGGCGTTATTCGCCAAATTCGCCTATCCGTTTGTATCATTTATATCGGTATCGGCCATCTTTACACATCAGCTGCTATAGGCTACAGATTACAGCTGCTTCCGCGATTCGCTATTACGGCTCGCATCGCACGGTTTGAGCTTGAGTCGCGCTCTAAAGGCTGATATTCATACATTATGCCTGGATTAGATTAAAGACTGACATTAGATTGGAATTTGACCAATCCGAACAAAGTTCATTAAACTTGATATTGATTTCTTTTTTATGAATACTATTTGGTAACGTTCATATTCATAGATGCTTTTTGAAAAATAAGGACTTCTTGAGTGCTTTCTATTTAGTGACACAGGTCGACACAAACGTCACTCTATCTTTCTTGGCATTCAGTGAGGAACAAAGACAAAATGATACTTGCATCAACTTATGTCACTTAAATGGAAAACATTTCTTATGTTCATGATATTAGAAATCAATCACATCGATTTTTTTAAATGGCACATCCTACCTTGAAACACTACAATAAAGTTATTTTTTATGAAGCACTTTTTGAGTTATGAGACTTGAAAGTTACAGCATTATTGGCATTAGCATTATTATTATTAGTAAAAAAATGAAACCATTATAGACATTTCCCATATTTATTTTTTTTATTAATTATCGCTTACTTAGTTCTTAAAAAAAAAAAAAAATCTGTTTATTTTGTCATCACGCTTACGCATTAACGATTATTGAACACTGCTCCCACTCTTCTCTATAGAGCCAATAACCGTCCATCTTCAGTTGGGTTCACTCCCGCTTATAGGAAAATTGCTCATTAGCCATATAGTAATATTATGAGACGCATCTGTGGTTCCGTTTAGCAGCTTTGCAACTATGTAAATATCTCTGATATGATTGGTTCTTGCGCTTAATTTTTCACAAATTTAAGTATATAAACCAATCATATTAAAGATTCTTACAATCTTACTATTTTTTCTGCCGAACACAGCCAATCTTTATTTATACTTCTTTTCCATTAGTGTCATTTTTAAAATTGATTTTATTCGATAACACATACGATATAAATACTTTTACTTGTACAATATATTTTAACATATTTTACTTATAGAAAAAAATTAATAATAGCTATATACAACTCGTAAGTAAAACCATTTAAATTAAGATTAATGAAAGATGAAAGTTTTATTAATTTCTAAAATGACAAAATGATACGGCAGACTTACGATTACAATTATGTAAGATGCTAAAATCACACTAACAGACAATATTAAATATTTAGTAAAATGTATCTCTCCTTTTTTTCTTAGTGAACTACGGATCGTATTGATGAGACTTATATCATTAGAAATGAAGAACTTTGACTACATTCTTAGAACCGATACATATGAATCGATACATATACATACACGCGTATTATGTAAATATACATGTAAAATTGTACAATATATAATATCATGCGGAGATTTATATTAAGAGAGCATGGATTACAGGCGAGTGTAGAGAATGAAGTTTCGGTGGGCTATATAAGATACATGCAGAACAAATTATGATAAATGGCGACGAATCAGATGATCATACGCATATTTCATAGCCCAACGCGCTCGTCCTTTGTGTTTGAACCCTGGGATGAGGAGGACCACATTCACTAAAAAATAAACAATAGTATCAGATACAATATGAAAGATAACTCAATATAAATTAATTACCTATGATGTAAAGCAGAAGCAAATTGTTGATCGTATTCCCGATCCATGCAAAGAGAATGAGAAAGAGGATCGTTGCGCTGTAATACTACGAATAAGAAATAAGATAAATTACAATTTTATTTAGTTTATTGGATATTTTATATCCAATTTTATTTTCATATTTTACAAATAACAAATTTTTTATTAAAAATGCACTTACAATATTAGGGCGATCATGCCGAATTTTTGAAATGGACATCCATGTAGCTTGTAATTGCAATATAGTGGCAGAGAGATTTTGGCAAACCTCGATCAACTTTTTCTCCTTTTGTCCTGTCCAACTTTGTGCATTGCATAAGACCGAAGTCAAAATCGGTACAAGATAATCAACAAGAGCGAATATCAATAAACATATAGATATCATTGTCAATAGGGCTGGTTCTAGAATCCATATAGTACTGCGACAGAAAAAAGATCATTATTTTACATATATTTGTTTCCCAGCAAGTATCCTGCAAGGTATATTTCAAAATCATCAAAATATCTTTATAGCCCTTTTTGCACCATTTTTTTTTTTAATTAATTCAGAAGTAATCTTTTTTTGATAAATTATTGTGATAATGTGATATTGTGATATTGTGATAATTCATTTTTTTTATTTAACTTATCTATTAATAATTTACATGAAAGGATTACACATTAAAATTATAAAAACAATTTGAAATTTGTGCATATTTTAAAATTTTTATAATTTAACTCCAGTTTGGACAGAATTTATTGATCATAGAATTTAATAATAAAAAATATATTCAGATTGGAAACACATTGAATATGTTGTACATGTAACATATGATATATATGATATATACATGATATATATATATGTATATATATATATTATGCATGAATACATGTACATATACATATACATATACATATACATATACATATACACATACAATTAAAGATAATTATTATTTTTATGAATGATTTTTATAACGTTGATTTCAATTACCAGAATATCATTGTTACAAGTCCAACAATTAGCCCAGGATGCCAGCTGCGTTCCCATAAGAGAATGGAGTTCAAAGGTAGAATTATCTCTCGCCAGCATTCCATCTTTCGCTTTAATTGTTTCATATGTTTTTCCTAAGATAACATCACATTAGAAAATCCAGTGCCATTTTGTCATTAATTTTTACTATGCTATAGAAGCATACGTCACTTAATAGAGATAAGTTTCAATATTAGTTGATTGATTTCAAATCAATTCAAGAGACATAATCGAGTGGCACTTACCTTCTCAATTGTCTCGTCATCCGTCATTATGTGAAGGTTTTTGATAAAAGCAGAGTTTTAATCTGCTTTGTGGCGGTGGGGAATACGTGTGACTAGAGGCCACGCGAAAATTCAATGACAACGAGAATACGAGTCTCGTTCCGTTGGCGGTTCGTATCGTATGCCGTGTTCCGTATTTATACACTGTGTATAGCAATCATCTTGAGCTACAATTTCATCAAAAAGGATTTAGAATCTGTTCGC
The DNA here is from genome assembly GCF_055798465.1 of Pogonomyrmex barbatus. Classification (NCBI taxonomy): domain Eukaryota; kingdom Metazoa; phylum Arthropoda; class Insecta; order Hymenoptera; family Formicidae; genus Pogonomyrmex; species Pogonomyrmex barbatus. The sequence goes on from NW_028297116.1 coordinate 14,242,727, forward strand.
TTGAACTCAGCTCGGCGACGTCGAGTCATGCGCTTTCGAATTGAAAAAAAAAAAATACGTACAAACCAAGTCGGAGATCGGTGAACAAATCGTCGGCGGAGGTATAGTGGGGGAAGAAGAGAAGAGAGGAGAAGAGGGGATAAGAAGGAAGAATCGACTTCTGGCTTCGAGAGTATGGTTGAATTTAGCACGTGATTGGCTGTCAGTTCAAAATGTTGGTTATTGCGGGTGATGCTGTGCTGATGTTGTGACGTTAAGCGTTTTCCTGCACTGTGTGTTGGAAAGTTGGAAAAGCCGCGTAGCCGCGCGTGAGGCTTGGCCGAGACCACGCGTCCCGAGTTTCCGGCGATTATGGCTGCCGCCGTAAGCTCCGTGAGTATCCGCTACCAGTCCGCTATCATCGGACGAAAATCCACATTTGTTCGTTGCGGCGTCCCGCCGCCGTCGCCGCTGCCGCCGCCACCGCCGCAGTCGCTGTCGCTGTCGCTGTCGCTGTCGCTGTCGCTGTCGCTGTCGCTGTCGCTGTCGCTGTCGCTGTCGCTGTCGCTGTCGCTGTCGCTGTCGCTGTCGCTGTCGCTGTCGCTGTCGCTGTCGCTGTCGCTGTCGCTGTCGCTGTCGCTGTCGCTGTCGCTGTCGCTGTCGCTACTGCCACTGTCGCTGCCACCGCTGCTGCGATACAACGCGACGCGACGCGACGCGACGCGACGCAACGCGATACAACACTATCACACAATCTACGCGACATTACATTGCGCTGTTATGTTACGAAACTAATGTAACATGACATAATGTGACGTGACGTGACGTGACAATGCGATGTAGCACAACGCCCTTTTTGTTTACGTGTGTTTTAACATGCGCTCCAATTCTGTTGTTTGAAATGTTGATCGTGGATTCTGGATCATATATTTTTGCAGAATGTGGAAAATCTATCACCGCAAATCATCCGTCGAGTGGCCAAAGAGATGGCGGAATTGGTCGCGCAAGCACCCGAAGGTATTCGTGTCATTTTGAACGAAGCGGATGTCACAGACATACAAGCCATCATCGAAGGTCCAGGTAAGATCGCCCTTTCTCGCTCTTTGTCTTCGTCGATAAAGATTGACAACTCCTAATATCTTTTTATCGACTATACATTTAATATTATCTAACCTAACCTGAGTGTTGTCTTAACCTTAATGTCTCTCATCTCTATTCATCCGAGGTGTCGATAGCTCGATACTTACAATGTCATGATTGTCTTGATCATATAAACTCATGATTGTCTTGATCATTTCTGATTATTAAAGTAATGTAATATTGCTATCTGAATGTTTCTTTCTAATAGCGGGAACTCCATATGCCGGTGGTTTCTTTAGAGTAAAATTAGTTCTTGGAAAAGACTTTCCGCAAGGACCGCCAAAGGCTTATTTCCTTACAAAGATTTTCCATCCTAACGTAGCGAAAAGTGGAGAAATATGTGTCAATACTTTAAAAAAGGATTGGAAACCAGATCTTGGGATACAACATATATTATTGGTAAGTTATCACTAAGAAAACGTATATATACATACCCCTCCACACACACACACACACACACACACACACACACACACACACACACACACACACACACACACACATATTATATCACACACTACATATTTTTTTTTGTATTTATAGACGGTAAAGTGTCTACTAATAGTGCCGAATCCAGAATCTGCTTTGAATGAGGAAGCTGGCAAATTACTCTTAGAAAGTCATGATGAATATTCAGAACGAGCAAAAATGATGACGGAAATACACGCACAGGTTATGTCTCAATTTGATAATTGAAATTTTTTGCAGTTTCAGCAGTTTCACATTATCTTTATGAATGATTGGTTCATTTCTATAGGGAGGTGGAAAAGGTAGCAAGGCTGGTTTGGAAAGTTGTGCCTCTTTGGAAGCAGGGGGACCTCTTCCGAAAAAGCATGCAGGTGACAAGAAATTAACGGCAGAAAAGAAAAAAATATTAAAAGATAAAAAAAGGACACTAAAGAGATTATAAAAAAGATCAATATTATTTATCCATTTTTTGTAATTTAAAATACTGATATGACAATGTTGCCTCTCGTATTGTAAACAATTATTGCATAGTAAAATTTTATTATCTAAACTCGACTGATCTTATTATTAAGATATAGGGAATTTAATATGTCTAGTGCGCAAAAAATAAGAATAATAGAAACGAAAAAGTTCATCTCCTATCTTGTGATGTGGAAGATTAGTACAATTTTGTAGTGATCTGTACAATCACTAAATTAGATTAAATTAGAAACTTACTCTATTATATCTATTAGTAAATATTTTTACATATGTACAGAATGATACGTGATTACTTAAGTAAAATAAAGAAAATGTCTTCTATGTCCAAAGTATTTTTTGTCAATTTTATTTGACAAATGTTACAATTCATCCAACAGTTATATTTCAGTTAAGTTGTAAATATCTCATTAAGTATATTTAGATTAAAGCCTTTACATATTTTCCTAAAAGAAAAAAAGGATGGAATAAATAAAAGTGGATGGCAATATGATTTTAGAATTCATATTTATTATTGGAAATTCTTTTTTTCGGTGGATAATAAAAGCTTTTTTTTTTCAAGAATAATTTTTTATTTCGAGAATTTATCAGTTTTTCGTAGATCTTGCGCCACTTGATTGCAATTTGTACGCTGCATAATAAAAAATGTATACATTTTCTTACATATCCAATACTGTGTCCATTAAAGTATATCAATATTTGACTAGTTAACAGTACGTCACAGCCTTAATCCACTATTAGCTATGCACTGTGCATAGTAATATAATGCTTATTCGTGCTAAAAAAACGACCGGACATACAAGTTATAAAAATATTACGTATTATCATTTTTATGCTCTAAAATCTTACAATAAATTATCCTAAAAATGGATACTGTAATTAAATTTTTAATATTTGCCATAATGTTTGGAATAATCAGATTGTGAGGGCTTAGAAGCACATTCCGTACTTTGATAAACAACAACTTTTCGAGATGTATCTCATTATATTTTTCATCTGATGAGCACACACGCACGGTAGTACATACAAATTCATACAGTCTTTACAATCATAGGTATGTTCTTTTTTTTTATAACTACATCATAAAAAAATTTATAAACTTTTACGAATGATGTTCGCAAATATTTTGCAAAATTTGTTTTGTGCCAATTTTCGAAAGAATCGTCAAAAATAAAAACTAATAATTAATCATATTTTTTTAACACCTTACTAGATCTTTATAGGATTGTATTTATAACTGTATATGTTCATGAAAGAAAGAACATGTATTGTGTTAAGTCAGATTGAACAAAATCTGAATATAGTAGTTTTGTTACTTGATTTCTTTCACATAAGCTTCCAGTTCTGCATCCAATTCTTCGGCCGTAGGTGTTTTTGTCGCTTGTCGAGTACCTCCTCTACCTCCACGTCGACCACTTCCACGACCTTCAATCCCACAAAATTATAATTATATATCAGAACTAACAAAAAATCATCAAAATACATTTAATAATATAACAATCACAACTTGTGAAACAAAATATAATAACTATGCAGGATTTGACTTTGTTGTTGCATAAATTAATTATATAATAAATAAATATAATAATAAATATAATAAATAAATATAATAAAATTAATTATATAATTATCAATAAGCATTGATTTGTATTGATTACCTCTAATAGATCCTGTGCCACGATTTCCTCTAAAACGTGTTTGAGGTCTTTGTGTATAATTAACACCGCTAAGTCTCGGGCCGCGAACAGAAGTGACTGGTAGTTCAGAAGTAGCTACTTGTATATTCATTTCACGACCTATTCACATACATATTTACATATACATTGTATATTGAAAGAACAATACAAATACAAAATATTTATAAATCTATATTATATAATTTACAACAGCATATGATAGAAATTCTGCGATAACTGGATTAATAGATAATATTGATATTTAAATATAAACAAAATTCCATAATCAAAAAAGTACATTTACAAATATAACTGTATAAATTTAGATACATACCATCTAACGGTACTCCATGATATTGCTTCATTGCTTTGATAGCATCTGCCCGTCTTTCAAATATAACATCAGCAGAACCTAAAGATCGACCTGATCTATCATAATGTACCGCTGCTGATTTTAAAGGTCCAAATTCACTGAATAATTCCTAAAAGATAGCAATTCAATTTAGTTTTTTGAAATATACAATTTTTCTGTATAGAAAAGTACATTAAGACTAAATCTGTATTTATATGAAAGTTAATACATTAAGAGTCATGTAATCTATGAAATGTAATTTTATTTCTTTTTATGAAAATTTGTGTTTATACACCAATCATATATTTTCATATTTAATACAATTTGATCATTTGTCATAAATTAAATGTTTTGTTTTATTTATAACAGTCTGATTTCATGATTTTGATGTAGTCAAGATAAAGCAATTCTTTAGTTAATTAAAAATTCTTTAGTTATTATTAAATATTATTATTTAAATATCAAATTTTTATGGATACTTAAAAAAAAATTCTATAATAGTTTTCACACAATTCTACAATATTTTTTAGACATTGAACAAAAATTATTTATTAATCATATATCATATTTTAATATATATGTAGTATTTTACCTGTATGTCTGAATCTGATACACCAAAATCAAGATTTGACACCAAAAGTTTGGTTGTTCCTGCATTGCCTATTGCACTACGACCAACCTTTTTTACACCATCAAACATGTCATGTTTCCAAGCACTATTTACATCGCCCTATACAATAAAGTTTGAGTTAAGAATCGTTGAACAAAATAATATTTTTTATCTATTAACAATCTTGTTTCTTTTTGTTAATATTCTTCAATTAATAATATGTTTTGCTATCAAAAAGTTTTTTTTTTCATTATGTTATAAGTTGTCAATAAATGTCTCTTAATATAAACTCAAGTATAAACTATATCTCATCTAATTGCAATGATATGCATTTTCTTTATTAACAATTAATAAAGTATGTAAACAGAGAAAATTACAATAGGAAAATTACAATATGACTAAAGAGTATAAAAAACAAAAACAACTTATAGAAAATAAAAAAAAGACAAATTTAATTTTATCTTAAGGTCAACCGTCTATGCTATGTTTGAAATGTTAGTTACATACAGACAAACACTTTAGCGTTCATAGTGCGTGCGTATGTGTGTGTGTGTGTGTGTGTGTGTGTTGTTCAACATACACATACACATACACATATATAAATATACACATTTGATTCTGATGAAGTAGCACGCGGATGTGTGTGCATGCGCGCAACGCACACATACTCAATAAAACAAGTATATAATGATAATAAAATATTCAATGATCGAAAGCTCGATGAGGAGTTTTCTTACCCTCGTGTATGGTAGAGAACTACGTGCGATACCACCACGACTGCGTCCTCGCATGACGCCACCGCCAGCTCTTTGCGTCCTACGTGCTCCTCGACGGGGTGAACTGCCGGCGCCTCTACCGCGTCTACCACCACTACTGCCGCCGCCACCGCCGCCGCCACGCGCCCTAGATCCTTTGGTCTGTTTGATAATATCATCCAGACTCATTTCAATCTTATCCACCATCTTCATTTGTGCGGTTTGCGATGAAACGTAACTACAACGCAAGAGACACTGACGTAAATCAACCTCTTTCTCTCACTGTTACTTTTCGTGATGATGGCGGTAGAACGAAGACGAACCCGAAACAGCGCCGCAGGGCAACCTGGGTATCCTAGGTACTGCTGGGTATACTATCAGTCTCGGGTTATAAAAGTGAGTCGAAAGTCACCAGGGAAAAGTGTATGGATAAAAGCAGTTAATAGCATTACTACCGCCTCTTACGATACGATGGGGAACTAATATTTTTTTAAAATTCCACAGACTTAGGTTTGTTCTACAATGTGTTGTGTCGTGGTCGTGAACTGTAAGAATGGGCCAATCACAATCAAGTATTCTCCCTATATTTGTTTATCAATTCTTGGGCTTGCAGCTTGCAACACCGATATGCGATATATTGTAGACAAGCCTCATAATCGATTTATAAAAAAATAATTGAGTGTGGTTGGCCAATATTTTAAGTCTTATGCCTTAAAATCTCATTGTAGACGCTGCTTTAGCCTGTTCTACAACACGTCGTATATCGGTATCGTAGATCTCTTGGGCCAAAACAAACTAAGTCACAACCAGTGATGAAAAATTATCAAACTGAAAAAATAAGGTTAGAATAGATTCCGTTTCTTGAAAAATTACATATTTTTGCTCCATGGGAAACCAGAATGCTTAAAATCGAAACGGAAAACTATGCAAATTTTGGAATGATGTTGATTGGCTGTCCTCTACCATTTCCGATTCCGTTCCGATTCCGTTTTTCATGTCCATGGAACGGCACCCTAAGGCTTGTTCTATAATGCGTCGTGTGTCGGTGTCGTGATCGTGGGTCGTAAAAATGGGCCAATCACAGACAAATGTGGGGAGAATACTTGATTGTGATTAGCTCATTTTTTATCAATTACATGGTAGCACCTCTAAAAAAAGTTATCGATTATACCTCGGTTTCATTATGTCCCAAGTTCTTCTATACTTTTATGAGATGCTAGTGACATGTTTCTTAATTTCGATAATTCGATGATGAGCTATCAAACGAACACATGACATATAAGACATGAAAGACTGCAAAAGTTTTTCTGCAAAAGGTTTGAGGATCCAAACTACTTAATTTTTAATATTTTTATTATTATATACAAAAGAGAATATATAATTGGTACAAGTGAATGTGATTGGTCTAAAATGAGCAAAGTTTTTTCACTCACAAATTTCTCCGAAATAAAAAGAGAGCGGAGTCCGATTCTCCCTCTTAAGAAGCCCCTTGTTAGTAATGAGGTCTTGCCAAAACGTCAATGTCTGACAATCTACTTTCGATTAAAACGACAAAAAAACGACAAAAAAACGAAACTGACAATTCAGATTTCACTATTCTGTTTAATTTTGATCACGTGATCTAGTTTGACGCTAAAAATGAGCGTCGAGCGTCAGCATGAGAAGTCAGCCTAACGATGGGCTATTCTTTTATATGAAAGTTCGCTCATTCGCGAATATATATAAATTAATAATTTTTTAATTATTGCGAAAATCATAAAATGGTATAAAACTTTTCTATTCAATATGACTCATTTTACTTGCCCACGAGAAGTAATACGGTTATTATCGAATACTCTGTGTATAATACAAGTGTATATATATATATATATATATATATATATATATATATATATATATATATATATATATAGAATGTTCTGAAAAAGAAAAACGGCCAAGTGGTCGTATGTAGATCAAATTGAATCGAAAAGTCCCGTACTATTTTGCGATTTTCACAATAGTTAACGAGTTATTAATTTATGAAAATAATTAAATTGCAAGTACGCGATGAGATAAGACTGTTCAATGAGATACGCGTTCGCCAGGCACGCGTGGAATTGTTTCTTAAGTTATCGACTTTTTGACATTTGTACCATTATATTTAGAGTAACAAGAGAAATCATATTATGTAATAAAAAATATATGATTCTATTTAAAAAAATCGCGTTTATAAAAAAATATCAATGGCCCTTATTTGCGAATGACTTAATATCATAATCATATGAGCCTGAAAACTTTGCAATTTTTATACAAAAAACATTTTTTCTACAATCCTGTGATTTTCAGATATTTGACCGTTTGAAATAAAATGGGACAATATGGGACAATATAGATATATATACTGTCCCATATTGTCCCATATATATATATATATATATATCGATTGCTAGAAGTAATCTGACGAAATATTTGGAGGTATACATTGTAAGTAAATACTTTATTATTTATAGACGTTTTTAAATATTTTGTATATTTGCATTTGCATTCAATGGACCGGACGGATACGCGTCTATTTGACAATTAATAAATAATTTATTATTGATTGCAAAAATTGCAAAATTGTAGAGGACGTTTTTGTTCAGTTTAATCTACTTTTTTGCACATAAACACTGTACCATTTCATATTAGACTTTGTATATTATGATATTAATAAATGCATGAATGTAAAATAACAAGTGTGGAATAAAATTGACATGATGAAAAATATCATATAAGCAGCATAATTATATATTAATTTACATGTGATTAAATGTTGTACAATCCTCAATTAAAACTCGCAATAACAAAACAGAAAATGTGGCGAATCATGAAATGTAAATGAATTCATTCATTTACATAACAAAAAAAATCTGTGTACTTATCTCTCATTAAATCTGCCACATACAACGGCAACTTAAACATTACTTTGGACATGTTGTGATTAAAGTGAATCGTTACATCATAAACAAGTTTTCTTCATATATAAGTATATTTACAACCGTGAGATCTTCTGTAGTATTTAAAAATTGTTGCTGAATATATGTATATCTTTTGCATGCTTTACAGTGATATAGTATTTCGATTTTGATACGTACAGTGAAAAGAAATTATTTACGTTTTTTTTTATTATGTAGGTAGTGCTAATTATAGATAAAATTTACAATATAAATTTATATTGAATTATTTAACATATATCATTAGAAATAAAAAATATTATTATCTAAAAAGAATCCTACGAATTCATTCTGTGAATGTGCATGAGTGCGCGTAGTGCTTATGTGCGTCATTTCAATAATATTATTATATATTAATTAATATTATTATAATTAACTTGCAATTATTATTAATAATAATCGCAAATGAACCTTGAAAATGAATGGTATAAATATTAAAAATATAGAAGAAAATATTAAGATTTAGATGAAATTGTAAATTTTGTTTTTTGTTTTTTAACGGTAAAATTTTATGAGAAAAGTATTTATCATTATTTTTCAGATTAAAAATATTAATCTGCAATGTTGCTTACGGAACTAATCGGAGTTTTTATCATTATCCTAAGCATTGTGTATATTTATTACAAGTATGTGTTGTTTAATTTTTGGCGCAAGAAGGGTGTCTTTTATGTTGAGCCTACTGTACCAGCTGGTAATTTAACAACTTATATGACTGGAAAATTGTCAATAGGCAAGTATCTTTATATGATTGTGATTGTAAAAGAGTTTACTCACAGTATATAATTTCTTTCTTTCTCTTATTATTGTAACAGTATGTGAGGAAATTGTGACATGAAGAAAAATCATCAAAAATAATAGTAATTAATTTTAAGAAATAATTGAACAAACATTTCAAATATTCAAAATATCTATTTATAAAAAATAAAAAATAATATATTCTTAAAATTGGAATTTTGTTGGTATTTTATTTTCGTGACATGATTCTACACAAATACTCATATTAACTTAATATTTTAAAATATATAATTTTCATTTTCTGTTTTTATGAAATCAGAAAATGTGGCGAATCATCATGAAATATAAATGAATTCATTCATTTATATAACGAAAAAAAATCTGTGTATACTTATCTCTTATTAAATCTGCCACGTTTTTTTCAATATATTATTGAATTTTTTGCTTTAAAAAAATAGAATTTAATGAAAGATTTGTTAACAGGTGAACTTTTTCGTGATGCTTATTTGAAATATAAAAATCATCGCGCTTTTGGGATGTATACATTTTTTAAACCAAATCTTGTGATTGCCGATCTCGATCTTATTCGAATAGTATTAACAAAAGAATTTGGGAGTTTCCATGATCGCGGAATGTTCTGTAACGAGAAGATTGATCCATTATCCGGTCACTTATTTTTACTGTCTGGAAAAAAGTGGCGGAATTTGCGCGTCAAGTTAACACCTACCTTCACTTCGGGAAAAATAAAGCAAATTTTTATGATTCTAAAAGAGTGCGGCGAAGAGTTTACAAAAAGTTTGGAGAGTAAAGCTCAGGTTAAAGATTGTATCGAGATAAAAGAAATATTTGCAAGGTAAAATTTTTTAAATAAAATGAAATTTTAAACAACAAAGTATGAAAAATACAACACAATTTGAAAAAATGTTAGTCTAAAGCAATGTAAAAATGCGTTGTTGAAGAAAGATAAATAGCTGTTTGTTAATATAAAATATTTGAGCGACTTATAATCAATTTTAGCTAAACAAAAATGTTGATCAACATTTATAATTTTCGATGAATTAGCAATCAAAAATGAAAAGTTTAGATACATATTCAAAAGTTAAAAATACATATCAAAATAATATTTTTTAATTAATTTATAATATTTATTTTAATAGAATCTTTTAGAATTAATTAAGAATTAATTTGACAAATGTTAAAAATTAGGTATTCAACGGATATAATTATGTCAACGGCATTTGGAATCAAATCCAACTGTCTAGAACAGCCGGATAACGAATTTCGTTACTGGGGAAAAAAAATCTTTGAAGAGAAACCCTTCTGGAACGCTTTGTTATTATTTGCACCTCAAATAATGGATTTTTTTTCCATTCCATTTACGGATAAGGGCATTACCAACTTTTTTACAAAAATGTTCCGTGATAATGTGGAATACAGACGAATTCATAATGTCGTCAGACATGATTTTATGAATCTGCTAATACAGCTCATGGAGAAGGGCTATGTTGAACCTGATGATGAAGAAAAAGATATTACCAACATATCATGTAAATATATTCTTTGTACCGTTAACATTAACGACATTTTTTTATCGTTTACTTATTTTTTTTCTATAAACAACTTCGAAAACTATTATATCTTTAAAAATGGCAATGAATACGAATATCAGTTATATATAAACACATGCAGTAATGTAAAATTTATTGAACTGATGACATAAATTATATAAATATATAAATATATAATTATATACTATCAGTCTTTTAAAAATGTTTCTGCACAAGAAATAAAAAATTATAATATTTTATTTGTACACAGCTAATGTCAATAAACTTACCATGTTGGAAGCAGCTGCACAAGCTTATGTCTTCTTTTTGGCTGGTTTTGAAACTTCTGCGACGACAGCAACATATTGCCTATATGAGTTAGCTCAACATCAAGATATACAAGATAAAGTCCGTAAGGAAATTGACGAAACATTGAAAAAGCATGGCGAATTAACTTATAATGCTATAATTGAAATGACGTATCTTCATAAAGTAATAAACGGTAATTACGACATATATTTTTTATTTATACAAAGACAAATTTTTTTAATAAATATCAAGTTTTCATTATAAAAATATTTATGTATTTATATGTGTGTGCGTGTGTTTAAATAAATGTGATAATTAAAATAATAAATACATTTTAGAAAATGAATACTTTCATACTCGTTCACTTATTATACAGTTTAACAAAGAAAGCATCAAAATGAGATTAGTAATTTTCCATATTTTGAACGCTGAATCCGAATGTGATTATCAAATTGCTCTATTACGTTACAATTTTAAGAAATTTGCAATTAAAGTTGCAAAAAAGTGCTATTTACATAAACCTTGTCATATTATAAATACGAAATGTGACGGATTCAATATGGCGGATGTCAAAATTTAAAATTGTGGAATATAATCCATACGTTGTTAAATTTTAACATCTTATTTTGAATTTGTCAATGGACATCGGATTTGTATTTAGCGATGTAAAAAATATTTAGATGTAGATAAACAAAATTGGGAGCTGTTTGGTAAATCGTCAATGATCTAATTTACAGAATTTTTGCATAGACTCCATGTTTAACAATAAATAACTTGTTAACAAACACAAAAAATGTCATCTCTTTTGAAAGTTGAAAATCCTAACAACACATTTCATTTTGATTGCAAGAACACTTCTCCAGCATTTTATATTTATAATATAGCAAAATGAAAATAGCACTTTTTTGCAACTTTAACTGCAAATTTCTCAAAATTGTGATGTAATAGAGCAATTTTACAATCAGATTCGGATTCAGCGTCCAAAATATTACAAAAAATGACTAGTTTCGTTTTGATGTTCAAAGAAAAGTCATTTTTTGTTGAATTGTGTTACCAGAGACTTTGAGAAAATATCCACCTGTGCCTGTTTTGAATCGTATCTGTACTAAAGATTTAAATCTTCCAACAACCAATATTCATGTATCAGAAGGGACTTTGATCACTATACCAGTATTTGGATTGCATCGAGATCCATCAATATATCCAAATCCGGAGAAATTTGATCCTGAACGATTTAATACGGATGAGATAGCATCTAGACATCCTTATGCTTATTTGCCATTTGGAGAAGGACCACGAGTCTGCATCGGTATAAATTATATTTTCAATCAACAATTTTGTAATTAGTATTAAAAAATTTCTTCTAATTTTTTCTATTTTATTTAGTGGTATAGTAAATGTTTTTTTTTAAGTTCATGAATGTGTGTCTTTTATTATTTACATATTAAAATTCACCGTAATTACATCGATTATTTAATAAAAATATTTTTTTAGTACTGTATTAAATATTATTTTTACTATTTTTATAATTGTTAATTTATACAAATATTTTATTAAGATTTTATTAAGATTTTATTAATTATAATAAATTGTATTTATTTTGACAAATTTATATTTGATTTAAAATGATTTATTAGAATTTAAAACATAATATAATTTCTTATAAAGGTTTTTTTAGAAATATCTTATAGATGTATTAAATTAATAAGATTTTCATTTAATTTTACATAATTTATATTTAATTGTAAGATGTATTTATGTATGTAAAAACTAGTGTATATGTTAGTCATATTATTATTGTCAATATTGTTAATTTTTAGGTATGAGGTTTGGCTACATTCAAACGAAGGTTGGACTTGTGAGTCTTCTATCAAAGTTCAAATTTAAACTTCATCCCCAAACACCTATTCCACTCATTTTTGATGAAGCAGCCATTGTATTATCGGCTAAAAGTGGTGTCCATCTTAATATTGAGCAGCGATAAAATAATTGCTCTTTTATCTGAATGAAATATTTCTACTTAAATCAATAAAAAAAAATTGACTCCAAATATACAAAAGTCTTTTATACAATACAATAGTACTTTTATAATACAAAAGCTTTGCTTTTTCAAACGTCCATTGTTTTGTTTTTTCGTATTTTTCATATTTTTTGAAATATGAAAAATGCGTGGGAAAATTAAAATAAAACATTCTGCACATATACAATACAATGGCGTATATACAATGGCGTATATACAAAAGTTCTGCATATATACAAAAGTTTTTTTGAGCCAAACAATTTTTATTACACATTTTTTATATGATAATCATTAAATGTCCATGATATTAAAAATCGATCCGAGATCTTGGATGAAAAGAGAATTGAGCAATCGTATTGGTTAATTGGCCAAATTATTCAAATGCAATTGGCCAATTCTCTTTCCATTCGAGATCTTGGATCGATTTTTAGTATCGTGAACACAAGACTTAAGAAAAGAACTCATTGTATAAATTACGTATAACATATCGTTTTTATATAAATAATGAATAATTATATAGATTAATCATACAGATTAATTTCTTATTGGTACAAATTTTTATAAAATTCTGTTAATTGCTTTCCATTAATAACTTTTAATATAATATTATAACAAATTTTGAACAAATTTATTTTATAACAAATTTTGAACATTTTTAAGCTAAAAATCGTTTTCAATTCTAATTTATCTTTAAAAAATGAAATAAAAGATAATAATTTAATAAAAATATTGAAAATAAAGATTTAATCCAATAAAATAAAATATTAAGATAAGGCAGAAAATTTATAATAAAAGAAATTATAAAATAAATGATTCACAATGTATAGAATAATTCCGGTAGTAATCATGTTTGAATTATACAATTATAGTGTAGGAATTATAATTAAATTCGTCTTAGGTTTATATTTCGTGTTCGTGCCTATTCTTATCATTGCTAAAGGATCAATAAATATTCTCGGATGATGAAGTGAATGGCTTTGAATAGCAACGAAGTGAGTGGCTGTATAGACGGAACTAATTTTCAGAATATCGCTTCCAGGTAATGCATATATCTGACTGGGTCTACAAGCAATCTATCTCTATCTAGTCAGCTAAATCTGTTGAGAACAAATTCTGCAAAGCGTTTGCTGCAAATTTTATCGACAAAAAGACTACAGATTTGTTATAAGATATATATAATGTATATTCAACCCGTACTTTATAGGCAAACGTTTTTATCTGTCTGACCATTGAAGCATATGATACTTATCGTATAATAAAACCGGATAAATATTGAAAGGATGTTATTTTTAAGTCGATATATACATAAATATTTGGATTTAACTTCAAATCCTGATTAGGGTGATATTTTTCGCGATAAGATATTCTGTAGAAAATTTTTAATCGATAAGAATGATTATTAAGCAATAAGATCCAGCTTTGATTAAAAATATCTATATGATTTCATAATAAACACATCTGTCTTTAAATATTTAAATTTTATCAGATTTTGTTTGTCAACTTTGATATTATCATATCTTGTTTTCTTACATCTTATGATTTAATTGCATATCATTACAGCAGATGTTAACTGCCCAAAGTAATAGATTTATTGAGGGCGCATTTGATGCGTTTAAAAAACATTAAACTTGCCTCGTTCATTCACGAAATGCCTTGGGCAATGTATGAATCGGCCTTGCAAATTACAAACGTGATATTATTCGCATGATAATATCATGTAACAGTATTACGTTTAAGAATAATCGAAGGATTTCAAGTGAAAGTGTTTTTTCTAATGTGAGAGAGGTTGCGACCTGAGAAAAATCAAGGTTTTATCCGGAATTAAATCTAATTTCATGTTCGCGTGAAATCTTAAAAGTTGTATCTTTTTTTTGGGAATGGTCTTAAAAATTGCATCGTAATTAATTATTCACATATATTTTTGCTATATCTTTATCAGTAATAAAAATATGGTTCAGCAATTGATGAATATCATTATGAAAAGACTAAATATAAATCAAGGATTTATAAATCAAGGATTCAAAGAGAAAGTCTTATGATGCGTGAGAAAAAGTATCGCTTAAGGTAAACTATAATAGGATTGTTGATCCAAATACCAGTATTGATGATTCAAGTACATTTTCTTCTCTATATTTTTTTTAAATTAACTGACCAGTATATAATTCCACATTGCGTTTCTGATATTATAATGAAAGTGCGAACGAGATGCATTTGCGGTATAGAAAGGCCAGCAATAACCGAAGCATGACGCCTACTTCAATTCACGAACTATGTCACGATTTCAATGTAAATGTCAGCGTACGTACAATGTTATATAATTGTATATTAAAAGTTATGGCATAAATGTGGTATAACATTTTTTTCATTGAATATCTATACTTTAATATTATCTGAGGGATTACTTTTCATTCAAAAACAATTCCTTGCAGGAAATCTTAATTATTTAGTTACTTAGTTTTTTCCATTATTTCCAATATTGTTAGTTTTGTTATTTTTATTTGATTTAAAGCTTGTAAAATCTTCATATTTTATAAAACTATAGTTATTTATAAATATATGCGAAATAATATTTTAATCTATATTTTTCTTCCACAAAAGTCTTTGTTCTTGCAAATCATATGTAAACTTTTGATAATTACAGTAATATAAAAATGTTTATGACATTAAGTTTTCTGGACATTGCAAGAATTGCAACTATTTTTATTGCGATTCTTATTACACGCGCACGCGTAAGTATTGTTAGAATTACTAATACTTTCAGCTTACAGAGATACTTTCTATTCTATTATTCTTACAAAGTATCACGGTATTTACAAACAAATATTAAATAAAAAAGAAAAGTTTTGAATTAATCTTATATTACACATTGTAGATATATAATTATTTGAATATATTTTCAATTCTATTGAATTATTTCAATAGAAATTTAGAAACCAACAAGATCCTGCTTGCCGAGAAATTGGCTATGATTTTCTTAATATGTACTATTTATTAATATCGTAGTCGACGTATATAATTATGCATTGTTCATTATTTTATTTTCAAAAACCACATACAAAAAATTGTTTATTTGTCTATTCAGTTTACATTAAATAAGTTTATTGTTAGCAATTGATTGACATTAGTTTTGTAATTGATATTTAATAAATCTTAATGTAATGGTCCATTGTGATAATATGTCTTAAGAAGCTCGCGATATACCTAAGCGCGCTGCACGCAATTTTCTGAGATGCGCCAATTTTCTTTTGTTTCTAGCAGCATTTATCTTCGCCTCATTCGCAGCAGCATTGGCTTTAGCCACTGCACGATTTGTATTTGCAAGATCTTGTCGGGCACTTTGTAATTGATTCAATAACTCATCCACTCGTCTCTTGGCCGCTTCTAGTAGCTCCTCCTTTTCTCGTAGCGATTTCTGCGCCCCGCTCGCAACTATCTGCGTGCTTGCTGCATTCGATTTGGCCATACGTATTGCATTCGTCAACGTTTTCAACTGCATTTTTAGAAAATTGTTAGCTGCAGAGACGCTTAACGCTTTAGATTTAAAGATAATTTAAGTATGCTTTTAAGTATGCTTTCACGGTTACTATTTTCAAAATGGCTAATATTTTTCCGGGCATTATTCGTGTATTATCCATTATACATTGTTGAATGCCAACGTGAACATTCGTGAACATTGCAGTTTACTTCATCAGGGCGAGAAGCAGCCTGATACTGTGCTGACAGTACAATGTCAGGCTGCTCCTCGCCCTGATGAAGTAAAATGCAAAATGTTAGACTTCATTCAGATTAATATTACATATTGTTCGCATTTAACTCGTAATATTACATGTATTTCTATATATCTAGTTTTTCCTATTATATACCTGATTTCTATCGTATACCTGATCTTGTGATTGCTGCGCCGCTTGAACTGCGACATTGACGTTAGCTTGTGCTTGTTGTAAAGAAGATGTTTCTTCTCGGACTACCGATCGTGCCTCTTTCACCTCATTTCGCAGCTGTTCAACCATCGCTTCCTTACCCGGTAAGACTGCTTCAGCGGCTTTTGCAGCTTGAACTGCCTTCTCTGCCAATTGAGCTTTCACCTATTACGTACATATATGTAGTGTATTTCCTCAACAAAATACCGATCTTAACATTCGTCGTATATCGCAAATATAATTAACGATGCAAATCGTCTGCGTGCCACCAATTCCACGACATAATTTTACACGATAAATTTTGTTAGATTATTTCCATACAGATACAGATCTCTAGTACAACTAGACCAAGAGATTAATAAAGTTACTTTCTTAATTCCACTGTTAGAATTTTTTTTATTTGAGAAAATAAATCCTTTATCTTATAATATATTTTTTAATATCTTACATCTTTTATAAATTATCTTATTATATATAAAATTATGTTATTTTTATATCTTTTCACTTTCATCTTTGATCTTTTATTTTTTTTATTTCTTGCAATGAATACCAAAGAAGCAAAACATATTGTAAATAAAATATTATCAAATCACAAGTCGAATTAAGACTTGTCACGAGTCAATATTCCAAAGCAAAACAATTCCTTGAATATAATAATATAGTCAAGTACTTGACGTGCTGCTTGCTGACCAACGATATTCTGTGCTTCAGACGCGGCCTTCGCTTCCTGCGCTGCCTTTTGTGCAATGTTAGTTGATTTTTCAATAGTCTTCTTCTGTAAACTCTTTGGTAAAACGCTACGGCAATTCTCGCTTTCTACATGACGCATATCTCTTTGATTCTATAATTGTTTTAAAAAACAATATTAGTATAAGCAACGATCTTTGTCTATTAATCATATTTTAACAATAAATATTTATATTAAAAATGTTAATTACAACTTAAATATCTAATTTTAATTATTCTGCTATTGTTATCAAAACTTCTACAATCATATCATCACTATAAAACAAAAAATGTGGAGAATAAGAGAGAGAGAGAGAGAGAGAGAGAGAGAGAGAGAGAGAGAGAGAGAGAGAGAGAGAATAAAGAGAAATTCTCTTAAATCTGATAACATCTCTCTCTCTCTCTCTCTCTCTTTCTCTTTCTTTTAGGTTTATTAAAATTATTAATAATGAGGTATTTATTAATAATTACGAAATATTAATAACTCAGACTTTTAGTATTAATAATTTTAGTATAAATAATTTAGAAATGTATGCAATAATATATTAAGATTGATCATGACATGCCGATGAATATGAATTATAGGCATACAAAAATACATTAAATTGATTAAAAACTGATACAGATAAATATGTGTGCATTTATTATTCAAAATTTATATTCAAAAAATACAAAACAAAGTTTTTATAAATAAATTTATTTTACACGGTTAAATGATAAATATATATATATATATATATACATATATAGATAGCTTTATAATTAAAAAACGAAAATATCCAAATTTATACGTTCTTATCCATGTTATTCACACAAAAATCAAAATTGTTCAAATTTGTTATTAAATTTTTTAGTAAATAGAAAAAATTAATTAAAACTTACTATATTAATTGGGACTTTATGAATCCGTCTACATTCGGATGCTACAAATATCAGTATAACTAGAAAATGAAATGGTTTGGTTATAATAGAAACGTCATTTATCTAAATCATAATTTTATGTATATCACATCAAATCATAATGTAAATAAATAAATCTATAATTTGCACTCACTGATACAAAGAATATGAAAAATATTCATTATGATGAATAAATGTGGATAATTGTGTCGTTTCTATTAAACAATCATAATGAATCATAAAAATGTGCATCAAATGCTTTGACTTAACCGCGAAAACAGATAAATGATTAGTATTTTTTTTCGAAATGTTTGATGATATTATGTGTGAAGTTATGTATTATTATGTAAGGCTTAATTTAACTTCTTCATATTTATACACTACACATACAGAAAAGAACACTTAAAAATATTATAACTTGATACGATTATAAAATGGCCCAAAAATTATATCTTCTTCAAGCCCAATCACGTATGTGCTTGGCTGATATTTTTAAATGTAATTATAAGTTTTAAATATAATAAAGGAAATAATAAAGGAAATTCGTACGCGATTTATAATCTTTTTGTATTTTTACGTAATTAACGCTTCCTTAATTCTACAAGGAATCTCACAGATAGAAATCGATATCTAACCGCGCAATCTTTTCTTTACGAATAAGCATTACAATATCTTGCTAAGAAAGCTTTATGAAGTACAAATATCAATGAATTTTTTGGAACATATAATTTATCGTATTTTTATTGAGTACGTTGCGCGAATGTGGCATATATTTAAAGCAGAACGGAAGAGAATGTAAAACTATTTTTTCTTTTTTAAATAATTTTATCAATATACTCAAATTGCAATCAAATTGTACCTTTCATAACATATGGTAAATACAATTTTAAAATAGTACCGAAGGTGTCATTTCTATTCAACTAATTTGTTAGATTCTATTAAAATGTACATAATGCATTGATATATATTTTGCGATTAAATAAATATATTCATAACATGTAATTCAGATTCTTTGCTTTCTTTAGCATTTTCATTCACAATTTTTATATTTATATTTTTATATCTATTTATTGTATGTACACATGTAAATTTAACATGTAACGCTTATTTCTATACATTCATTAAAATTATATTCAAACTTATTACATTACAAATAGCTTATTATAGGCTATCTCTAATCATATTAATAATATCAAATTTATTTTTTATTTATAATTTTATTAATCTAAACATATAATATTTGAGAGAAAGAAGGGGAAAGAGATGGAGAGTGAAATATAATAGGCGGAAAAGAATATTGGCAGGGCATTATTTTGAACGTCTGCAATCCCTTCCGTAAGTAAATCAGCTGAACCAGACAGGACTATAAGAACTCCGATGAACGAGTAACTGGTATCAGTTCTCAGCTCTTTCTTCAAGCAAGGACCTCAGCTCCTATTCTTTAGTATTCGATCGGCTTTAGTAAGTATAGAAATTATTTTCTACTACCTCTCAATAAGTTTCTTTCCGTGTTTGCATCTCACTCAGGCATAGAATAAAATTCAAAACAAATAATAAGCGAAAATAATTTTAGAAAGAAAATTTATTATTTAAAATCAAAATATTTAATACAAATTAGTTATTTAAAATTTAAACATAATATTACATAATTCTTTTTAGTTGTAATCTTTAAATGTAATAAATAATATTTGTTTTTTAATAAACATTTATGCTAACTTCCTTATATTTCATACTCGAGAAAATATTTTATAAGATTTGATCATATAAACAAAAGTTCTATTGACTGCCTAACGTAGATAATGCATGTTTGATTATACATTCCAAAAGACATATTTTGTCATCCAATTTAATGAGAGTAATTTTTCTTTCTCTCCTATCACGTTATAAGCTATATTTTTCATCTAATTTAATTTGATAGATGTATGATCGATTTTACTATATATCTTTTAAAATTTTAATAAAAAATATTATCATGAAATTGGCACATTCGTCTTTCATTTTTCCATGTTAACATGAATTTTTTCATATTTCTCAATGCACGTGCGTGCGTGCGTGCGTGCATGTGTGTGCGTGCGTGTGGAATAATATACTAGTATGTGTAGTATATGCATGCATAATGAAAAAGAGAAAAAGGAAAATCGATCTATACAAATATATAATCTACTAATGCTTCAAGTTTCATATACTTATTACTAATTATATAATCAAATGCATTGTTTCTTAATTTCTGCAAAAACAATGTTGTAATTAATATTTCTGCAACATTAGAATATAAAAAAAGATATTTGAATACAAGAACAAAAATATAAAGAAATGTAGCATTGACATAGATATACGAATATAGATGCATACATAATTTCTAGATCATTGAATCAAATTCTTTAATAAATATATAACTTAAATATTTTTAATTTTGCTATATACTTTCTTTACTAAGTAATATAATTATATTACATAATTTCAAAATTTATTGTATCATGAGCATATTGTCATACATGTATATATACATTGTATATATAACTCGATTTTCCCTATAATTAATTTTAAATTCTCGTCATGTTATAAGCAGCTTTGATTATAATTCTGCAATTATTATTACACACACACACACACACACACACACACACACACACACACACACGTGCGCGCGCGCGCGCGCGCGCGCCGGGTCTTGTATAAGATAAATCCAAAGATATAATTGACATACATGAGCGCTTTTCAGAGCGAGACGAAACCGGGTTTCCGATTTTAAACGATCACGATGCATAGTTGCGACACTTGGAAAGGCGGTATATGCGTCATAGATACGCATGTGCAAACCTTGGTGCATACAACCTGAAATTAATTATCGATCATGAATGCACTCCATATATGTTAATTTTGATTAATCAGTTTTGATCAATAAATAGCTTTTAATAGACACGAGATTCAAAATGAAAAAAATTAATTACTTTTTTATTTTATCCAATTGAATGAAGATCAATTATTCTTCTTTCTGTTCTTGGATAAACATACTTTATGAGATTACTGCTGTATAAAAATTTACGACTCAAGTTAATTTGATATTTTTCTTCACAAAACATTTTAAAAGACATTTATAATTGTATCGATATAGCGATCACTTTTAGTTGCATCATGGTTTTTATGCGTCGCTTTCTCTGATCACTCGATTCATTCAGTAATACCGCGGCGCGTTCAATTATTATACAACACTCTATACCGTATCATCGCCGCGACAATGATCCTCTTTTTCAGACTTGAATCGATTCGAAACAATCAACCAAGCTCATTGTGCAGTCATGCGTGTCATTGACAAAACTCGGAAGAAATTCTATTCGGTAGGAACAAGTTTCGCAGAGAAAAACGAATTACGAAACCAAACTATCATAAATAATATCTGAAACGTGCTACCGCACTTTTAAGATTTCTAGAGAGATTTTTGATTCAGTATTGCATTTTTTATTTTTAGGAAGAAAAGATAAATATTACACTTAAAGAGAAAATTAATTTTTATCGTATAAAAATTGATGCGCAGGTACGCGCGCGCGCGATGTGTGTGTGTGTGTGTGTGTGTGTGTGTGTGTGTGTGATGTGCCGATACTTGTGAAAAATTTATACAAAATTTATTTTGCGTATACATGTAATCGTGTGACTGCATGACTGGTCTCAAAGACTAAAGATCTGATCTATCGTTACTTCTGATTGTGTAGACGATAATGTTTTACGTAATTGAAACGTGACTTGATTTCGAGTATCGCGGTCGATCGACGTTCACCCTTGCGTAGTCAATGTGATAAAATATATAATATCAAGAAATACTTTCGACGAATCTATGAGGAAAGAGTATAATCCGAGTATTATCTGGCATGTTCATATTTTTGCGGTAGAAATAAAATGCGAGTTCTACTTTTACTTTTCACAATCATAACATAAAAACAATTTTATACAATAGAATGATATAATATCAGTAATATTTACATATTAAACATATGAAATGAATACTCATATCTTTGCGTTATAGAAGCTTAATTTAAAAGACCTTAACGTTAAATATTATTATTACAACTGAGCAGAAGTCCGTATCCTCCGTATATATAAGAAAAATCACTTTCTGCCAACGAATTGTCATGAAAAATAACAAGAGAGAATAGCGCAAAGCTGTCAAAGCTTGCGTTCAATTTTATTAATTTTTGTTTGCTTGTTTGTATTTATGTTTTCTCTATTGTAATAAAATTTGTTAACTTTTTTAAATAGAGTCAAGTAATTTTTCGAATAAGCGAGTGTACGTATGACGAGCGAGAGAACATCAGGCGAAAACTGTCGCAAATGCAATATAAGTCCCAAACAATATACTTATTTAAAAAATACTTTTGAGATAGTTTTAAGATATTATGACAGCTAAAATAGTCTTAAAACATAATAATTCTCATATTCTCTTGGCATAAATAAAATTACAATTATGCAATACATTATATTTTTTTCTAAAAAAATTAATTTTAATTTTATTATACTTTTACAGAGACATTTATTAGCCATAACAACAATTTAACGTTTCAACATGAAGATTCTGTTGGTATTTCTGGCTTATGTGACCCTTGCGCATTGTGCCAAAGCTAAAAAGCAGATTCACAATCAAGAAGTGATCGATGGATATGAGTTCGAATACGCAGGTCATGGTGCACCCGCGTTAGGCTTGATCGAATCAAATTCTCATTATGTTGAAGCTGCGCCTGTTATAGCAGTTGCTGCTAGTGGTCATCGTTCGAGTCATCTTCGGCCTGGTTATAGCGTGGGTGGTCCTTTGGCCAGTATTGCTAAAGGTAAAACCTCTTCCTGTTTAAATTAATCAATCATTTTTTGTTATTTCTCGTATATATATCTCTCTACAACATATATGTGAGTAATGAAAGAGAAAGATGGATAAATAAATAGATAGATAGAAAGATAGATAAATAGATAGATAGATAGATAGAGAAAGAGAAAGAAAAGGAGGAGAAGGAAGAGAGAGAGAGAGAGAGAGAGAGAGAGAGAGAGAGAGAGAGAGAGAGAGAGAGAGAGAGAGGGAGGGATAAGATATCAAATCATCTTGTTTGGTATTATACTATTATATTTGTGTAATGATTATAGGAGCCGCTGATCAAGCTAACACACAATTAAATCAGCAACCATCCGCTGCTGGACAAGCAGCATATGTAGCTAAAAATACTCTGGCTCAAGCGGCAGCACAATCCGCGGCGACAGCTGCTGCAGCTTTAGCCGGCAAACAGATTATAGTGATGGGTCTAGAACAACAATCGAGAGACGCGCAAGTCGCAGTAGACGGAGAAAAGCAACAATTGCAACAGGCTCAGCGGGCGGCTGCAGCTGCAAAAAATGCAGCGCAACAAGCGATGCACCAAGTGCAAGTGATTACCACGGCATTGAACGCGGCTCAAGCAACCGCCGAACATGCTGCACAAGCTGCATCGGAGGCTGCAGCTGAGCTGGCAGCGCAAACAACGATGGTGGGCCAGGCTAAAGCGCGAGCCGAAACGATCGCCGAGCAGCTCGCGGCAGCACGTTTAGACTTCGAGACTACGCAAGCGGCCGCACAAAAAGCCGCAAACGCTGCACAAGCCGCGCAAAACAATGCCGCGGCCGCAGCCGCGCATGCGGCTAATACTGCAGCTGCAGCTGCAGCAGCAAACCACCCAGCTTCTCTACACGATGACGAGGCGCTCGGTTTGGTGAACGCTCTACCGGTAGATGCCTACGAATATAAAAATTATCATCTCTGAGAAAGAGAAAAAAGGGAAAAGAGAAAAAAAGAGATACTCACGCTCATATTTCTTCTCTTTACAAGTACTTGTTCGGCAACATAGCGCGGAATATCGTTGTTTTTTTTTAACAACAACAAGCCATTTTTTTCTTTTTTTCTATTTTGTGAAACACAGCAATATATATCATATATCACTGTGTTCACGTGCCAGACTGCACAATAAAACATGGTTGCCATTCTGAATTCTCTGTGTACGTGTCACTTATTTTCTTTGATTATCAAAGAATGTATAATCATATTCTTCAGCCACCATAATTTTCTAATGATTTTCAGACGGATTTAAATTATTTTAACGAATATTTCATTACAAAGCTTTAATCGTAAATTATTGTATTTAAGATAATATAATTTACCAAATTAACTCAATTAGCAAAAAAATGTTTTTAAAAATGTTAATATAATATAGGAAATTATCTTTGGATAGTGTAAATAATCAATGTAAACGTTAAGTAAAACTTAAGTGAATGTTTTCTTCAAATCATTTAAATGAATAATGTTTATGAATTAATGTTAAATAAATATTTAATAAACATTAAATAAATATTATTTCTACAATGAGTTGTACAATGTAAAGTTAATAAAGAATAAACGTTTAAAAACATTTAAAAATATCTGTTGGTTTAAGAAATGACAGTTTAATACACACACACACACACACACACACAAGGTAATTTTGTGATATTATTCATTTTGTTGTGTTAAGCATCTTACATAACTGGCGCCAATGATTGGTAATAACATTTTAAAGAAGAAGTAATTAAAACTATTACCACTTGGATTAAAAGGAAGAATTTTTAATTGATATAAAGGTATACGTATCATTTAAGTTTCATTTTTTAAGAAGATAACACTATATTTGTAAAATAATCTTTTACAGCAATCAAAATAATATTAGCAATATGTAATTTGAAAAAAAATCTTCTTTCCATTCAAAAACAACACTTTCATATAAACACACACACATATATATATACAATAATATAACAAAATATTATTAAAATGTTATATTATCTTTAAATAAAATTTTAATTAAACTATAAAAATTCATTATAATTATTTCTGTTATGTTAACTTTTTTTTATCTTACACACAAATTAATTATAATTATATGCCATTTTTTATTATAAAACTTATACATGAATTAATATATTGCACTTAAATGCACTTAAATGCACTTAAATGCACATACGTATGTTTGGCTTCTTTTATTGCTTGTTTATATTAAGACTTATGGTTAATTATGAAAAATGCGTAAGACAATATGTTGATTCAAAATAAAAATTACAAAAAGATTGCTGTCTCACACGGCGAAGACGCGTTTATTATATACAGAGTGATTAGGAACAATCGCAATCCTCAAAATTATATATTCTTAATTTAAGATGATTTTTATCTTATCAAAATTTTATCCGAAGCTTAGTTTTTAATTATAAGAAGAAATAGAATTTACCGATTGATGAATACAAAAGATAGGCAGGGGCGATATAACTTACTAAGTTTTTTTACAAATTTCAGTTATATTTAATTGAGTAATATATTTAACTGTCGAAGTAATATCGTGGGATTACTGTTTTTTGGCATCATTTTTTTATATCAAATTTTTTTATACAAATGATATATGTTATTTGGATTGAATATATAAGTGGCGTCAATAATTGATAATATTTTTAATTTTTCACGAATACATTGCGCGTATACTTGACGACTTTTTTTATCTTTTTATAAAAAGGTAATTTTGTGATATTATTCATTTTGTTGTGTTAAGCATCTTACATAACTGGCGCCAATGATTGGTAATAACATTTTAAAGAAGAAGTAATTAAAACTATTACCACTTGGATTAAAAGGAAGAATTTTTAATTGATATAAAGGTATACGTATCATTTAAGTTTCATTTTTTAAGAAGATAACACTATATTTGTAAAATAATCTTTTACAGCAATCAAAATAATATTAGCAATATGTAATTTGAAAAAAAATCTTCTTTCCATTCAAAAACAACACTTTCATATAAACATCTTTCACGTACATGTTGGAGACTTCTTTTTATTTAAAAAAAAAAACAATTTTGTTGCGATATCACTTGTTGTGATATCACTTATTCTGTTGCGTTAAATATCACTTTTTGTTTCGTATGTTTTAAATTACATAGTTCTAAATACAAAATTGCAAGCGTTCAGTTAGTTAATACAGTTTATGTAATTTTACAACAAATATTTTCTTGCATGTTATACAGAATCTATCGTGTAGGCTAAAAAAGGTCTTGTCATTTATTATCTTTTTATACTTTTAATTATTGCATTTATATAATTTTGTCTTTGTTCACAAATTAGCAAATTGCGATGATGGCGTATGAATGGATAAATAATGTAACTTATTATAATATTACTATTTATTATGTAAAAATATTCTATATATGTATATATATTTTGTTTAAGTATTATTTTTATTACTTTTATAATCTCGGTACAAATAATCTAGATATTATCAAGGATTAATGACGATATAATGCATATGATAATGAAATGGCTTAATGATTGTCGCGAGTTGAATCATATTTAATATGTATTTCAATCGAAGAGCGCAATAATAATAGTAAGATAGGAAGATGTAACAGAGAGTCGACTATCCCAATCATCTAAGTGAAAGTGCTTTAAACACAGTTCATGTGCTTCAACCTCCCTGAGTATATCACGAGCCGAACTCTTACCAACAGACTCAGTATCATCTTCACCATCCTTCAACTTCCTGACCCGGTTCTTTACTTAGTCTTATATTGGTTGCTGCACAGAATGCATTTCAAAGATGCTTTTCAATTCTAATGTAATGTAATTTAATATTTAAACATTTATAAATAATCTCGTTGACAAATAGAGTACAGCGCGAATCTTCAAAAAGTGTACGTTTTATTTAAGGAGTTGGATAAAAATTGGTTGCAAATTTTCAAGGTATGCATTTTCGTTGATTTAAATTTATCATCTTTTTTCCTCTTTATAATAAACTCATTTTTCGACAAGTTTATATAAATATGAAAATTAAAGTATAATTTTATATTACAGTAATATATAATATTATATAAAAGGCAATTAAATTATTTTACAATTCTGTATCCATCACAAATACAAAAGGTAAGTTTGTAAATCTAATTTTTTTATTTACCTATTCATCTATTATGTTCATCTAAAACGCGAAATAGATTTGAAGATATTCGTATAGAATCGATTTAATTCATAGGGACTGAGAATCGCGCGCACGCCACACAACACACACACACACACACACACACACACAACAATTTATTCGCATGAAGAAAAAATGTAAATATCACTATTATAAATATCAAGTTCCATTCAAGAGTAATTCCGAAAAATTGTTAAATATATATTTGGAAAAAATAGTGTGCTAAATATTCTAAATAATTGAAGATGAAAACAATTGCTCCTTTTATAATATTGCCTTTTCTATTTAATAATAAATATAAATAATAATATCTACAAGCAATATCTTAACTGAAAAGGAATTTATTTAAGTAATTGAAAAATATTTTATAAAACAGGTAATATAAAAAAAAACTTGAAATTACTTCAATCTAAAGAAAGCTAAAGAATTGGAAAAGATTTATCAAAATTATATTAGTGCGATTTTAAATTCGCAATTATACATCTTAAAACATTGTTTCTCTATCGCGGCTGCGTAAATGGTTGTCTGAGTATATCGGAAAGTGTAAAGTATTTGAATTATATTGCAAAGCATAAGGAATGACGTAATATTCAGCACAATTCTTCGGCACTTTCTTCGATTATATTACGTTTATATATTCGTTCGATAGTAGCAACATTACATTTACGTAAAATCTTGATCGCGAGAAAGCGAAAGTTCGCAAGGAATCTAAGCAATACGACATCCGGATGGATGACTTAACAAGTGCAAATTGATGCTCGATGGAATCACATTCGTGTGAAAGGATGTCTGAGTTCGCTTTTACTTTGGACCACAATAGAAAAATCGAAAATCTGTATAATTAATAACATCTCTCTCTCTCTCTCTCTCTCTCTCTCTCTCTCTTTCTTAATTATATGTTTCTTTGCTCGTTATATCACAATCTTCTTCGATATTTCTTTTAAAATTAAATTTTAACATAGATGAATTTAATGTAATTATTTCAACAACGTTTCTGTAAATTAAATTTTTTTCTACTACATTTATCTGATGTATTTGTTTCATTTTATTGAAAGTTTACATGTTTTTCTATATTACATGAGAGTTATAAACTTATTATAATTATTTAACTAGAAAATAATAATGCAAATTTAATCATTACATTTAATTGTATTTGAAAGAAATACGCATTGAAATAAGATTTTTTTTTGAAAATATTTACATCGTTATTAAAACGTGACATAAATATAAACATAAGTTTTAAACATATAATTATAATTTATAAAATTATATATATATATATATATTTATAAAATTAAAGCAAACTCAAAATTAAATGTAAATCTTGCAAAATCAATACGAGTTTTGAAGAATGTGAAAAAAATACATCTTATAATGAAATGTCATTATGTGACACATTTATATTAATGTCGTTTTTATCATTGAATAAAATGCACTATATTTGTTAAACATGCATCAAAATGATCCTTACAATTTTGATTTACACGATGCGAATATATAGCACAATCACACAATTTGAGCATGTAAAACTAGATTCTTTCTATTTAAAGTCTACTTTATGCATCAAAAAATATCAGTTATAAGATATAAAAGTACAGAGTTGAAATTAAAATATTCACTATATATACATTAAATGAAATCTGATCAAAATGTTAAAAGTTAAATGTTGGTTTCAATTAGAAAACAGAATATAGAAAACGTAATATTTGATATTTCGATCGACATTGACATTTCTGGCTGAAATAATACTCGTATAAATAAAGGCACCATATATAACGATATTGCAATATAGTAAAAGGAAAAGTAAAATCAATTGCAAACAAATGCACTCAACCATAACAAATGCATTAAAATTAAATCTATCTGTATAAGAACATCCTCGATAGCAAAATTGTTTACGTCCACCGCTTGCGACAATTAGTCTCAGATCGTGTAGAAAGTAAATCCTTTCATCTCCTTTCGTTATAATTGCCACCACGATCATCGGTTACTGTAGACAAAGATATTTTTATAATTAAGTTATAAAGTACCAGTCATTATTTTATACAATTAACTTATATATTATTTTTTTATAATTTTATTAAACATACAACTTTGTCAAATCAAAAACATATGTATTTTATAATTAAAGAATAAAGAAGGCAACTCTCGGCGAACTCGGCCTTAAGAGTTTAACAATTCTTTTTTTATCGAATTTATATGTATAAATTCGAAATTAATTTTTGCTTATATCACGAATTACGTGTCGTTATTTTTAATTTTTTTAATATATACGCAGTGCAAAAGAATTGGGAGAATTGCTGTGAGAGAAGCGTCCACCGTGATCAGCTGACACAAACGCATAGTAAGTACGCATAAATGTATGCATGTACTCTCTCTATTTTATGTCAGCTGATCGTGGTAGGCGCCTCACGTAAACACTCACGTGTAACGGTGAATTGAGTCGCCCCTGCTTACCTTCTCTACCTATGCTGTTTCTATGCTGTTTCTCTTTATAACTTAAAAACTGAGCTCTGGATAAATTTTTGCCAAAGGAAAAGTCGTCTCAGAATATGATTAGGAATATGTCCCTTGAAGGACATATCGATATTATTTTGAATCAGCTTTATAGAATATGATTTCTAAATAAGATACGTTTCAAAGTTGTCTGCTGTCTATTCTGCTGTCTGTTGTATAATGATACACGCCAGATAGCAAGATCCGTTTGTATAATAATAGCTTGATAAGTCGCTTTTATCGTATAAAATGTTATTACTCAATATGTCATTGAAAACAGATTGATGTATAAACCATTCCTTATTGTAAAATTAACCACTAACATTCTATACTTGAAAAATGATTTTATGTTAACTTATTTACGCGCAATCCGCCGTTATAAATAATTTAATGTTTTATCTTAATAAAGTAATTAAAATAAATTCGTGAGGGGAAAAAAATTCTTACTTATACTATTAAATTTACGTATACGTAAAATGTTACGAGTGTGAGAATTGAGCTGAGTGTGAGAAAATATAACACAATACAATTACAAGCAAATTTACGCAACGTTTATTATCTCACGTAATTTACATTAATATGCTGGTACACTTATTCGTAATCGTATGAGAAAAGTAAATTAACAGATGAATAGTTAAACAAATGCATTATATAATTTCCGACAATGATGAATCACAGCCGTGATGGTACAATACAGCCAAGTAATCTTCGCACAAGCATTACTACTCTAGTCTGTACATGTCAGTTGCGCGTATTCGCGTTACACAACGCACACAAGTCACATACATACATTTTCAAGATAAACATACTGTTTTCAGATAAACATACTAAAATATTACATGTGCGATAATTTGTGAAAGCGTCTCAATTTTTTTATATACATTACGTGTATAACTCATTTAAACATACTATTTTATATAAATCTCCTTTTTTATAATGCGTCAATTTTCAAATTAAAATGCAGTACACATGAAATTTGTTAAATAATGATAAAAGTATTTCAAAAATTGTGTAAGAATATTAAAGAGGCAAACAAAAGAGGAAAAAGAAAAAAGACCAAAGTGACTCGATAATAACGCGGACAACAACAACAAAATAAAGTTTAAAAAATTACTTTTGGAAAATAACTCATTATTATCGTTATTATTGCTCAAGAAGTAATAAATCGAAATTACAATTTCTCTTATTTCTTCATCAAATTTCAGATACTCGCTTTATATATCTGTTTTATATATAAAATGTAATAATAATTGTACAAATGATTATATTTGATTATATTTTTTTATCGTTACCCAAAAAATTTAATATTAAATTGCGTTAGTAATAAAAATTATTAATAAAAAATATAATAATATTAAAAAATGTAATGACAATAACGTTACAAATAACACGTTACTTTTCAACTACAAAGATCGTCTTCTACAAAACATGATCTTTATATTTCAGATTAAAGCAGATCCATTAAAAGAGTGTGTCAGACGATATAACTGCAAACGACAGATGAGACGTGTAACATCACTATGAAAATAAGCAAACAAAGTTATTGGTCTCGATTGTTGTTGATAATTTTGACATTCACGATTTTTTCGAGACATGTTAATGCAGAAAAGGTTAAGGTAATTGATGATCATAAGCAATTTTTCCCACAATCTTTCCCCAAAGTAGCAAAAAAATTTGCAATAAATTGAATTAAAATAGTGATTTCTCTCTAATAATAAAACTCTCATAACTCTCATATCACAAAAATTTCTTCAAAAATCTAACAGTTATTTATAATTATTAAATTATATCAACATGCATTTTTTTCTCGCGTCATTCAGTTACTTTATAACATAAAAACGTAAAAAAATGTATATAATAAATATAATAATAAATAGAAGTGCAATCTTTTGCTTTTTGTATAATAGATTAACTCGTTGTTTCTACGATGATAAGCGTTTCAATACTTTACAGAGTTCAATAACGACACGATTGTCGTGTAAGACATCTAAATAATTTTTCAAAACATTCAAACGCAATGTACATATAAATTATAATAAATTTATTTATCCAAATTTTAATCTGTTAAGAAGAGGACTATTAGTCATAGATTTATCAGATCGATACTTTTCGAAAAATAATGATTCAAAGATGAAACAATGGCTGCGTTCAGCAGAAAAAGCAGATCAGTAAGCGCTCAGTGATTTTTCAATGTGATTGGTCCTTTAGATCTTCGTTGAATGTAAGTGTAGAAACCAATCATAATAAAGAATCATTGAACGCTCACTGATCTGCTTTCTCTGCTGAACGCAGCCAATATGTAATTAGTGAAGGTAGCGAAGAGATCGTTAGGAATAACTATGTTTAATTTTAAAGAACGAATATATGCCAATATGCCAGAGCTCGTGTAGAATATTAAATAATTGGTGATGCTCAAAGATAATTAATATTTAAAGGTGTAATATGTATAACACAATTATAAATAAATAATAAAGGACAATTAAATTTAAATACAATTTGCAACAATCGAAAATATGTGATTACAATTTATTATTTCGATAAATAATGATTCAACTTGTGCTTAATTGCGAAAGATTGCTATTGCAGAAAAAGCGGCAGATTTTTCGAGAACAGGTGTTACCAGCATTGGGTGGAAAAATTCCAGAGGAAGCCTTCAGAACGGATCGCTTGGCGTTGAATCGATTAAATAAGGAAGGCATTACGATACCAGATGGCATCGTCTTGGATGCTCGGCACGTTAGCAAGCATCTTCATTCGGATCAAAGAATGCCAGAAACAATAAAGGCATGTTCATGTATATACACACACACACACACATATATATATATATATATATATATATATCTCATGTTACTAACGTTTTCTTATATATCGGATATTTTTAGAGAATTATTATTTTATCAGTTATTATTTTATTCAATGTAAGTTTTGCATACTTTACATTTAAAGATATTTATTAACTTTTATTTAATCAAGGTCTATCTAACATCGGACGGTCGATACGTACCGCCGGAAGAGCAATCTTATTATAATTATCCAAAAACCGTCGACACAACTTACATTATACGAAAACCATTTATGTATACGAATCATAAAACATCAAATAATTTTGGAAACGTCAAACTTCGAAGTTATCCAAAATCACAAATCTACTCGAATTATAGACAAATTGTGTCGATCGTACCACCGGCCAAACCGGGTATTTACAAGCCTATTGTAGCGCCTCTTATATTTCCGGCTGACAGAAATCTGTTTGATTTATCCAGTTGGACAGAATATGATTGGGATACCGTATACAAATCGTTTGATGATTACTTTGTTAATAATCTTGCACTCTTCGATTCGCATCAGGTAATATCTTAATATTATTTTTCTTTTTTCGTTGCTTTCTGTTGTAACAATTATTTTTGTAAACAAAATATAAACAGCCTAGATTTTAATTATTTTGAAAATATTTTATTTTCAAAAATTTTAATAAATTAAAGCGTTTATATTTATAACCTTATGAAAGATGTAATTTTTTAATATTTTTCTTGTCAAATTATGATAGTCAAATCATTATTACATCAATTAATACGTAAAATAACGTTTTAACATATTAGTTATTAAATTATATAAAACTATTCTATATTCTTTTTATTACACTATAAATGAAAATATATGGATTAGAATATAATATTTGTATTTATATTTTTATACATGACATACAATTAACATAATTTCTTCATTTAATGTTTACTAGATTATTACAGATTATCAAGGATTTCTCAATGAGTTTCATAAACGATCTTTAAGGCATATAGGCTCAAAAGACGACATGAATCAACAACATTGCCAAAGTTGAAAGTATCAAGTAAAATTATCGTCACCACTTTATTAAGAAATTAAATCAAATATTGCCAATTCTTATGATTCTGCCTATACAAATCTTACGAATATACCGGAAACCAGTTTTTCTTGTTATGGAAGAAAAGAAATGGTTGCAGACTTCGAAACCAAATGTCAAATAAAAGCTCACTAATCTTTCTTCTCAATAATAATAACAATATTAATTGTCATTATTCCTATAAAAGAAATGGAAAGAAGTGAAAAATTGGGAAATTACAAAATTCTTATGTTTAACTAAATTAGGGACAATAAATAAATAATAATTAAACAAAATCTTGTAATTTTGTTTAAAATAAAATTATTTTTGTTATCTCTATATGTTTATAAAGGGATTACATAATCGTTTATATTATTCATAAATTAAATCTCTGTATATCAAAGAAAATGTTTTTAAATCTCGCATTTATCTATAATTCTGATACATTCTTACGGTATTATTAATGTATGTACTTTATCTTTATGGCAAATTTTATTAGGGCACTGCGCATGCATGCGCATAAAGTGCATTTTCTCACGACCAAATCACTAGAGTTTATCTTACAAGATTTAATTTTATCCATTTAATGATTTGCAAAGTCATGGAGCAATAATGTACAATATTATTAATTGTATCTCGTCACGATATTATTTCCAATCCAATGAGTGATCTCAAAACTCATCGCACATCAAAATTCATCATAAGTAAAATATTGTATACGATTCATGAAGTTTTACGTTTAATGTAGATAATCTACATCAACATTCGTTTATTATGTTAGAGTTATTTCTTTAACGAAATAGCTGACAGAATTGCAGCACACATTATAAAATCTTGATTCTCTTTTTGTGTTGTTGCGTCAGTCTTCTCGTACAATACGAAAACGTAGGGCGTTCAAATATCATCGTACGAATTGCATAAGACAAAAATATTCGATTTGAATGATTACAACTGTTGTTCTCTCATGATCATAGTAATTATAAATTAACGTATATATAATTAATAATTTTGAATCCATGTGCTTGTATGATCATTATTTGGTAAAAAATACAACTAGAATCATAAATAAATAAATATTTATTTATCAGAATATTTGTATTTATAAATATATTTATAATAAATATTAATCTGGATTAATAAAGTTACTGGAGAATTTATAAGTTTTTAAAATAAATGCGAGTATTCAGATCGAAATCGATCTTATCTTATTATTATTAACTGCGATATAATAAATATCTGCAAATATTTTATATATTTTATATTTTATTTGAAAATATTTATTATTTTTGCAGGTAGATTATTTTTGTACATTTTATAGAAATATTAAAATAGTTATAATATTTTTGTTTTTAATTAATTCTGGATTACTGAGTGCAGTTTTTAAATTTTTGTTGACGTTAGAATCAAAATAAAATTTATTTAAAAGTCTTGATTTTTAAAAAAATTGCAATTATTTTAAATATGAATTGGAGATATGCAAATTGATACTTTTATACGTTTATTTATAAAAGAGCGTAGAGAAAAGCGCTATAATTGACGGTTATTCAATGTCTGTAAGATAGAGGGCGATAATCTTCAGTGACTTTTCATTAGAGCGATGCAAGATGGTCGATGAAGTAGATTCCTTTCCTTGTGCGTGAATTAAAAAATAAGATATCTGCACTTGTTGTAATATAAATATATTATGCATAATGTAGAGACAATACTAAATAAATGAAGATAATAATTATTATAAAAGTTTTGTAAAATAAGTTTAATTTATATAACGTAAGAATAAAGGACAAAAATACATTATATTAAAATCTTAAACATAAAAATAAATAAATTATAATAAATAAGCTTTATTTCTAATGCTATTTATTATAATTATATAATATATTTAATATATAATTATATTTAATAATTAGATATATAATTATTAGAGCTATATTACAAATTGGCAAGTTGGAAGATTACAATTTTCAAAAAGAAGGAAAAATAATAATTATGTAAATATTTTTTGTGGATATGACAAAAAAATTTAATAATGTGATATAAAATAAATAAATAGTGTAATATAAAATAAAATAAAAATAAAACATTCTCCAATTTTTTTATATTCTTCTGTATTCTTTATGTCTCACACTTTGTTTTTATTTATCTATCCTTTCATTAAATTATAAATCAGAGTTTAATATTCCATAAATTATAATAAAATATTTCTTCATACAAAGTATTTTATATGATGAAAATACTTGTATATTTTTTAAATTAGCTATCATACAAAATAAAAGTAAAAGTTTTAAGTCTTAAAAGAAACATATGATAATACTAGTATGATATTGGAAGATTATACAAAGATCATCAACACTTTTTTAAATTTGATTTGCAATTTAATAACGTACATTAATTTCATGTAAAATATAAATTGCAAGTATTCTTTCCTTATTTGTGTTGTACAGAATATAATTTTTTTGTACTAAATTATATTGGTAGTTTTTTAATTAAGTTTAAAGCAATTGTAGTTGCTTTTTTTAAATTTTGGAGACGTAATTTCAAAATTTATAAAAAACTTACTTATAAAACGTATAGTTTTGTAATTAAAATCGGGATTTTATTTTTTTTTGGCGTTTATTTTCTTTTCTTTTCATGCTATTTTGTCATCATCTTGATACAAGAAGAATAATCATACGATAAAGTTTTGTTATTTTAGTCTGTATATTGCATCAAGTTGCATCAATCTCGCACACACAATTCCAGCGATGTCGACAGCCTATGATTTGTCCAAATTTTTGTTTCATGATGTGCAATTAATCGAAACACAAGTCTAATCTCTTAAAATGATAAGGATGGAAGGGGGCTGTTCGAGCTGTCGTGTTACGTGTAGTTTAGACTTTCTCTTTCTTTATGTGACATAATTTCTCGTATACGTAGCATGGTCTCACAGGAGAAACTGGTCCAGTTTCATATTCAAACTCGATGCGATCATGCTGACAAGTCGCGATATCTTTGCTGCACTTCTGCTGGCTGTTATGGCAGCGCCCTATTCAACCATACTTATACAGGTAAATCTTGATTTTATTCGACAAAAAATAATTTTTAATTTTATGTTGGGCAATAATACTTGTAATATTTCTAAAATTTATTCTTTATTTGGAAAGAAAGGAAAGGAAAAAGAGAGAAAAAAAAGCTATATTTCAAATATAATCAATTTTTTTATTTAAATTTGTATTTTTTTGATATTTTAGAAAATAATTATGATATGTATGTACAAAGGACTTGTAATCTAAAGAATTATCATTTTTAAAATAAATCTATTTTATGAAATATACGTAATATATGAGTTTTTGACAAGGACTATTTAATGCGTGAGATTATTTCTACAAACATGATACAAACATATGTATCTCTAAATTGAATCGTGTATCTCTGTGTATTTCTAAATTGAATTGTTACACTACATGTAAATCAAAATAAATCAATTTGTGAATCGATATTTTTTCTAAGGTATATATAATTCAAATAAATCTTAACAAATAATTAAAATTTTATAGCAGCGATAACGTACACGTATTGTAAAGCATATATTTTACTATATGCACTTATAAATATACGCACACACTATATTATGTCATATATTTATATCAAAATGCTTTGATCTTTTTTTTATTTAATACTTGATTCTTTTTCTTAAAGTTATTTTAAATAAACTAAAGTTGCTTTAATTAAATTTACTTTGTAATATAGTAGCAACATAAAGAGAGAAAATATAAAGAAATGTCCTTGACTTTAAATAAATTAAGGCAACATTTCGCAATTGTTTGTTACACTTTGCTGGGCTCCAAACTTTTTCTAAACTATGAAAGCAAATTATGCAATTGGATCCCGCAATTCGAAGAGATTACTTCTTATTATCCTCGCAAAAACGCCTAACTAATTCATTACTTTGATTAATGTTTTATGAACATCAATTAAATATTTCTATAATTATTTTTATTAATCCGTCTATCTTTTTCATTTGTGATGCTCTGTTTTATTTTCTAAAAATATTGGTAACAGATTACTCGTTAATTTCAAAATATAAAAGTAGATATTATCAATTTTTAGGTTCCAGTGGATGATTATCATGATGAATATGAAAATTTTCAACCGGTAGTTGGATTTCGTCAGCCTATTATTGTTAAAGAAGAACCAAAGAAAGATCAGAATTTGAACAAGATTCCCGGAATCCCCGGAATAGATTATCCTATCTATCATACAGTACCGCCTACGAGTTTCTCCTGCGCATACGTTCCGGTCATACCAGGAATGTATGCAAATGTGGAAACCGGTTGTCAGGTACATGTTTCACTTTTTAATACTTTATATAATAATACTGTAATTATATATAATATTGTATTGTCAGAATTAATTATTTTAATGAAAAAGTTTTCAGTGTAATTTTTATGTTTTGTAGAAAAGAAATAGAATATATACTAATCGTTCTTATAAGACTAAAGATGAAATCTTTAAACAAATGGTTAATTAATTATATTTTTACATTTTATCTTATAATACGAAATAAATATGTTCTTATCTTATAATACGAAATAAATTTATCAACAACTAGATAATACTAGATAATACTAGATAATACAAATAATATCAAATAATACAAAATATTGCGCGCTTATTATTATTTAGTTTTACTTTTGTTAATTATTCTAATAATACAAGCTAATATCTAATAATATTCTATTTTCTAGACAATTTTGTAACTTTATAGCTTATCTTTTATACAAAATTTTTTTATAGCTTTTTTATATTAGACACTTATATATGAATCTTACTTGTTTTTTGCATCCATAAAAATTTAAAATTTATTTAATAAATTTTTAAATTTATTCATTCACAGAATTCGTGCATGCGTAATAAAATCACAAACGACTTAGATATACAAGAAATAAACAATCTTTTAGAAAATTAAATTATTTTGTATAAAACGCACTGAAAGGAGATTTTTTTTTTAATGTTAATATGAATTATTATAATAACAAAAAATGACATATGCTTGATATTTAAAATTTAAATACCGAGAAGCGTATTATAACTTAAACATATTTGCAATTATTTTGTTATTATTTAGTAAATGAACGATGTGAATATATGTAACTATAATGTTATGTACTATATTGATGAAAATATATTACATATATCAAGGATTTGAATAATCAAAGCATAAAAATGATGTATATTTGCTTTAAAAAAGATTATTTTTATATCAGCATCTTATTTACTATTTAAAAATTGATATATATTAAATATATAGGGATACATAGATGTCATAAGATTTATTGAAATAATAATGTAATATTTTGAATAAATAAAATAAAATTAAATAAACAGAAGTTAAGAGTAATTTATTGCGATACGCAGACTTATATTATATATAAGTTGTATTATATTTGCATATTAATGTTTTCTTGCGAGGTAAATTTCATATTACGTTGTATTGTACAAAACTTATGAGATTACTCAGAAAGCAAGGTAAAATCATTTCACTGATTTCAACGCAGCATGAGCTGCACGCGGTCAAAGTAGAGCGGATTTATTATGTAAGAGAACGGATTGGCATTATTAAAACCTCAAGGCAACGCGGGAGTAAGAACAGATCTTGCCTTAGTGAAAGACAAACCTTGCAGGAGAATCATCTTAGCAAATTGTTACTGTAATTGAATTCAGTTCAGCCTCTCAATATAATCTCGAGAATGCAAAGTTATACTGAGCATAATTAAGCTTTAATTTGTTGCTTCTTTGTTAACCTTTGAAAATTAATAATTCAGTAAAAATTTTTCAAGTTGTGTCACCTTTGATACTCGTGAAGTCCATAAGTAATATAGCATAACGATCATAACTTATGACGATCACAAAAATTATCGCGATACAACAACAAATACTGATCGCGATACAAAAAAACTGATTCTTTCACGAAGACTAACACGTACTAACATAAATGATGTTACGTGACTCAAATGTTCCGTCATGCATCGCAACTTGATTTCCAGAGCGTTAAACTTTCCTTTTCAAGAATGTCATTCGTTTCCTTTGTGTTTCTTTAAAACTGACTTCTTTCCTACTGTTTCACGTCGCTCTTATTATTTTCAGTAAACTTGCACAACATATTTCGCATTAATTCCTTAATTATGATGTTTATGTAACAGAAAAGCATCATATTAGCCTGATTCGACCAGTTTGCATCATTTGTACGACTTTTTTAATTCTCACAATTAATATAAAAATTTTAAATAAAATAAACTTAACATAAAACTAATATATTTATTATAAATTAATTCACATTTAAATTAAATTCACATTTGTGTGTGTGTGTGTGTGTGTGTGTGTGTGTGTGTGTGTGTGTGTGTGTGTGTGTGTGTGTGTGTGTGTGTAATATTTTTATATGTATATGTATACTAATATGTTATTACAGGCATATCATGTGTGCCATGATGGACGCGAAGGGCATCAGGGTGCTTCTTTCTTATGTACCAATGGAACGCTCTTTAATCAACAGGAATTTGCGTGCGATTGGTGGTACAATGTTAATTGTGCCAATGCCCCATCTCTTTATCGGTAAAGTTCTTTTGGGCGATTGCAACAAATATGCGTTCAAAGATTATAAAAGTATTTTGCAATAATTTAATATGTTGCAATAATTTGTTGCAATGCTTAGATGTAATTATGTATTAATATACATAATGATGTAATATTATTTTTTGTACTAATCTATTAGTGTTATATTTGCAGACTAAATGCAGATCCATTAAAGAATCCATACGTACCAAAGGAAACAAAAGATGAAATCCAAAAAAAAATGAAAATCATCGTACTTTAAAGTAATTAGCAGTGCAGCTAATTAATTCTATAATATTTTACAATATTATATTTTTATTTATAAGCTTTATTTATAATATTTATCCGTGTGTCTCTTACTAAAATTAATAAACAAATAAATAATTAATATATGAACTAATTATTTTCACAATTAATAATACATAGTAGTCAGTAAGTCATTTATTCAGCACGATTAATTTCCTAAATGAATTAATTCAATTTTTTGTCGATTTGTAGATTTATATCCTTCTTATACGGAAATAGCATCAATTACATTCGTCGAAGGATATGAAAACAAGTATTAAAACAGTGAAAGGTATGGAGAGAGTAAGAGGTATCTCAAGGGAAATGCATGAGTGAAATTGATACATGCATTAATATTTTTGCTCGTCTTCAAAATCACACTCTTTCTGATTATACTGTTAAATTTGCGATATGTATTACATAAAATATAATAGTTTAATGAAAAAAGTCCCATGATAAATATCACAAGACTAATAAATAAAAAATAAAGAGGTGCCAGTAAAGCTGAAACGTTAAAGCTAATACGTACTTGCAAGTACAAAAGAATTAACATAATGATTTTAATATATAATAAAAATTATATCCAATATTATAAGACATCATATATTTGATAATTACAAGTGGAATTATTAGCGATCTTTTGTTTTGCATTTATTTAAATACGATATCAATAGGACGCAATATGCATTTAAATAAATTTAATTAACGTACTGTGATGAGGATCTTGAAAAATTTTGTAACTTCCGCATGCATTAATATATCTTTTAGTTTAGTTAGTGATGGTCATGTCTCGATGCACACGCGTAAATATTCGATTGCCATTAATTACCTGGTGAGAAGGATGAAAGCCATAGATATCACTCTGGAACGACCATTGCCTTTAGAGAGAGTACTGTTGATGAGTTTGCGTAAATATTTCTCTTTTTCCCTGTGATAAATTAAGTGGCTACCAACAAACGCGTTGACGGATGTAATGATCACAAGAAAGAAACTTTAATATTTGGAATTTATTAAATAAAATGTTTTCTACTCAAATTAATATCTCCGTCTTCGTTTATCTCCTTATTATCTTTCCATAATAAGGTATATGTAATTCTTGTACGTCTTGTGCAATAATTAAATATTAAAAGAATGATTGTGTATATATGCGCTTGCTCCCGCATATCTCTAAGCGTATGCGCGCACGCCCGCGTACATGTGGGTGTGTGTGTGTGTGTGTGTGTGTGTGTGTGTGTGTGTGTGTGTGTGTGTGTATGTTTATAAAAGAATATTACAAATATATTTAATTGAGAGGATATTATCAGTAAATGTGTATTAGTATATGAAAATTTGTAAGGAAGAGAAAATTCTCTTGCAAATTCTTGCGAAAATCAAAGGGTATTACGCCTAGCATCGACTAGGAAGTAAAGTCAAGGACGTTATACTTGGCTCACTTTCGTTATCGAAAGGCTGTGAAGGCGTCTTTTGCAGCCGAACGGATAAGTCGCAAAGCGGATAAAAGTCACCCTTTCTCTAGGACGTTCAAAGCCAATAATGAAG
Organism: Pogonomyrmex barbatus; assembly: GCF_055798465.1. Classification (NCBI taxonomy): domain Eukaryota; kingdom Metazoa; phylum Arthropoda; class Insecta; order Hymenoptera; family Formicidae; genus Pogonomyrmex; species Pogonomyrmex barbatus. The sequence continues at coordinate 14,285,087 of NW_028297116.1, forward strand.
TAGGTAAGGATAGGCAGATATAGCTTGGTCGAATACGCAATGAATAGTTCTTACATGATTTGTAACGTTCTCTACAATTTTATTTGGTATCTTGAATGCAACAAACGCAATTACTTATAATGTGAGAAAATTTTCGTTGCTAAATTTAATGCCAAGTTAATTGTAATAAGTTCTTCTTTATCAATTTAGTCCTGCTAACATCACATACGGAATATTATAAACATATATTAGCAAACATTGATTAATGTAATCTGATTTAACAGAATAATAACAAACAGTATCCAGAAAATGAAATAAAATCAAGATTTGATAGAATTATAAATTATAAATTTGTTATAAGTATAATAAAAAGAGTAAAAAATATATATACTTTGCTACTATTCGTACCCAATGTGTTAGTCTTATGATAACACGACATTTATTATTAATATTTTTCTGATAAGATTAAATTAATTTAAGCAACACATGATAAGATGCGATCATATCACATCGCACAATCACGCATATAACAATGCATGTATGATAATCGTATTTAATTATTACGTGTTTTGTCACAATTATCTTTACTTTATTTATTTTGATTCTTATTTTATTTATTTTGATATAATTATTTTGATATAGCTATTATTCATTTTGCGACAATTATATTATTGGAAAAATTATCATCGTTTTCGATAATGATCCATTATAAGATTGTTGAACAGCATAAAGAATAAAATAAAACATAGATTAAATTCAAAGATATATCCATGTTGTACATTTTATCTGTCATGTTTTTCAATTAAAGTCCATTAATATGTCTATAAAATGTTGGTAACTATTATATATAAATAAATATGAATATCTGACACATGAAAAGTTAATATCGATAATTACACAAATTGAATAAATAAGTATTATTTAGTTATAATTTAAGCGTGTCATTCTCAGAATCTATATACATTATAATAAAAATTCTTATAATACTGAAAAATCATTTTGATTTTTTATTATTTTGAAAGTTTTTGTACATTTATATATTATCTAATAAAAAAATAGATTATGTATTCCAATCAATGATATAACAAGAAAGGATTATGAAAAAAATAAATAAATTGTGGCAATATTTTTCTAGATATTATTCTAAGTATACAAAATTTAAAATAGTTTTTATAATGAATTTTAATAATGAATACAGACGCAGGTATTGCGCTTTTGAACGGTAAAAAAAAGTATTTGAGGAGAAACAATATTTCTGTGTTTATTAGTTCTTTTATCAGCAGAGATCATGGAACAATTTTGAAGATTGTTACAGGATTGTAAAATACCGGAAATAACATAGCTTGTTTAGAAACCTTCATCTCACCTTAATTTGCGCTGTGTAACGTTTCATAGTAAACTGAAACATTTCTACGCTGGCTTTCTCGCATCGTCACAACCACTTGCTTACGAACAAAAGAAAAAAGTTTGTAGAAGAAGCCATTGTTGTACTTATAAAGCTGCAATTAGGTGTCTTAAAATAGAATTAGTAAATATTTTTTTCTTTAAACAATGAAAACAATCGCAGAAAATTGCCGTAGAATGAGTGTACCTTTGTTAATGATGTATATGTCTATCGTACCGATTCGTTTGTTAAATAGAAATGGTAATTAATGTTTATGGTAATTAATATATACATACATATATACACATGCTAACTATATTAGAATTAAACAACCAAAATCAGTGATATGGAAAAAGCTTCAATATAAGTAAATAATCGTATATAATTGTATTCTTTTCTAGCTAAATATAGCCAGCTAAATATATGAAATGCTTCTAGAATTGCTTGTTATATTAGCATTTGACGAGCATTTGCTCGATTTGTGTGCATTTTATAATTTTAATTTCAATAATAATAAAATTAAATTTATAGATTTCCTTTCTCCAAAATACTTTGATTCATTATACTTTCATTACATTATGCGATAATTTGTTAGTGTCAGATAGTATAGCAAAATTCTTTTGAGAAAATATTAATTTAAAAATTGGAATTATCATTTATGTGTAATTTAAACAGACAAGTTATTTACATATCTATACAAGCTACTCTGTGGTTTTATTGTTTACTTTTCACATAATCTATAGCACTGCAAGAATAATAATTTTTGATATATGAAGAATATTCTGCTTACAATTAAATAGGCAGATACAGGTACTCATTTCGCGAAACTATAATAAATCCATGGTAAACTAATAATAATAAAGTTAAGTCACACATACAATGCAGAGACAATACACGATGTAAAGCACGTCTCGCCATGCGATTCAATTAACTCTCATTTCTGTCAGTCATGTTGCAAATATGATTAACGATTAAGTAGAATTATCAGGTAGTGCATTAGTGCGAAGACTACCAATTTTTTCCTACATTTTTTACTGTTACAGAGATAGCTTCCAGAATGCAATTAGAAAGTGCTCGTAAAATATATATAATATATTTAACGGATAATTGTTTATGTATGTAGAAATAAGTACGCGCGCCTCCCACAATCTCTAGCGGTTATATCACGGATTGATTTGATTACATTTTTATTTTTTCACAAAACGAATGACGGACTGTCGAACGAATATACACTCTCACACGCACAAGCTGTCTACACAAGTTGTCATACATTACAAAGATTTATATGCCACGCAAACTATATAACAGATTTTGTCACACGATTTCCAGCTATACTATTGTTAAATGGTATTGCACAAAATGCAATCGTGTGATATATATATATATATATGAATCGATATTTACCAACTGTTACGCTTGAATAACTAGACGAATGATGTAAATAAGCATAAATCATGTTTGAGCAGTGACATCGAAATATATTTCTCTATTTTAAAAGTTATTTTATTTCGAATTTGTCTGCACGGAATTAAGATACTTCAATTAAAAAAAGTTAATATGTTTATAGGTATTATCTGGGTCATTACACATTGTTAAATGCCAACGTTTCGTGAACATTGCAGTTCATTTATGTTATTTCATAATATTGAAATAACATGCTGAAATGCCCATTATGAAATCATACAAAAAATTTGCATCTAATATAATATTAACAATTGTATTTCGAATATGTCTTGTAAATCATACGACGAGAGAAAATATAGAATAATTAATTAAGTATTGATTAATTTTCTTGTATCAAACAAATTTGAACTTATCAAGAAATCTCATAATGTTTTACTAACCAATCAAACTATACTTCTTTTTTTTAATTGACAATCTATCTAACTAAAAAATTTTGATCTTTCAAAGTTAAAATTGCATCTTTTGTAATATCGCAATATGAATCAAAATATTTTAATTACTATATAATTTTTACAAGTTTTAAATATAAAAACAGAGAGATAATTAGATGAAACTGATTTGTATAATGTAAATAGAGATAACACAAAGATAAATCTAAAAGAGATTAGAAAATAGCTAATAATATTACTTAATACCAATAATTAGCAATTTGGACGTTGCGTTTGACGCTGACGTTTTTATCGAAAGAAAATTCTCAAGAAGGCACTGTAAAAAAAGTCGATTAATTGTCAGTCGCATTTTTCTGCCATTTTGTTACCGCTTGTAATTGTTCTGGACTGTAATCACGATTTTATTATGAGCAAGTTACACGCGCTCACGGCGAATAAACGTGAGACTACGATATAAAAATATATTAGCATCGCTGAGGAAGGCCCGCATATGTCGCGATTTCGTGAAAAAATCGATGTTACCGAATGTAATATCGAAACAAAAACGATATCACTTAAATTCCATATATTAAATGCGACATATAAATTACAGCTGCAAATTTTTGCAAGCTACATTATAGTTATGAAGATATGTATAAATAATTATTAATTTTTTAATTACAAACTTGTAAAATACTTAAGAGCAGTAAAATAATTAATGATTTTAATCGCATTTTAATTCTGGAGAGAGAAAATTATTTGTTAACGCGTTAATTTTGAGTAAGTGATATTTTGTATACATTCAACTAATTTATATTTTTGTTTTGACATGAAAATGTTTCATAATGTTTAATATTTTTTATCTTGAAATATCTGAAACTTGCAAGAATAAACAGTAGGAAAAATAAAAATATATATCTAGTTTTCATTTGTACCAAGTTACATTTCTTACATGTATATATTCATCAATTTCTTACATGTATATATTCATCATTCGAGAATAAATCGAAAGCGGTTTCGGAAGCATATGCAGTCATCTAATATATCCAGATTGTTTTTCTTCCGACCGATTACCTTTCCCACGATGGTTTCTAGTGGGCAATGCGACCGCATTCGTATCGCATGGTCTCTCGAGTGCACACCAGCTCGCATGCACACGTGCACTGCGCGAGTTTAACTTATACAATGTGAATTTATACATCCCACGACACGCTGAGAGAAAAGCCCTGGAAGAAGGCCTTGATAGAAGCGAATGCGGTCGCATAGTGCAATTGTGATATAACGATGATAGTACCGATTCTAATTTGATTTGAGAGAAATAAAATCAAACGGACCGAATCGAAATATCTGCAGTAAGCATTTTACTTTTTATTTTATCTATTAGCCTTTAATAACAACGAGGTAATTGATCGACGGGGTAATTATCGCTGTCCTTACTTTCTTTAAAATAATAAATAAGGCTGAACTTTATTAATTTCACAAGCATACAATAAATGGATAGAAAGTAAAGAAAACGAAGAAGGAAATCAATGGCAGGACTTGCGACTGTACGTGCCCGATATGCGCTTGAGAACATGTACGCTATACGCTGCGGAAAAGTGGCGGATATGAGAACCCCACTTGGTCCGGATCGCGGGCGCGGCCTTTCCCCTCGGTCTATAAAGCCACTAGAACTTCACTTCCACCAAACATTCGCTCGACAATCCGTCACTCATTTGCTCTCACCATGTGGCTGCTTATCCTTGCAGGTGAGTGCATTCACATCACGTTTTCATAGAAAAAAGACCAAATTTTCATATGGGATGCTTCATGGGGGAGGAGGGGGGGGGGAGGGTGCTTCCGAAAAGTGCGTACCATTCGATCCGTCATTTTTTTTCTTTTTTATCAACTTACCCCCCTGTGGACAATACGCTGCGCAGTGTACGTGCGACGATAATCCACGCGTGTGTTTCTTACTGCGAAACGCGGGTGTGAATTTTGTGCAGGGAAAGCAAATCCTGTTATTGAATAAGATGGAATCATTTACAAAAAGTTGAAACATGCGCATTTTGGATACTTTTATTTTTTACAAATATCTCCGTTTTCGGTGTTTTTCATTTATATATGTATGTAAGTGAACAAAGCAATCAGGGTTGAAATCACAATTAAGTATTGTTAACGCTATTTCAAGCAATAAATAAAAACAAAATGATCAAATATATTTCAAGTGAAAATGTTTAAAATAGATGCATTTTCACGATTTTTACTCTGAAAGCACTGTACACGTATCCGCGCGCGTTTAATGTTTAAATATTTCAAATCTCAATGAATACAAACTATTAATTTTAACAAGGCCTCTGCAGGATTAATGTAAATTCCAAATAAAAATGTATCTATAAATACATATTAAATAATTTTGATTAAAATAAGAAAAAATTTTATTCTAGTAAATAACTTATATTGAAATAATAAATAACTTATACTGAAGTTTTTATTAACAAATAAGTGCTAAGATCATTCACATTAAGTTAAAAACAGAAAGTTTTTAGAATTTAGCATTATAAGTATTTATTTATTATTTTATTTAATATTTTGAAATTGTCAAAGTTCTATCATCATTTATATCAAATGAATTTTTCTTTCCTTTCAAATTATTAGGTCTGAGTGAAATTCATGCTTTGTATGGTAGTATGGTTTTAATCGATTAATGATTTATATTTTAAATAAATAAAAAACAAGTAAAACAAAATTCTTGTTGTGATTTTTAAATTTGATTAAACTGTGTTGTTATAAATAACTTAGGGTATGAGCAATAATTCATAAGAAAAAGGCTATTAATAATATTTTGACTAAATCGTATTGAGCCTTTAAATTATATCTATCATTTACGATAAGAAGCGTTCAAGTATCATATCCTTAAATATTATTTAATAAAGAAATTTGATAAAGAAATGTAAAGATAATTGACTATTAAAATTTCTTTTATCAATTAACACTTTACATTACATTTCATATAAAGATTTAGATTAAGTGAAATAATGCATGTAAGAATATAAGAGAATCTTGCGTGTAAGAAAGTGAAATATTTTTATTATTTCCTGTTCAAAGAAAGGAAAGTTAATTTACAAGTTAGATTACAAAATTCCTAAATAAGAAGATACTTGACTATTACAAAAAGTAATTATGTATGTAACTTTCGTAAATGTTCAAACTCTATTGATTATCCAAGCTTTTAATTTTTTCAATTGTATTGATTTCCGAGTTACTGGATGTACTCACATAAAATCTACATGTGCATTGCAATAAAGTATTTGTCTCTGAAATAATTTATAAATTTGAAGGGTATTTTGTATTTTAAAATTCCATAATCTGTTTTCTACAAAAAATCATTTGCCTAAATAGATGAATAGTTCCTTTTGGTTAGAATAATATGTGATCAATAAATTAAAATATTTTACACTTAACAAATTGATATATAATATAATTTAATATGTTCAAGTCTAGCAACATAGATGGCAATATTCATGTATTAGATCAGTAGAAAGTTGCTTCTGACACACAAAGTTTACGCAAAGAGCGACTACACACTGCAATCTCTTGGTTTCTAACGTTTCCCGACATGTTCGCCATACAATTTTATTTTCTTTTACAAGTTTCTTCATAGTCTATGACACCGCTGCAAAACATTCTTCTCGTAATCTGAAGCTATCGGATTTTCTCATCTTCGAAAGGAACCCACGTAATAATAATCACGAGAAGCCGGAGGGTCTCTTTACTTAATTTCCTCCTCGACACACTAATATACAATGCCGCAATGAGAATTCGAATCTACGTTTCATGATCTCTTGCTTTTTCCAATGTATAAAAAAAACATCAAGTTAAGAAACACAGTTTCCTTCCTAAACTATTATTGCACGTTATCGAGATCTTCCACGTCATCGCTATAACGACAGAATAAATTTTTATTCACATACTTCACAATCAGATCTTTATCACAATATATTTTCTTAATTTTGTTATTATGTCATTTATTTGCACATAAAATATTTACTAGTTAAAATAAAATCTTTTCAAAACAGATTTAATGACAAAATAAGTGTAAAATAGAATAATGATAATTAAAAACAGATTAATTTTAAAAAAATACAAAATATTTCTTTTATTTGAATAATAAAAAATATTTATATTACAAAAAAATACATAAAGAATAATAATAATCAAATATAATTTAACTTTATTAAGTGCATTCTTTATATTCTATCTCTTATTATCCATGTAGTGATACAATGATAACTATAATTTTTATACAAATTATACTCATCTTTATGTGAAAGTATTTAGTTAGTTTTTAGTCACGATTATATAGTTATTATCAATACTTTTATGGATTTATTATTTATTTAATTATATTATTAATTTAAGCATTCGTTATACGAATGGATAATGGCGGCCAGGTCGGTCAAAAACAAAAAATCTCATGCGCTTGTATCGACGTCGGTTGAGAAATCAACATCGAACATAAACTGAGTGAACGAACGGTATTGCCTTTCTAACCAATATATTGCAGCTCAAGACTATAGCTGTAAGTTACAACCAACCGAAAGTAGTCGAGACGAAAGATCGCTATTTATAAACGTACAATGTAATGGCACATTTTGTTGTGCATAGTAAAATTTTCGCGTTATGTTGTTTTCGTGAAAACGTTTTGTTGGAACGATTCACGCATATACAAATTTGTATATGTGTAACGAATTGAGAATTTTGCATACTTGTACACATTCTTCGTGTATGTAGTGTCATACTTCATTCGAAATGTGCGTGATAGAATGACCCGCGGCCACAGACAGAAATCTGCACATAATTTGAAATTAAGACTAGAACGAAAAGTGAAAACTGCTGGTAATATCACAGAACATACGTAAGTGTAATACTGCTCGCATGGAATATTGCAGTCAAGGCTCTTTTGCAACTTTTATCTAGCCTAGTCTTATTTATCAGTTCTCATAACATATTTAAACAGATAAATCTATGTTGTAATATTTAAACCAATATTAGTTGTCGATAAATCTTCTCGCTTCTATCTACCTTAAAAACGAAAGACTTAAATAAGATTCAATTTAATGCAAATGTTACATAAGATTATCAATTTGAAAAATAATTCAATTTTCAGACACTTTTTCTTTCTTTTGTTAGATTAGAGCAGAAATATTATACGGCCTTGAAGAATCTTGATCTCAATCAGATTGCACTCAGGACAGATTATCCGAAAGTGAAAGGTCGGTGGCGTGGTTTCGCATTGTCCTTATTGCATCATTAATTTCACCTCTAATCCAACGCTCAAACCTATTAAACCTAATACGTGGTTTTGAAAGACCGCTTGTTCATGTTATACCGATCGAATCTTTGCTTGGTAGTAATTATAATTACATTATATATCAGCGGGTAAGAAAAAAAGTATGTGAAATTTCTTTTGAGAAAAAAATTAAATTGATATACAAGATACAATACAAAGCATCAATTAATATTTAATGTATATGTTGCAGTTGATTAGAATCATATTGCATAATGTATATGCACCATATTTAAGATTGGTTGAGCTTGTGTAATTATGCCACAATAAGTAATTTTTATTTATCTGTTTAGAAGATTGATAAACGTAATAATATGTTACAATATAATATATAATTTATTCTTTAAAATTCTGAAGTATATCTTCTGTTATGCAAACTTTGAGATGCACAAGTTTGTATCTAAAGGCAATGATATAGACTATGATATAGATTTTTATAGCTATCAATTAGTATTTATTAATTAATTAATTAGTATTTATTTATTTATTAATAGCATTAATAAACATTTTTCTTGTATTAATATTTTATATATATATATATATATATCTACGATATATATCATATCGTAATTATACTTAAATTACTTAGTAATTAATTTTTGCTATATTACATATTATTTCAAATTTTAAAATAAACAATATAGAATAAATAATTTTGTATATTTTGTATATTTTGTATATTTTTATATTTATTTAAAAATTTTTTAAAGAAACCTTTATAATATAATTATTATTATAATATAAAAGATTATAAAAAGATTATAAAAGACATGCATTAATTATGTACAAATAATTATTTAATAACTTTCAAAATGCAATAAACATAAAATATGTATATATAAATATAAATTGATTTTGCCAGAAGCATGTAAATGAAAATGAAAATGTAGATGAAAATTCAAAATCGCTGGCTAAATTGAATAATATATTTTAAAAGTGTAATAAAACTCCGTAAGGCGTTAATTGGATGAGAGATTTGTTAATCGTGTGCGTGCACTTGCGATATAGGGGATGTTACTTAATCGTGCCTTCCTAAGGACGCCCACGTCCTATTACTCAACGAGGGAAAAATTACGCACATCCGCAAAATATCTCACGAACTAACAAAGGAAGGAAAGCTAGAGTTGGATTATTTGCGCGCTTTCTTTTCTTAATTTCAAAAGAAGCTGCACAAGCGCGTATAAACGTGATTTCTACGGAATACAAGATAAACTTCATCTCCATATAAATTTTAATAAAAACCTTAATTGAGCATTCTAAGGGCCAGTTTTATAATCTTCGGTTTTCTTATTTCACTTGAAATTGATCAATCACATTTATCGGTAAGCGGAATATATCAGAATTGATTAATCATTGTTAACACTTAACTGGCCATTTAAATTAACTGAAGATTGTGAAACTGGTCCTAAGTGTCAGATCGTTAAAAAAATCTTGAATAATAGATTACCTGATAGAGAAAAAGAAAATAAATCAAGGAACTCTATGTACTGACAATCTCACAATATATTAATTCGTTATTAATTTATTAATTCAGAAGTTTTAGATTAAATAAAATATTATTTAAAACTATAATTAAATATTTTTTATAAGCAATCCGACAAAAAAATTTGATTTTAGTTTATAATTTTAAATAAAAAAGTTAAACAAAAGTTTTCTTTAATTTTTAATTAAATTATGTTAAAAGTTTTATTGAAAAATTTAAAAATAAGCTATTATAAAAGAAATTAGCTACTTACATAACATCTTCCTAATAGTATATTATTTTTAGAAAATTAATTTGTTTAACATTTTTATTTAAAAATCATGATAAAATAAAACGTTTCTCAAATTTTTTGTCTTCCCTCTATATTTAATCATAGCGTTACAATTATACTCTTATTGCATGATGTACAAGTTATCGCAAACCAAGTTTTGCGATAATAACTTATGATTGTTAGTTGTTTGTGCCGAGTAAGTTGCTGAAGAGGAAACTAGTAATAAAAGCATGCGTTTTGCGAGCTCATGATCATTATGTCTCGCTTACGTGATAGTGCAGGTAAAAAGAAAAAAAAAATAAAAGGAAAACTTTTCTCAACTTCACTTTTAGACTCACCCAAGAATAATTGTCAACGGTAAATCTGCTAACTTTCAATTCATTAAAATTAATCAAAATGGCATCTTTAAAAGCTATTAATATATACAATTTAATTATTTAAACATTTTAAGTAACATATTACACTTTTCACACAAACGGTTACAATAAACATATTTGCTCTAAGATCTTTCTCTAAAGAAGATGTAAAGGAAAATTTATTATATAGGAAATATAGGGGAGTTTTCAATACATTTTATATATATATATATATATATATATATATTTATATATATATATATTTATATATATATATATATAAAATGTATTGAAAACTCCCCTATATATATATATATATATATATTCCAATAGATTCTGCAGTAAATATATGCCAATCGTAACAAGAGTGTTGTATCTAATGTTAAAGTAATAAGAATCACATTTGCTCACGAAACATAACTATTTACTCACGGAGAACACTATAGTACACACCATGTTATTTTTACATAATAAATATTGACCTTTCATTTTTATAAGTAATTTTAACTTTGTACTATTGGAAGAAAATAAAATCCATCAGATTTATCGTTATATATTACAGTAAACTTAGTTTAGCGTATATTAAGATGAAATAGCAAATTGAGATCGAATTTCAATTCTATCAACATAAAAGTTGTTTTTTCTTTTTTAATCTTTTTGTCAAAATATAAAAAGAATTTATAGCTAAAAAAATTTTCTTCAGAATTAACGCGTTCCGGTTTATTAGCAAAAAACTGTTTATATACTTATCTTTTTCTGGTGAGATGCCTGAAAATATTGAAAGCAAAATCCGTGGGAAGAGTTTCTTGAGTGCACGTCGCTTGCAACTTTCTCTACGTTGCTTTCCCAGCTCCATTCTAAGCGTTCGCGGTCAGGCAGAACGATATAGGTAAAAGTCACTTCCACGTTCGATTATTCAATCACTGAACTCTGAAAAAGAATATTTAGATAAAACTTGACATCTTATACAGTAAACAATATCCTTCTTTTGAAAAACTTGCAAAAATATTCTATTTCTGCAAAAAATGCTTTGTATATTACTAATGAAAGATTAATAATAAATTAGATATATTATTTAATAATATTTCAAATCAATAGGCCTCTTGTCAACTTCCGTTGGAGAGGAGACCGTTTCTAGCATCCCTAAAAAAGCGGTGTCATCGACGGTCAGTTCCGATGACATTGTTTTGTTAGAAATAGATGTTAAAGATCCTGTCAAGAGATCACCAGTTTCAAGCAGCGCCGTTTATGGAGCTTCACCTAGCCAATTCGTCATTCGACACGGTGATGATTCTCAAGAGGTATAGAATAATTATTTCGTATATATCCGGTAAATTTCAAGGCGGTTATATTCGAGCCGCTAAATAAATGCTTAAAAATAAATATGTTTCGTCGAATATTTAGTGTTGTTGTCGTTGGTCAACCATGACTATTGACCGCCTATCACCCACAACGTGCTGACTAACTAACCATGAACAGACTATTTTTCTATGATTCTTAAACGAACGGCAGCATATGTAGAGAGAAAGAAAGAGAGAGAAAAGAGGGGGAAATATCTAGATCCGCCTTCAAGATCTAGGCGTTCTGATGCAACGTGGTTGTACGGCTCAACTCTATTACATTATTTCATTATTTCTATGATTTCACTGGTGCATTTCGAGGATAACAAGAGATTGTGCATTCCATGCACATGGAAACTGTGAAACATTGGACATTCCTTACCTCCTCTCTCTCTCTCTCTCTCTCTCTCTCTCTCTCTCTCTCTCTCTCTCTCTCTCTTTCAGCTTTTATATAATTGTGTGTATGTATGTTCATATATTTTCTCCAATTCGTTATTTTTTTTTAAGTATTTTAAAATCATTTTTTATATATTTTGGTAGAATTTTATTTATATATATATATATATATATATATATATATATATATATATATATATATAGTAAAATATCTTTAAAATTAGTACAATATTGTAAATTATAAATTACAAATTTATAAATGATTTTAATGTATATGATAGCATAAAAACAATATAATATATATAGTATATATAGTATATAATATATATAGTATATAGTATATATAATATATATAGTATATAAATAATTTATAACTAATTAAGTAATAGAATAGCTATATCAATAAAATTTAAATAGAAATTTGAGAAAATTTTGAGAAATTTCTTTCTTGGTGTGTGTGTGTGTGTGTGTGTGTGTGTGTGTGTGTGCTTCCTACGCACATACTCATATTCGTTCGTGATCGCTTGACAACGCCAGGCTTGGATGCAATCGCTCGCTTGCATAACGCTTGCAAGTTTGCTCGCCTTCTAATCGCTCCAACTTGACAGAACTGGTACAACCACACCCACCAACAACTGGGTATAAGTTCCCAGTTTTATCAAACCGCTTATAGAATAATAAATCGCTTATAGAATAATATTCTTCTCTGCGGCCTTGCATCGTCATTGTCAGATGAATTACTGTCATATCATTTTTTGATCAGTTGACTTATTTAGCAAGCCGTTGTTGACTATTCAATAACTTTTTCTTTGTCTCTCTCTCTCTCTCTCTCTCTCTCTCTCTCTCTCTTTCTTTTTTCTCTCTTTCTGATTTGAATTACAGTAATAGTTTGTTTTCGTTTATTTAAATTTGCATTTAAATATCGAAATTATTAAACTGCACATAATATTTAAACTATATACTATTTATTTTATTGATGATTGTTTGAAATTTTATTCAATGTTTACAAAAACTATTGTCCACCTATTGTTTGTCTTTTACAGTTATGATGTTGATATTATATTAAGATAATAAACTCTATATTTTAATGTAATGTTCCACTAAATGTCTTATAAAAAAATATGCAAATTTCAGTTGTCGCCTGAATACTTAGCTGTTTTGCGACAATTCACCGGAACTGAACCACAGGCGTTTGCTACAAATCAAAATAACGCACCCCAGCGTAGGCCTCTTCCACCTTACGCCAAACAACAACAGGCATTACAACAGGCATATTACAATTATCGCAAACCTGCCGTGGTGCCTCCCAGACCAAGACCACAGTTACATCCTCAAGCATTGGTTCAGGCCGAAGCTGTAGCGCAAGCTCAGTCGCATGTCGACGCACAGAATCGTGCCGTAGCATTGCAGTCGATACGCGGCCCATCCGGAGCTTCCACGTATCAAGTGGAATCTTATACTTCACCGAAATTGGGAACATTTGAGCAAGAATTGCTACAATTAGTATCTGCCAATCAGGCCCAAGAATTTAATTTGATTCCGACGCGCTCTAAAACCGGCTATCCGCAGCAAGGGTACATCAAATCATCAGCGGCACCTACGCCTCAATTGCCTGAACAATACCATATTGAGACTAGTCCGCCTCCTCGTTATCCACCACAACAGCGAGTGGCAGCAACGTATCAAACGATTGAACAACCAGTCCAGGGTCAATATCAAACACCGCAAGCAGATTATTCGGTAAAGGGAGTTCAACCTTTTAGACCGTCTCCACAATATGATTATGTAGACACTGGTGCCCAGCAAGCACAATCTCAGGCGGAAGCTGAAGCGAATGCGAGGGCTCAAGCTCAAGCCGAGGCGCAAGCTTTAGCTTTTCAAAAAATCGCCCAGGCGTCATATCAGAAACATCATGACGCCGCTATAGAACAGATCAGAATTGATCACGAGAGATACAGACAACAGAGTGCTTTAGAACAACTTCAACAAGGGCAAGCCGTTAGCGATGCCGGACGAGCTCACCGTGAAGGTCTACTGGAACCCAAAGATCCAGAAGCTGCATATAGAGCGAAATTAAAAGCGCAAATGGCTGCCGAAGCTGCCGAAGCCAGAAGAATTCAGACGGAAGCTGAATACAAGGCCCATGCCGATGCTATACGCCAAGTCGAAGCACAGCAGCAAGCTCAAGTAAAGGCTCAAGAGAAGGCTCATCATGATGCTTTAAACTTTGAAAGAAATCAGTTGCGTGCTCAAGCTCAAGCTCAGGCGCTGGCGCAGGCTCAGGCCGAGGCATTGTACAAAGTCTATCAGCAGTCACGTGCCAAAGCCAACAATGAGATTTTGGCAGCTGCCAGAGCCCAGACAGAGGCTAAAAAAGTAGATCCCGATGGTACACCAGTCATCCAGTATCTTCTTCCTAGTACTCCCAAATTGCCGCCACCTAATAGTTACTTTACTAATGATGACGTAAATAAATATCAGGCTTCCGGCTCCACCTTTGCTCCTACATCTGTAACTAAACCTGAATCAAGTGAGTCTCAAGAACAAGCTTATGTTCAACCTGTAATCAATCAACCTCGTCAAGTGCACAAACTCAAAGTTCCTCAGACTCAGTCCTCCATCTATGTTTCTCAATCGGGTCTCTTGAAAAAGTCGCCGGTTAAGTCTCTCACCATCGAAGAGATTGTCGATCAAGGACAATTAAATAACCCTCAAGTTGTACGCATTCCCTCTGCTAAGGATCAGCAGCCTCTGACGCAGGAAGAATTGTCCACTTTAATTAATGCTGGTTACAGCGTCACTCCCATACCTCAGACAGTGAAGCCGACTCAACAAAGTTATGTACCGGAGAATACATCTGCTGTGTACTATTTGAAGAAACAGCGACCGGCTGTTAGACCTGAATACGTTACGTACGAGGAAGTCTTACCGCAATCGCGAAGACCCATCAGAAAAAATACTTCAGTCAAACAAGAAGACGCTAATGCTAGTGAAAAGATCACTTATTTAGTACCCTTAGAGCCCAGTTTTGGCACTAGACAATCATCACTCAGAAGTGATGAGTGATCGGTTTTGTCTTTATCGTTGTCGTTATTAAAAAATGAAAAATAGGAAATTTAGAGAAACCTAAACGTGATTGTATTCACCTAAATTTATTTGTTAGACATCAGATGGCATATTCTCTTTCTTTCTCGATTCAAATTTGTATAAATGATAATTCAAAAACCAGTCAAAAGACACTTTTAAATACAATTTCTTCTGGTTTTTCCATTTTTCCTTAATTTTAATAATTTTATTTTTCTACTAATTAAACATAAATATATTCTATTTAACGATTCAACGATTATTTTTAATTTTTTTTATTATTTTGTGATTCTAATCATTTGCGTTTTAAATTTATCTTTCAGTATTAGTTCGAAAATTTGGTAAAAAAGATATTAGATTATTTTTTATTATTTCAATTTTGGGCGTTAACATTTTTCAAATAATATTAAAATATTAAATAGATTAAAATATTTTATACAAGTTATATTAATTATAAATAATTTGCATACATTATAAAGTCAAAAAAAAGAAACATTCATTTCGTAAAATAAACTTATAAATATATTATAACAGATTTTAGAAAATTTATTAGAACACATATATAGAAAATATAAATCTAAAAAAATATTTTCTTGATGTATATGACAACAAATGGAATGTAATTTATAATTACGAGGATTTTTCAATAAATCCACTTTGCGCGATATTATCTAAGAGATGGTAAGTGCGACGGTGCTAAGTCGAATGATTATTAATTTATACTTTTTTGTAAATATTAGAATTTTAACTAATAAAAACACTTTAAAATTTTGCTTTGTGATACGTGATACTCCTTTTCCCGCAATACGTTCTTATACGTTCATTTATACATGTTTCTTCAAATTTTTATCAATTAGAAAGAAAATGAAATGTTATGCATTATGGAAATGCATATTTTCATAAAATTATATGTAATTAAAAATTTAATAAAAAATATATTTTATATAAATATTTTATATAAAAATTTTGCAATCAATTTTAATTGTTTTAATTATAGTTTTAGTATCACAGTATAATTTTTTTTATTAATCTGCTAATACTAATGAAATTATTAGTCTCTCTATTTATAAGTAATTACCTTAAAATATAATTTTGAAAATTCACTTAAAAATGTTTCGTAAAAATACTCAGATGATTGTGCAAGTGTGTTTATGTTTGAGTGTAATAAATGTAATATGTCCTTCACCTTATTACATAATAATATTATTATGACAATCATAATATACAATACCATAAATATTTATAGAAAAGCAATCGTTTTATTATAAAAAAACATAAAAACTATTTTCAATTTTTTCGCTATTTCCAATTTTTCTGAAAAAGTTTCACACATATACATAAAAAATATATATAAAAAAATATATATTTTTTAAATTAGGTTATCTTTATTAAAGTTATCTTTAAATAATGCATTATAAAAATAATGTAAGGCATACAATTTCTTTCACAAAAATTTGAAATTGGTCACTAAGCTTTTGTGTATTCTCTCTTTCTCTCTCTCTCTCTCTCTCTCTCTCTCTCTCTCCCTCCCGCCTTCTTTTTTTTCTCTCTTTTCTATTAATTTTCTAATCAATTTTATATTTATCAGAGCTTTATCATTAAAATCAAACTAGCATATTTTAGAATCTATATGTCTTAGAAGATAAATTCTGTTTATGGATAAATAATTCTATTAAGATAAAGTATTAAAAAATACAACGTGCGTAACCAGTAATATTTTTTTATGATACGTACGATTATGTAGAAATAAGTCACGTAAAAATATATATATACATATATATACTTTTGGAAATTATAGGTTTGGTGAGTTACGAAGGACGACTGGCTTTTTAGCGGCATTCAAGAATATCTTAAGAATATGCGATTCGCTCTATTTTTGGACTTATTGACAAAACATAAATAATTGTTATAATAAAAATTATAATGATTAACACGAATTATAACAAAAGATGATAGAATTATCATTAGTATAGAGTGTCCCATTTTAAATATCAACCTCAAATATCTCTTGAACAATACATTTTTAAGAAAAATATTTCAAATAAAAGTTATAAAGTTTTAGAAAAGGAGAGACACATGATTATAATATTAATTATAAAATATAAAATATTCTCATAATAATATATAAAATATAAATATCTCAATTAACTTTTGACATTTGTATTTTAATATTTTTTTATTTAGAATAACTAACGAAATCATAATAAAAACATATAATTCTATTTAAAAAAATAGTTATCATAAAAAAAAATCTTAACTGACAATGGCGTCATTTGTAAATGAATCAATATCGTAATCATATGGCCTTCGAAATCCTACAACTTTTTCAAAGATATTTTACATGTTTGTAAATTCAAGAAAACAATTATGTTCAACACATATATTGGAATATTAGAATGTCTAGAAAATATTAATATAATATCTTAATTTTTCAAGTATTATTTAATTATTATGTCATTGTGCTAAGTAAAATTGTTTGCTGAGCAATTTACCAAACTATTTTCTGAATAAGCATAACGATCAATTATTCATAATGAATTGGTAGACTTCATTAAATTCAAATTATTGTAATCGTTATTCAAATTATATATAAATGTTCACAGTATATATCCGTATAGAATGTTTGAGCAAAAATTTATGGAATATTTTAAAACAATGGAATATAATATAATAATCATACAATTATCAATAACTTCTATTAGAATTAAAGATTGATAAATATCCATCTATTTATAAATAAACCTATATACCTTGCGAAATAAACAGATCTGATTTGTAGAATATTCATTACCGATTTAATCAATATGAACTGAATTTGTGAAGTTGAATTGACATACAAAAGCAGGCTGACCTAATTTTGACCGGACTTGGCAAACCAGGTCTTTGAATCATTGGAAGGGGCATGGTCTTTGCTGGAAGAGCGGTTATATGCCCACTATGTGTCCATATAAGCAAGCTCGAATGCCACAATCAGGACATAGTTTTACAACCCTTCGTCGTTTCATGCATCGTAAACCCGCCGTGTTTCGGAGGTGCGTGAAGATCATTTTACTAAATATTAAACCGTAATTATAGCAAAATTTTTTAGAAATCAAAATCTCTGTATTTTATTTAGAAATCAGTGCTTAATTATTATTTAAGTTATTGCTTCTTTAAGATGTGTACTTTATAAGAATCTATACAGACAAAAAAACACACACTCTCTCTCTCTCTCTCTCTCTCTCTCTCTCTGTCTCTGTCTCCCCTTCTCGCTCGCTTACTCACTTGCTCTCCCCCTCCCCCACATACATAAAAGAAGAATCTTTTTTATTATTAAAATTTTATTAATAAGTATACAAAATATTAAATGTGCTATTAGATTAATAAATAAATGTACAATTACATAGATTTAATTTAAAAAATTACAATTAAAATTAAATATTGCAAAAAAACAATTTACATTAAGTAAATTGTTTTATTTTTATTATAAATTCTTTTTACAATTATTACTTAAGGCTACTTTGTTGTTAAACAATAAATTACTTTGTTGAACTTTTACCGTTAGTTGCAGTACGTCTATCAATTTTAATTTGATCTATTTAATTTAATTTAATTGCATTTTATCATAATAATTTCAATAACTAACTGAAATAATTCAATAATTGAAATTGATTTTATATCGATTATTTAAAACTGATTTCTATATTGCGTTTTATTTTTAGAATGCGGTTATTTATAATAACGGCAGCACTACTGCACATTGGCCTGTGCGATCATGTGGCTGTGAAGATGCCATACTTGAATCCGGCGGGGGTGACCTATGTGAATGATTTTGACACACAAAAGACATCTTTCGTATATACCTCTGCGGATACACCACTACAAACTGTCGCGACTCATCTTCGATATGCAGCATCTGCGCCTTCCACCAAGATTGAAACGCATCACGTCGGATATGCGGCCGCTCAAGTACCCACGGTAGCCGCGGTACCTTTTATCAAGCATGTGCCGACAATTTCCCAGGTACCGGTTACCACAATCGAAGCCCAACCTGGTATACTACAGAAACAGGTCGAAGTAATAAAGCCTGCAGTTACTACTCGAAAGATTGAGGTAGGTATTACCTGAAATGCAATTGACAAACAAATATGCTGAAAAACAGCCTACTAACATATGGTAACATTATGATAATGATGGCATGATAATATGACGATATGATACCAATGCATTTATATCAGTACAAAGTTTATACGCCAATTAACTTTTTATTAAAACTAATTTTAACATATAAATTTTTCTATGAATGGAATATGTGGTTTTGTGTATGTATATATATATATATATATATGTGTGTGTGTGTGTGTGTGTATGTGTATTTGTGCGTAATAATTATGTATCAGGTACGTCGTCCAGCGATCCAAAAACAATTTTATGATATTGAAGAACGAGTAATTATTCGTCCAGTTGGATCAGCCGTAGTTGAGCTCGACGAGCCAACATCCAAGACACAGAAAGGACCAGCCGTGATCCAACCTTTAACTCAAAATCTACCTCTATCTTATCCTCAAATCCATGATATTTACGCTCATGCCGGTGCTATCACCGATGCACCAGTTGCATCAGCCGCTATTCCTGTAATTGCACATGCACCTGTTCACGTTACGGTTGCGCCTGTCATCTCTCATGCATCAACCATTCATGCAACACCATCACCCTTGTTACCTCCTTCATCGACACCTTTACCAACTACCTCTGATTCCAATAATTTGGAAAATGAATCTGTTGTGATTGAAAATCCTGATTTTCGTGGGACTGCCAATCAAGCGCGCTCTCCTCAGGTAAACAATCTTAAATACCAAAGATCTTAATTTTAAATCTGTTTGTAATGTAAAGAAGAATCTAATTTTGAGCCTCTAATTTTAATATATCTGTTAAATATTAATCTTTACAATAAAGTTAAAAAATAAAAAGCATATTACGAAAAGGCAAAAATTTTCTAAAGTATTATAGAGATTTCATTAGTTTCTCTATAGAGAAAAAGATAGCCTTTTATAAAAATATAAAGTTTTAAAAGAGACTCATATATATATATATATATATATATATATATATATTTATTATATATATATATATATATATATATATATAAATATATAAAATTATCTTGCAAAATATATATTTTATTAATGCAATATCTTTTCTTTTAGCTTCGCACTTCGCATCCTCGTGTAGTCGCTGAATCAAATGAGATATCTATGGATACGCCTATTGTGCAATTTACTGCGCATGATCCTTCTCCAGCTGTGATACCCAGTCAGAAAATTAGTCCCGAAAATAGTAAAATTAATCAAAACAGACTAATAGAACTCCTTACTGCTCGCGGAGGTGTTGTTGAGGTATGTAAGAAAATCTTTACTGTAAAGCTTCATTTGTATGGTTAAAATCATATATCAAGAGAAACTGAGAGAAAAAGATTTCATTTTTAAAATTTTTTTTTTGAAAAAGAAGAATATTATATTATTAGAGAAGATATTATATTATTATTATTTGTAAATAGTGGCACGCACGCACGCACGCACGATTTTATCTTTCTCAAATTTAACAAATTAATTTTTAATGACAAAATATAATTTTCAGTTGAATTTTAATCGTGATGATGTACCTGGAACATCAATTACTAATGTCGGACACGTCCGAGCACGTGTTCTTTCCGCGACGTCAATTCCGGAACATACGGAACCGACCGGCGAACGTGTTTCCACTCGTCGTATTGTTGTTAGCAGACCAATCGAGACTTTTCAAGAATATGATATCGTAGAACCTGCTACGAAGATTGAGAGAATTTCCATACAATAACCTACGTTAATCAAGACGGCTCATGTAGATCATATGCAAGTGCATGGATCTATACCGATTGTTGAGAAGACTCTTACACCTGCAGTAGCTGACACAGCAATTCCGGTTTATCAGAAAATTATCTCTTCGACGTTTTAGTAGTTATTATTAAGTGAAAAATGTTAATAAATTTGCAAAAAATTTGCCTGTTATAATAATTTTGCGATGGATGCTTTTCGCTAAAGATTGAGAAGAAGAGAAAGACAAAAATTAAAAGAAGTACCCGAAATTTCTTTAAAATGCAATAAAAAATTATATTCTTTGTTAAATAAACATTTCTTTGTTCTCTTATAATCTTGTTGTACCTTCATGAAAATATTAAATTTAAATTAAATTTAAATTATTAAATATTAAATAATTTTTTATAAAAATATATTTAATATTAAGATATAATGTTTAATTAAAATTAAAAAATTTAATATCATGATATGTATTATGTCAAAATTTTTTACTTTTAGGTACGTAAGGTACGTAATTAAAAGAAATATATATATATATATATATCTTTTTTATATCTTTTTTATCACAAATAATGTAATATAATTATATAATCAAAACTGATATGTTTTTTAGGTGACAATAAACTTAATTTACTTTATTATTTGTACATATTTAAAAATTTACCATCTTCTTTTTTTTCTTATGTCGTTTTTTTATCAATATTAACATCGTGAGTCGACTTTATTCCATGTAGCGATGTAAATTCATTCACTGCATGCAATATACAATGCAATAAAAACACAAGAAATATATGAAAATGTATAGAAAGCAATGTAATAATTATTATTTCAACCCATGCAAAATTTTATACTTTGTAAGCTATCAGATCTTACGTTTATAATCTATAGTATTGACTTCCTGAAACCTTTCTACGTTAAACTTGACAAGGGTAACCACTATGTGGTTAGTTACTTTTAAGGCCGTAACATTGACCTCAATAATATGAGTGGCTCCATTCTCTCATATCGATCATGAGATTTATGAGATTCCAAACCACTTGACTTTTACTCTTTTCCATCTTTTCCGCTCTCTTTATAAAATAATATGTACAATTAAATTATAAAACGATATAAAATCATATTTTAAATGGAAAAATTATATTATATTAAATAAATTATATTAGATTGTACGAGCGCAGTAGAAAATTAATTTTCAAAATTCTTCAGTATAGGTAAGGAATGTCACGTGATACTTGTAATATTAGAATTTCCATAAATTGAAGTCTTTCGATTATATTAAAACTTTCACATTTAGTTATTTGTACAATATTTATTTATTTAAAAGATTAGAGAATAAGAAAATTAGAAAATATGAAAATTAGAGGGAATAATTTAGATGTAAGATCAAATGGTGATATGTTTACTAATTATCTGATACAATATAATGCTCACGAGAGAAAACTAATACGAATTCACTAGAACTGAATCCAGTTTCCGGAGTATGTTACGATAAAGCGTGACAAGCGTAATATGCGATCCGGAAAACAGTCTCCATATTGAAAATGCTATTTACATTTACATGTGATTCGATCGCGAAAGTGATAAAACTGTCCGCTCCAGTTTCATTTGTGATTTAGAATTAAATCCTTTTTCAGGTATAGAAGACGTCTGATACTTAAATTGTGTAGAGTTACATATGTCTATTGAATGTTTTTATAATTAGGACATGATACCAATATTTTGTGCAATATTTGGTGCATTTGTAAAATTAATGAGATATAACACTGTGATAGATACTCTTGCTATATTTAATTAAAATAACAATTAAAAAGATCATTACCCTTGACTCAGTTTGACGGGGGGATTAGCAACCTTGTCTGAAGGTAAACTTGAAAGAAAGAGTCAGCAAAGCCTGTGGGCAAGTGAATGACCAAGGAATATTGGATATAATTTCAACTTGTAGCGAAAATACTGGTAGTAGAGTAACGCATATATATAAGCCTTGTTGTGCGGATGTTGTGCTCAGTTAGATACGCGCTGGTAAACGCGGGTAAACACTTTGTGTTCGCAAAGTACTGCAAATTTTTGTAGTGTTAAAGGTGAGTTGTTAATTTATCGGGGAATTCTCGTAACACATTGAAAATTAAGTGATTTGTCGAAATTTTTTTAAAGAAATTCTACGATCAATTTTTTTCAATTTATATGCTATTTTAATGTAGTATTAAAGTAATAAAAAAATATTTTTTCAACAGAAATAAATGTTTATTATAAGAAAAGAATTAGTGTTATATCATAAGAAAGTTTTGAATAGATAATTAACAATTTTTGAGTACAGTTGTGCTTACTTGCGTTATTCTGCTATTCTAGATCCATACAGAAAACCTTACATTTCTTCAAAAAAATCAAATTATTAAAATAAATAAAAGCTATTTTAGTACATTTTACTACATAGAATGCATAACATGGAGATACGGCTTAGTATCTCTCAGCAGACTCCACAATGCATTTGTATCTTGAATAATACTAAAACAACTCGTAACTTTTATTTTATTTTAATTATAAAACTCAATACAGATCATTTCTTCTTTCAATTTTGACAAAAAAAAATCAAAAGCAAAGCAATTTCAAATTTCAACATAAAAATAATGATAAAACCTTTGAAAATAACAAATTTTCGGATTTACGTTCATATCAATCTTTTTTGTGTTTTTAGATCCCCATTTATCTCCCTAGTGATTTACTTTAATTTACTCTTTATTTTATTAAATATTGTGTGATCATTTAGTTTATTTGAAGCTAAATATGACACTGAATTTTGTTATATCTTATAATCTATTATAATAATAAATAAAATGACACAAGGACATTGTTTACATTATCGACATGAGAAATTGCATGTGAATCTAATGTAATAATGACCTTTTTTTAATGCTGAATTTTTAATACTAATCAAATTTTATCTTGGAGGGGTAAGAACTTTTTCGTTTTTCTAGAAAAGCGAAAGACTCAGAACATCAAATGTCGACTAATTACACAAATATTATTCTGCTCATCATGGTGACAACTTGCGCGGCTACACCAATTTTTTTATTAACTTCTGAAGCGACGTTTGCCCACCCAGCTGTCTTAATTAATTCTGCAATGGAAGATAATTTGCCTAACCAATTACGAAATAATTTCTATAAAAATCCAAATATCGCTGCTAGTCTTGCTAAAGAATCCTGGTTTATTGATAAAGAAATGCAGGTATAAAATTGTCATAATTTAAAATAAAATGTAACTTTTATTATTAATTTAATCATTTGATTCTTCCTATAAAAGAAATAAAAATAAAATAAATTAATAAATAATTTTGAAAAAACATAGCTCTTCATGCTCCTTCCAATTATAAATATAGTTATAAGTAGCTCTACATCATATAGTTAACAAATGCTTCATAAAGAAATAATTGCTCTATTTTATAATTAAATAATGTAAAATATATTCAAATATAATTAAACAAATCAGGTAGGTTGGCATAATTTTCTAGAATATTTATTTACTTTTACAGGTAATCGACAGAGAAACAGATAAAATTCCGAGAGAAAAGGTCTACAGTATGCTACATAATGCTGGACTCGCTCGCAAATAATACCAAGCACATAAATAAAAACTGTATATTGTTGAATATATATGTAACTGTATATGTTGAAGATATCTTATTTTTAATATATTTATTTGTATACTTTCTTGTTTACATTTAATGTCAGATACAAATAACAGAATTACAATTTTCTATTTTTATTAAATTTTCATTAAGCTTTAAGATGTCATATTTTCTATATAAGGTCATCAAAGTTGAAAATGATTCATTAATCCAATCGTTCTGATTCCTATCATTTATCGCGCTCTCACTTTAACCCAAAGTCCACCATGTGCTCTGATCGTCATTCGAAATTTGGCTACCACTTTTTCCTTACCAAGAATTGGCTCTAATCGACATTTCCTTAGAATGGCGCTGATGATTGATTTCATCTCGAGTATAGCAAATTTATATCCTGAAAAAATACAAAAAAAAAACCAATATATTATACGATATTTTCCTTAGAAGAAAAATATTAGAAAGACTTTCATAAAATGCTTTTAATAGTATACATATATAAATATCTATATCTTTATTTTTCTATGAAACATTTGTTTTTTCACCGATGCAATTGCGAGGTCCTGCGCTGAACGGTATATAAGCGTAAGGATGTCTTTCTTCGGAATTTTCTAGTCTAAAACGCTCCGGTTTAAAATCATGAGGTTCAGGAAAATGATGAGGTAAGCGATGTGTACAATATGGCGCTATAAATACGCCACAACCAGCCGGTATTACGTATTTTCCTATATAATGCAAAATAAATAACATTATAAAATTTTTAATTTATGATTATTTTAAAAATAATCAAAACCAATTTTTTATATATAGCATAATTATTATATTAAATATTCACGAATAAGAATCAATAAAATCTAAATAATTTTTATTTTATACAAAAAATAAATAAGTGATTATAAAGAACATTATACAATTAAGAATTAAAAAACAAAAAAACTATATAAAAATGACAGGTATTTGCAGAATCGCATAAAATAAATAGATTTTGCAAAGCATCTGTTACAAATTATATTAGTAGAATAGCAGCAGAATTAATACAGGATCACATATATACAATCCTGTTAATAAAACGCAAAAAAAGCGTAACGTATTTGCTGACAATCTACAGTGACAGACTGACAAATACAAAACAAATCTGTAATAGCGATGTAAGGGTAAGTGCGATGTAATGATTCGCAAAGTCATAGTAGCGTGTAACATTACCGACATTGAGTCGATACTGTGTGCCCGCGAATTTTATTAGAATATCAGCAATTATAAAAATAATAGGTAATCTTTTTTAGGATTCTATCTTGTTTCTTTTCAGTAAAATTTAAATATTTTTATTATTATTTATTCTATTATGATCCCGTGAATCATCGCACCGCACTGTATGTACACGCGCATTCATATTTTATTAGAATTTAATAATTAACCAAACCATTTTTTTCGTAAATGTCTGAAATCATGTCTTTATCATGTTTTTATTATGTATTTTATTATGTATTAACATTAGTGTTATCAGAAGCTGTTTGTGTCCATTTGTGCTACGTTTTGACTGTTTTACTGTACGCAATTGCAACACGAGGCTAATGCGGATGCAATTGACAATATCATATTTTGCTCGAATTTGTTGGCGGCAATCTGTCGGTAGACTGCTGACATTTTGCCTATTGGATAATTAACGTACAAGTTTTTCTTCTTTTTTTCTTTCTTTTCTTACCTATCTTCACATCCTTTCCAAGTGTCCTGGCGAAAAGTGGTACGCTAGGATACAACCTTAGAGATTCCTTAATACACATGTCCAAGCATTTCATTTCTCTAAGATCTTGCATAGTGGGTAATCTTTTATCTTCACCAAAGATCTCGTTCAATTCCGCAATACATTTTTCTTGCCATTTTGGATTATTAGCTAGAAGGAAAAGCGTCATTGCGGTAGCAGTACCAACTGAATCTTGACCAGCCAGCATGAAAGTACAACATTCCTCGATGATATCATGCTCGGTAAAACAAGGATTCCTTTCATTAATCTCGAGCATATACTCAAGGAGGGATATTTTTTTAGTCACTTCATCATTGGAAATAAAGGAAGTTTTCTGTTGTAAAAATTCGCGCTTCTCTTTCATTTTTTTGAAACAAAAGTCGAACAAATCTTTCTGCTGTCGTTTTTCCGATTTCCCAGCTGATGTCAATTGATAAATACAGTTAAATAGTAACCATGGTTTTGCAAATCTATACGGTACCATAACTTGACCTCTGTTGTCAGAATACATTAACATTAATAATTACTATTATATACTCTGCACTCTTCCAGAAAGAAAATAAAAAGACATATCATTATTTGAAGAAAAAATAGAAAATAAAAATATACACTCGTCAACAAATTTATCATATTAAAATTTTTTTACATTTTCAAGGATAAAGTCTGTACTTTAAAGAACATTAGATCATCATCGATGTAATTTTTTACAGAATTCTGTTTATTTGAAGTTATGCTAAATTTTAGTATAACTTTATGCCATTAATTTTGTTGACGAATGTACTTAATATATATATTTAATATATATTTACAAAGTTACAGATAGCATAAGTTAAAGAATTGTGAAAAATGTTTAAATTAATTAATATAAATAATTTCGTAGAAATTAAAATATCATTTTTTCTTAATAAGACATGATTTATCATTATAATTTATAAAATATGATAACTTTTTAGTGTAATTCTTTTTTAAAATGTAATTTTATTTTTCTATTTTATATTTTTATTAAAATTTCATCACAAAATTATTAACAAAGTCGATTATGTATCAATGTATACTCACTTTCTAAATGGCGTATCCTCACTATTACTGTTTTTTTGACTTGCCGGCATGCCCAAAATCGTTTCTGAAAATATCATACATATCATACATATCATTATATCCAAGGACTAATATATGGTAATGTGATAAATACTGTCGCCAGAAAGATGACGAATTTCAAAATGACCAAATGTATAATTATATAATTATTAATTATATATTGTGTAATTATGTATAATTATAACAGAAAAAGTGTAAAGGAGTTTTAACAATGTATGCAGTCTTTTTAAAAGCATATTAATGTATGCTAATATTGAAAATCAACAAGACATAGTATATATGAATACGCGCGCTGCTTTGATAAGTTTTGGTATAAATTTTCATGTTAATTGACACATTCGCTATCATGTAAAAAAAGTAAAATATTTACGCAAACAGTTTGATGTATAGTGATTTCTACGAATAAATATCACAATGAATGCACGATTAATGCTTTCTGCGTTAATATAACGTACTCATCTTTATCATAACAACATATGTTCCAATTTGTACTGTTATTTTATAAAACCCAAATATAATTGATATAAGATTTTTTAACTTGATTTTACAGGTCAATTAGATTTTTTTTTTAAATAAAAAGGACGAAAAAAACTTGTCAAATGAAATGTTTATTATTCTATGTATTTTGTAAATAAAAAAAATGCCATTGTTACTTTTAATCAAATGCTTCTACAGTAATTTTAAATAATCATGCGAAGCATTAATGTAATTCTCAGATAATAAAATAGAAGCTTTTCTGTTTGTGTCATTAAAATCTATCTTTTAATTTACATCACCCACCAATTAGTATATCATAGACTGAATTATTTATGAATATAGTGACATTTATATCTTCTCCATCTTTCTCGAGCAACTTGTCGACTAGATAATTGGCACATTCGCTAAATATTCCTGTAAATTTTTCAAGTATGTGGCAATGAAAGGCCGGTTGCAGAATTCTCCGATGTATCTTCCACTTGTCAACATCTCGTGTAACCAAACCCTTGCCCAAGAAATTATCGAGTAATTTGTAAAAGAATATCTTCCGTGTATGCTTCATGCTGCTGAGTACCATTTGAATGTCTTCTGGCTCGACGAGCACAACATATGGCAAAAATGTTAGCCATATCCGAAATATACGGCCATAACTCTGCGCCTCGTTTGTCATTCTTTGAATCACTAAAAAATTAAAAAATGTTTAAAACCAATATTACTTAAAGTCTTAAGAATATAATTAAGCCTGCTTAAAGAAGCCGATAAAAATGATAAAAATAGATTCGAATCTTATAAAACTTTAACATAATCTGTGATTTTAATTCAAATTCTTACTACGTGCTAAATAATATAAGAAAAAAATAGAAAATGTAGCAAATATATCAGGTAACAAATCTGAAACTTAAAAATCAAAAATATGATTCCGTATATTTCTTATGTAATTCGATCGGATTTTTTAAGTAAGATTTTCATTAAGTTTACTATTAAGTTTACTATTAAGTTTACTATTAAGTTTTATGTAAAATTTTTTATGTATGACACATTTATTACTTGAATGGTTAAATTAAAAGTTATGTAATATGCGAAACATTGCAACAATTATGGTATTATAAATAAAAGATAAAGAGTTGAATAACATTTATCAGCAAAGTCGATTTTTCTATTTAATGATTAATTAACAACATATGACAGTTTTAATTAGTAATATTGATTTACTCACAATTTCCTTCAAGAATAGCATTTGCATTACCAAGAATAGGTACTGTTTTTGGTCCATCGAGGGTAAAGATAAATCTGAGGATTCTGATATAATTCTTCAATGCATATATAACGTAGATAACGGATAGGAAGGCAAGATAAGTCCACATCTCTTCTGACATCAAATGCAACTAATTACAAGAAATATACTTATAGCAATGCTATATAAATACATTTTGTAGCAAAGGAATCAAAAAGTTCCCGTCTAATATAAATGCAATTAATGATTCGATTTATTCCCGTATCGTATTTTTCAATATGACAAGGTTATTGCAATAAAATTCTATCGGTTATTACTTAGACCAAATGTGCTAAAAGCATGCAAATGTGGAATAAATGGGATAAATTGTGTCTACTTCAACTTCAATGAAGATATCTATATTTCTCACATTTACAATGCATCAATTTTGTTTTTAATACAAAAAAAATATCTCTTCTTGAATAAATGCTGCTTCCATATTATGCTAATTGCTATCGATAAATGTTGATAAACATTACAAGGCAAATTTTTAACTTAAGTCTCTCTATTTTAATTGCTCATTGATCAATAGAGTGATTCAGCAGATGACACATAAATAATAAGATAAAGTGAATAATAAAATTTAACAATTTTTACAATGATTATTAACAAGATGCGCGTGCGTCATTATGATGCTATGAATACAAAATGCTACGACTGTAGAATTAACGATCAAAATAATGAAATCACGCGAAATAATAAAAAATTAAAGTTAGTAGATAGTATTCGATTCTTTTGCATATAACAATTCCAAGTTTTTTTTAAAATAATTATTGTAAAATAATTTTGTAAAAATAATTATTTTTTTTGGAGATTAGACGTATGTACATATATCGGATTAGATGTATGTACATATATAGGATGTCTAGTTTTATTTTTGACAAATAAATATCTGGAATCGTGGGGAGAAAAAATGTATCAAATAAAAATTGTAAAATTTCAAGGATCATAATTATAATATTACATAATTACATATAATATTACATAATTATAATATTGATTTATTTACAAATAAAACTACCGTCGATTATTTCTTTATGACTACCATTCTTTAAAATAGAATTACATTTTTTTAATATAATATGATTTCTCTATTATGGATATAAAGAATATACTAAGTTACAATTATTAAAAGATCAATATTTTACGAGATATTTTTATGCATAGAATAATAAAACAAATCAATTGGCATAAAAAATACACATTTGCTTTGAAAAAAAATTATGCAATTAGCAATATGCATATACTTCTTTTTAAAAATAACTACATACTTTTTCTATTCTAATTGATTTTTCTGATTGTCTCATTGTTTTGTACATAAAAGTATTAAGATACAGTTATGAAAAAAATGAATAATTTACAACATATTTTATATTTTATCAGAATAAGGTATAAAATACTTTCTAAACTATTGACTTTTTGATACTTGAATTGTGTTGAATATTTTCATATTCAGAATAAGTAAAGGAAATACTATGTAATGAAATACGTGATTCTATTTTAAAAAAATGGTAACCATAAAGAAATATTGATAGTAGTTCCATCTGCAAATAAAGGTGTGTTATAATTAATATTATAATCATATAACTCCTCGAAAGTTTATAACTTTTATTTAATTTTTTCTAAAACTCCACCATTTCTAAACATTTGACTGTTAAAAATAAAATACAACACTCTGTATAAAATAATATGCCGGATATATGATGCATGTATAGTATTTAATTAGATAAATATATTACTTATTCACTTAAATTTTGTTCAGAAAATATTCATCTAAATATTATTTCTAATGATTTGAATAGAGATAAAAGGGTAATAATTGCGAAATAAATTGAATATAATCTCATAGAAAAAAAATTCATTATTTTTATTACATTATATAAAATCGAAAAAAATGCATGCTTATAAATTTGTAGAAAAAATATTATATATTACTTTTAAAAAGGCTGTAATTTACTTTTACATTTTCGAAATAATGACAACTTAAACTTGTAATTAAAATTAATTAAAATATTTTGAGAATTATTAAATACACATTTGAACAATAACTGTAACTATCATTTTGAATTCCAGATAAATATTTTTTAGGATTGTATATATCGGAATTTTTTACATACATCATGAAACTATGCAATATTGAATTTTATGAGATTTGTTTTTAAAAAATATAATAATATGTTTTTTTCATCTTTATATGTCAATAAAAATGATAATTTTATGACTTCACAAAATAATAGACTCAGTGATTCCGATTATTATTTTACTTATTTACATATTGGATTAGTAGCGTTATTATCTCACAACAAAATAAATTTTTAATACATATATATTCGATCGTATAACTTCACATTATCGCGAAAAGTAATAATTTGTTTGCCAAAAAAGTAAACGTTCTGCTAAAGAACATTAATTTTTTTACATTAATTAAACAGACATCTAAATTGTTGATCGAATTAAGCAAGTAGAGTGCGTTGCGGGCAATTGCGTGTCGATTAACAATAAATTAGTATAATAATAAATTTTTTTCAACAAGAATAAACGGAGAATATTAGTCGAGAAACTTATTCAATATACATTAATCTATCAAAGAGTATACATACGTTATGATATTAATGTTCATATATTATATTAAATATCATTATATATTATATTAAGTCATATAGTATATTAAGTTAATTTTACTTTAAATTGTAATACAATGGAAATTTCAAAATTTATAATGTAATATCTTTGTTGTTTCAAAAATTAATAGGAACTTTAAAATTGATATTTTACAGATATTTTAATGATTTATCCATTGCTTATAACGCTAATGTAAATGTAATGTATAACGATCTTTTAATTGTTTAAAATATAAACTGACTTATAGAAATAGCAAATTTTGCATTTTAAACTTTGTAAACCTTTTAATTTTTTTATTTTTTTACTCATACATAAAGAAAAATATTATTAAGTCATTTTTTAGAAGATATACAATCTGGAAAAATTTTTACTAGAATATAATACTTTGATTTCGAAAAACATATACACAATATATACACAATATATATGTAAATCATACAATATGTGAAAGTTATCAATGTCACATCGGTTAACCAACTCACGCTCATTTTTAGTGCTGCGTATTTATAGACTCGTAAAGCTACAACAACTTGTTCCCCACTAAAAAATACATAATAATAAATTTTTTTCAACAAGAATAAACGGAGAATATTAGTCGAGAAACTTATTCAATATACATTAATCTATCAAAGAGTATACATACGTTATGATATTAATGTTCATATATTATATTAAATATCATTATATATTATATTAAGTCATAAAGTGCGTACAATTGTTATATCGCACGCACATATTTTCTTCTTAAGATCTAATTATGATAGACTTAATTTTTTAAACTCTTAATCTCTTTTGTTATTCTTGCAAATATTGATTCTTTTTAAAAAGCGATAAGTGTTCTTATAATTATCGTCATATATGACAATTCATATTTATTTCTTTATCCTTCCTATTTACACAATGTTTGCAATACAATGTATTATGCAATATTTATTCAAGTATTCAATTTACGATATGATTTAAAATTTAAAATAAAATAAATTTTTTTTTTGCATATCGATATTTATTATATTACACACTGCTAACCCAAATTTTAACAACTCAATAATAACAAAGATATTCCAAATTGGTCAGAAATTACGAAATTACTATCGTTTTGAAATATATGACGTTGCGATTGTCCTTAGTTGATTCAAAAGGAAAAAATTTCTTTATACTCAATATGCAAAATAATATATGCACAGAATCAATTTTCAGTTGAAAACGTGTCATTCATCGATTTTTTATTATTAATGCAATGATGGTTATTAATATAACAACATCGGTTATTAATATAACGACAACTCAAAAATCAATATATAATACATGATACCCTCACCTATTGAAGAAATTGAAAGGATTGTACACGCTACAAAGCTCTCATAGTTTCTGTAAAACCAGTTGGAAAGTACACGAGAAATATACATTCGTGATTGAAACGATCGACTGACTAAACCTTATCACCTGTTCATCGGTAATTTATAAGGAGATGGGAGATTGGCCCGTAACTAAGCTCGTAGCCTATCTTATTACTAAAATGTACAATTAACACCCCGATCACGTAACGCATGATGGACGCGTGCGGGCGTGTCTCACGAACGCTCCGAGTATTTTGATCTTTCAAAGGCATAGCGAGGTGAAAATCGCAAAGCGCGAGATCGTTAAAGAGAATATTTCACGTACATTTTTCTATTCACGGTCGTTGTACAGCGAGGCAGAAAATCCAAGGAAATACAACTTCAAGATGAAACAACGACTGCCAATCATTTCCACAGATTACTACTCAAATTATGTTATTATGTAATGTATAATTCAATTTAAACGTTATCATGCTTCGCTTTTAGTGGTGTCTTTATCGGTGTCTTTTATCCACTATGTAAGATTGATTGATTTGTTAAATTTTTCGGATCCATTAATATTATACAAAATAATATTATTTGATGGTTGCAAAAAATTATTTTGTTCGACAAACATGATATTTCTCCTTAAAAAATAAAACCTGAACAATATGTATATCTTTGTGTCAATTAAAAATTCTTCCTTCCAATGCAAGCGATAATAGTTGTTTTACTTAATTCTCCTTTAAAATATTATTATCAATTACTGGCGCTAATTACATATTTAATCCAAATAATATGTATCATTTGTATAAAAGATGTCATATTAACAACTGACGCCAAGTTATGTGAAACGTTATAAGTGGTATATTTCTTTAAAAATATATGTATATCATTTGTATAAAGGATTTAATATCAACAAGTGATACTAAGTTATAATTTCATTATCTTGACAGTTTAATATATAACTATTTTTGAAAACTAAAATTAAAGAGGTACGTATCTTTGTATTCCCATTAAAAAAAAATCTTCTTATTCAAACCCAAGTGGTAATAATTCTCTTTAAAAAATGATATAAAATTGCATTACCTAATTCAAATAATATTGTCGTGCTCGCGGCAAGCACTTACACAATATCGCGACGTGTATTCACACAATATCGCACTCGTGAAATAAGCAAGAAAATGTTTTTATCAAGAAAATAAACTCTATTAATTTCAAAGCAGGAAAAAATAATCGCGGCTGCTCTGCAAAACTGAACGACCGCTAAGCAACAACTCGTCAAGAGTACCGCGTCGCGAAACATTCTGCGTCTCGTCCAAGTTATTATCTTTATAATTATATTTTATAATATACTGATGATCTTAGTTTTATAAAAAGAGGCTAAGAAGGGAAAGCGTGTGTCACGACGGGGCCGATCACGAACCGGTCGTAAAAATTCGCAATTAATTTGCGAAAAATATCACCTCAGCCAGGAATCAAATTTGGATTTCCTGCTTACCGGACAGGCATTTTATCCTTTCGACTACAGAGGCATGTGATGACATTTATCGCAAATAACGTATTTAGAATAACGTGTTTAGAATAACACGTCAACAATTCAATGATACACACGCATATATGCATACACTCTATATATATATATATATATATATATATACATGTATATTCTCGAACCACGTCCCCACGACCGGTGTTCCAGAGAGATGATGGTCCTATTCTCTTGATGGCTGCAGGTTGAATCGCAGTAGCGACAACGCCACTCCAACGCCATTCTTATCCCTGAGAAACATCTTTATTTCAAGCTTAAAAAGCTCGAGAGGACAATTACACCCGAAGTAAACTATCTTGCAGAGATATCTCAGATTTTATAAAACTAAGCTTGAAATGCAGTACGAGCAGTAGGACACCTAACTCCTTCAACAGATATTAGATTTGCATATAGCAAAGCCTCCAATTTATTATCTTTATAATTATACTTGGTGATCTTAGTTTTACAAAAAAGAGAATAAGGGAGGGCGTCGCCACCACGAACCAGTCGTAAAAATCCGTGTAAAAATTCGATAAAGAACGATCTTCTCTTCCAAATATCGATTTTCGCAAAGCAACGACGATCGGATCACCGTTCAATCGTAACTATACTAACGCTATGTATCTAACATAAATGATAGCTTTCATTCTCAATATATGTATAACTCATCTGAATAATACTGCACATAATGGATCTGCAATCTTAATTAAAAACAACATTAATAAGAATAAAGAAGAAGAAAAATCATATCGTACTAATAAAATACAGATTACTAATATAGTAGAAAATTGAAAGGGACTTCTTCTGATATCTGATATATAGTATAACATTAAAAAAAAAATCTATGAAGATTTTTTTTAATTCCTTATGTCATAGATTTCTAGTCGTGGTGATTATAACATCAAACATACTCATTGGGGTTCAAGTAATCTTAAAGGTCGTCAATTCTATTTGCTATACAAATAATGAAACTTAATGTTTTACCCGGCAAACTGACTTATTGGTCTGCTAATAGCAAAAAGAAATATCAAATCTCATTGACTTCTGCGTGATAAAAAGTATCGCAAATACATATATAAACTGTAAACGTAGCCTAGAATCTTTCTCGGATCATTCACTAATGATAATTAACGTAAACAAAAAAATTGCATTAGTAACAAAACTATGTTACAAACTTCCTAAACATAAAACTGATTCTACTTTTAACAAAAAAAGAATTTTTATTATTTATACAAAAAATTTTTATTAAATAATATTTTGTAATTCTTCAAATTTAAATTTGAAATAGAATGCTTTTTATGAAATATGCATTGTAATAATAAATATATCACTTATAAATAATAAAAATAAAAAGAAAATAGAATGTATATATTCTTGCATAATAAAGATTAATTGTAATTGCAAAGTAAGTTTGTAATTTATTTATAAAAATTTTTCCATAAATACACTTCGGCGAACAGCATTATTACAACCTTCTTTATATTTGTACCATATCCCATGTTTCGTTAAGATGTTCTGCATCTGAGTACATCTTTTCT
Organism: Pogonomyrmex barbatus; assembly: GCF_055798465.1. NCBI lineage: Eukaryota > Metazoa > Arthropoda > Insecta > Hymenoptera > Formicidae > Pogonomyrmex > Pogonomyrmex barbatus. The sequence continues at coordinate 14,321,590 of NW_028297116.1, forward strand.
GCGATGTCAGGAGACTAGAATTTATTAATTTATTTTGCGTTTCAGCATTTTCGTTTTTATTCGTCATGATATTTGCAAAAAAATCTTTATGTACCTAAAATATTGTTAAATCAATAATTGATTTGTACAATTGAATACAACGATGATTTATAAAACTAAAATCCTTAATAATCTAAATTCTTTTTTTATTTCATATATATAAAAAAAGAATGTGCAAAACTTACTCTATCCTTTAATAATGTCATATTCTTTTTAGGCTGCTTCATACTATTCAAAGAATTAGAAAATTTATTCTGAATACTTTCTATAATTTCTGGTTTTTCTGAATTCGTCATGTTTTTTAAACGAATTCCATCAAGTCCTGTTAAACTATTCGCACGCTTCAAACGTTCAATTTCTAACTCTTGCGCAATTATTTGTTGTACCGCATATGCAAGTCTTCGATGCACATTACAATCAGGAAGAATACCAACTTCCAGAATATTTCTAAAAAAAGATGTTTACATCATTTTAGAAATAAAATGCCAAATATGTATTATTTATAAGCTCTCTTATTATGATTGTAACATACGGATCTAATTTATACATATATCCTCCTTGAGGATTTTTCTCTTGTATAAATGATAAACCAAATTCAAGCATCACATTTATTATCCTAGCGAGCTCAAGCTTCTCTTTCGGTGAATACAGATGAGAAGGAACTGTACGCAATCTGGGCGTTAGAATGTCTGGCAAAAAGCTAATAATATCCGTAGTTAGAGTAAAAATGTCGCATCCATAAACTTTTTGTATTGCCATTAAAATACTCATATTCTTCGCCGATTTTTGAATTACCTACAAAAACAGTGAAAAGAATATAACATTTAGAAAATGTTTTAGAACATATCAAATATATATAGGGTATTCAAAATGGGATCTCTCTATGAGTTTCAAAAGTACGCACTTTCAAAATGACCCGAATAAAAGTTGTAGGGGTCATGAAGGACTATCTTTTGATCTTGAACTTGATCTTGAGAGTCATCTGAAGGTCAACATTGAATTTTTAAATGGGAACCCCCTTTTTTTGATTCCGGATTTGAAAAGGGCGGGAAATTTTACGTTCAGATATTGTCATGTTAGTGGTCAAAGTGATCTCTAAGAGCCATTTGGAGGTCAAATTAGTGACAGTCATGGAATGAAATTATTAATAAATAATTGTTAATACGATTAGTGAATGGAATTATTAATAAATATTGAATACTAATATCTGAGGATCCCTAATATCTCTAATGAAAAAAATACATTAAACAACAGAAAATTGGAGAGCTTTCTGTTCAAGAATTTTCAAAAATTTTCTATGTCAATCGAGAAGAACTACATGTATCTATGAGGAACAATCAAATGAAGACTTTTCCTATCTTTATTAATAATCTCATTCACTATTGATTAACTCTTGATCACTAAGACGACTCACTTCAGAACACTCTACTTGAAAATTTTTCCTTATTTTTAATTTAAAATGATTGAGCTTTCTAAATGTGAGCGAATATCTTTATTGATGATGAGAGGATGGGATGATCAGCAAAGGGGTTATAAACAAATCATGCAACCGTTCAATGAATTTTGCAAATTAAAAATAATAGAATTTCAAAGAATAATGGAAAAATAAAGCAATGCAAGCCTTAAATAATAAATATAGGAATAAAAATTAATAAGAGTTGGCATTGAGTTTTCATAAACAATAAAATCTTCATACAAATAATTGGTAGTAAGTAGTGTAAACATTTTGACTTATAATTCGAATCCCCTTTGTAATATGCATAAATAGAACATATAATCCAAAATGAAATTGAATTCAGAATGCAAACCGCTTTAGATTATATCTTTTTTTATACATATTGAGCGTTTAAATTCTAAATTGAAATATCTGTTACTTATTGATAACAAATTAAAATATCGATTACTTATAACAATTCCAATGATGAATCATTCATTGTACATAAAGTTTATGTTGTTTATTTATTGATTCACACCTTAAAATCTAATTGATTTATTTAATACATTACATACTTACTTCATTAGTAACAGAAGGATATGATAATTTTATCTTCTGTGTTTGTGCAAGATACAAATGCCATGCAATAAATCCATAATTTGTATAAGGCATAAGTGACCAAATCTGCTTGTATGCAATAAGTGATGTTACTGAATCAAAAAATTGAAACCATTCTAAAGATATAGATATATTATCAAGTTTCCAATCACAGATTTCCGGATAGTTATGAAATATTCCTTGTGATATCTTTTCTATTTCACCTAAATAAATATTTAAATAATTATTAAAATTTTTAAAATTCTAAATTATTAAAAAATATGAAGAATTAATTTTATAAAATTACCATTTTGCATAATTCTTAAAATGTTTTGGATTCTTTCAGAAATAGAAATCTTTCCTTTGTTCATGGGAAATGTTAGTATACTTTTCCATAAATCAAACAAATTCTTGCGAGTGTCTTTTAAACTTAAAGATAAATCATATTTTAAATTGGCGCTACCTATGTACTGTAATGCTCCTATGCAAGCTCGAACATCACAATTGTATCTTTCTGCTATTTTTACAAGATCGCCAAAATCTATATTCAATTTTTCTTTTCTTACTAAATCCATTAGACGTTCTGCCAATCTTAAAGGATTTACTTCTTGTATCAAAAATATTACGGCAGCGGCTTTTAATATTCTATAAATACAAAAATTTAAAGATCTTTTAATACATTCATTGTGCTATAGAATTAAGTTAATATCAAGTTATTATATAAATCATGAATTCGTTACATCTAATTTCTTTATTTGATGCCTTTGGTTAAAATTACCTTAACGAAGGAGTATATAATTCATTACAAATGCATATTATGGGACGTGTACAGCCATAAAACATTTTTTCTGATTGTTCTGTTCCTTTTTTACTTTTTGGCACTAATTTGCCTTGGATGAATTTTAATAAAAGTTCGATAGATGCAGCTGGTGCACCATCAATCTCATCAAAAATTAAACAATTTGGACGGGGATCAGCACCCATTACAGCTTTCATTTCCGTTGATGCAAGAAGAATTTGTCTAAATAAAAATATCATGTAATTTCTTGATCATGTTATCATTATATAAATTTTGCAAATTACCTAAATGTATCTGGAGTTCTTTCATCACTTGCATTAATTTCAACGACATTATAACCGGCATGTTTGGCTGCTATATGTGCAAGAGTTGTTTTTCCCAATCCAGGTGGACCACTGAGTAAAGCTATCCTTTTTATTGGATATCCTTTGTTATCCACTTCCCCAATATCTTTTTCATCATCAATGTTATTCTTTTTTTCATATGTAGATGGTTGTTTCTTTCTTGGTATCAGAGCATTTTGATTAAATACAATTTTATCCCAGAGTTTCAGCCAATGCAAGAATTGTCTGTTAATAGTTTCATCTGAGAGTAAGTCTAAATATGATCGAGGTCGATATTTATCTACCCATAATTCATCATTGATTATATTTTTTATAGTGAATGACTGTCCTGATAACTTCTGTTTTCTTATCATCTGTAATATGTCATATTAGTATTGTACTATACAAACAAAATATAAAGGAAGAAAATAGAAAGACATACGATTTCTTCAGCTTGAGTTTTCAATTGACTATAAGGCATTGAAAGCAAATTGGTAATTGGTCTTCTAGATTGATTGATATCTTTTGATATATTTCTGACTTTGATATACAAACGTTGAGAATCATATGATCTGGTAATAGCCACAAAGTTCCAAGATGGAACTCGTAAAGAAATAGAATTTTTCTTGCTGGATTAAACACAGAAATATTTAACATAATGAATAAAATATTATATTTCATCATTTAAATCATGTTGTAAGATTATCAATTCACTTACTGGTCATAATTTATCTTTACTGCTGCTTCTCCATTATCATCCAGTAAATGTCTAGTAATCCATATTTTTTTAATGACATCTTCAGGTTGATCCCATCTAAGCTTTTTTTTTCTCGGTTCTACATTAGCATTAACTAAAAATAAATTTTTCAATAAAAATCTCAAAAATAATCCAGACATTATATTTTTAAGACTTTCAAATTCATATTGTGATTTATAGGTTACCGTTGTCAAGCTGTATTAGCTTGTTCCTTATCTTAATGAAATAAATTGTAATATTAATATTGAAATAACATTTTAACAATGTTAGTAACCTATATAATACAATGGTAACTCATAAACCATAAAATAATAATTGAATCATTTTTATAATTATTTTATATTATTAATCAATTACCTGAGCTATCTGTTTCTAAGAAATCAGAAATGTCATCAAATAATTCTTCATAACTGTGTTTCTTATTACTAGTGCTAAGTATACTGTCATCATGTAAGACTTCATAATAGCGTTTTCTATTATTGCTAGTTGTTTTATTAGTTTTATCCAAATTAACAGATGTAGAAATACCTATTTAATGATTACTTCTATTAAATGTATAATATATAATTATTACTTTTAAGAAGATATAAAACAAGATATACAACAATAAGAGTATAAGAAAAATATTTTAAATAAAATTTCAAGCATTATTTATGTCTTAACCATGATTGCCATCTCATACTGATCAACTAGAAATTAGTTTATTCATTGATGTATTCTATATATTTATTTCAAATCTAATAATTCACATTTAAATATTTACGTTTAATGACTTTCATAGAGAAAAATCATATTGTTCTTTTTAAGAAACAGATAAAAAAAAATAAGACTTTTTACCAGATTTTATATAAAAAACCAAAGAATGTAATATTTAAGTGTATGTATTTTATATATGTGTGTGTGTGTGTGTGTGTGTGTGTGTGTGTGTGTGTGTGTGTGTGTGTGTGTATGTGTGTAATAATAATATAATATATAAAGGAAGAAGTATTAGACTGTGCTTTTTCATATTCAAAAAGGCTATCAATGAATCCAAAATCTTCAATTGAAAACCGAAGAGATGGTAACTATCTCAACTATAATTGAGAAATATATGTAATAGTCATATTTACCATTTAACTCTTTCAAAACTTCATAATCCGTTTGATGGATACGATCAAATGCCTTGTCTGGATTTATATATTTGTCAGCCATTGCATTATCCACTGTGAACGAGACATAGATACAAATAAACTAAATGATTGAAAATATGTTTTGTAACATAATTTACCTGCAATATCTTTTCCCTCTCTTTTTCCTTCGGCAAGCTTTCCACAAGAAGCATATATAGGACATATTCTAGATGCAAAAGCGCGATATTCCTAATTTCCATGTGTTCAAAATTGAACTGCATATACATGAGCTATGGAACGCGTAAGTTCTGATTTACAATAGATGTAGGCCGGTTTCTAAAGACTTGAGAATTGCTTAAGGGCCGGAGCACACACTTCTGTATAAGTTCCGGTCTACAATAGGTAATTTAAGCCTTAAACCATAAGAAATGAACGAATCATAATTAAAGAATAGGAGAATAATCGACTATGATTGGTCAATTTCTTATGATTTAAGGCTTAAATTACCTATTGTGGCCTGACACTAAAATGAATAATATTCAAATTCAGTGATAAAAAATGCCATATTGATTTAGTTAGCCCCAGCCTCTACTTGGAGCTCTACTCTACTGGTCAATGTTCTTGTTCATCAACGAGATTGTCCATCTTGTATTTTATGTGAATATATAAAATGCATTCAGCGCATGCGTTTAGTTTGGTTCAGTGGTTCAGTCTCTTGAGTGACGTGGCTTGAGTTCGAGTATGGTGTTAATGTTTAATAAAAATCTATCAATCTCATTAATAGTATTCCGAAGAAAATTATATTAATAAATATAGTGCTAATTAATTAACATTTTTGTTCAAAAATAATTGTAAGTGTTAATTTTATTTAAGTATGATTATAATTTCACTTTCATTACATCTTCTATTTTCAAATCATTATTTTATAAAAAAGAGATAATGTAGATAAATTATGTAGATACAAAAAAAAAAGTTAGTGTCAATTTATCAACAAATAAATAAATTATCTTTTTGATATATTTTATAGCATTATGACGACATATGAAGATTTTATTCAACAAAACGAAGATCGCGATGGTGTCCGTTTTACATGGAATGTATGGCCTTCATCACGTATTGATGCTACTAGACTAGTTGTCCCGTTGGGTACTTTGTATCAACCAATTAAGGAACGAGCAGATCTTCCACCGATTCAATATGATCCAGTTTTGTGTACAAGATCTACCTGCAGAGCTATTTTAAATCCATTATGTCAAGTAGACTATCGTGCAAAATTATGGGTCTGCAATTTTTGCTTTCAGAGAAATCCCGTAAGAAAACAAACTTATTTTTCTTTATTTGTATATACATAAATATGTTCACATACACACATGTATATGTACATATGCATGCATAGTTATATTTAATCAAATTTATTAAAAATGGAATATAAAGTATTTATTACAAATTTTGTTAGCAGAAAGGTTGAAGATTTAATATATACAAGATTTGGAATATGTAATGTTATTGATCACATATTAACAGAACAATATTAACAGAATTATATTAACAAAATTTATAAACAAAATTGATAGAAATTAAATTTTGATATTATATTTGATGTAAACTGATGACAGAACAGAAATTTTTTTTTCTTAGGGTTTGGTCTCTCCGGTTGGAGAGTGTCAGGTTTAACTTAACTTCAACCACCTTTGGGTTATATAACACATCCTCTTTCTCCCTTTTTTCTTGCTTTCCTGACTGATTTCACTTTCTCTTTTAATGCATGACACAAAAATTTATATGAAGACTATTCATTCAATGGCCCGCAAAGGACTCACAGAACAGAAATTGTATTTGTCAGGTTATATTAATAAGACAACAAAAAAAACAAACAGTAATACGACAAAACAAAAAATTAATGTAGATAATTTTACTTTGTCAATTTTAAAATAGATGTATAGGACCTTGAGACCATATTTAAGATAATTGAGTATAAGAATTCATTAAATATAAATATTACTCATAACTTCCAATCTTCAATAGATATAATAAATCTTATGCTTTAAACTAAATAATTTTTAGCAAAAAGCATTTTTTGAGCTACTTCAAATTAGAATTTCAACTTTAAGAATTGGCCAACCATCATATATATGTGTATGTGTGTATATGTGTGTGTGTGTTTATATATTTATATGTATTTTTATTTTATAATTAAAAGAAAATTAATTTTTGCTTTTTACCAAGTATATTTATTTTTATGAATATATGTCATATTTATAATCATAAATTTATAAATATATCCTATACACACGCATACGCACACACATACATAGACACACGCGCGCATGCGTATGCATACACATATATGTACATACACGTACGCATATACACATATGCACACTTACGAACTTGCATATTCATATATTCATACTTATATATGCATACACATGTAATTTATATAAAATGTATATATATATATAAAATATATAGTATATATATCATGTATATATAATATGTATATGTATCATTTTGTTTTTAGTTTCCACCGCAGTATGCTGCAATTTCAGAACAACATCAACCAGCAGAACTTATCCCAATGTTCTCAACTATCGAATATACAATAATGGTAATAAGTAATTAATTATAATTAAAGTAAAATACAAAGTTTTTAATTCTATAAAAATATATGAAAAATATATTATGAATAATGAAATATTTGTATATGCTGCAAAAATTCAAATATGATAAATTTTTATTTAATTACTTTGTTATGTTTAACATGCATAAAAAAAATTAAATTATATTAATAATAAATTTTATTAACTTCTGAATTTAATATTCTGTTTAGCGTGCTCAGTGTTTACCACCTATATTTCTATTTGTTGTGGATACTTGCCTGGATGATGAAGAATTAGGAGCACTTAAGGATTCATTACAAATGTCATTATCTTTGCTTCCATCTAATTCTCTTATTGGCCTTATCACATTTGGTAGAATGGTTCAAGTTCATGAATTGGGATGTGAGGGTTGCAGTAAAAGTTATGTTTTTCGTGGCACAAAAGATCTTCAACCAAAACAAGTTCAAGATATGTTAGGTAAAAGCTTAATTCTAAATTATTTATCCAAAGTTATTAATATATATATATATATATAAAATTGTTTAATTACACTTTATTTAGGTATAGGCAGACCTATTCCAGGACAAAATTCAAATCAACCAAGAGGACCTGGTACACAGTTATTGTCACCAGCTAATCGTTTCTTACAACCAGTACATAAATGCGATATGAGTCTGACAGATCTTTTGGGAGAGTTACAACGTGACCCTTGGCCTGTTGCACCAGGAAAACGCCCGTTACGATCTACAGGTGTAGCTTTGGCTGTTGCCACGGGTCTTTTGGAAGCTAGTTACGCGAATACAGGTGCTAGGTATTTAGACATTGTAATAAATATTATTAATATTTTAATTAATTGTATAATAGCTAATATTTTTAAGGATTATGTTATTTGTTGGTGGATCATGTTCTCAAGGACCTGGCCAAGTTGTAACTGACGATTTGCGGCAACCGATTAGATCACATCATGATATTCAAAAAGATAATGCTAAACATATGAAAAAAGCAACTAAGCATTATGATGCACTCGCATCACGTGCTGCAACTAATGGTCATATAATAGATATTTATTCTTGTGCTCTGGATCAAACTGGCTTATTGGAAATGCGACAATGTTGTAATTCTACTGGTGGTCATATGGTGATGGGAGATTCATTTAATTCTTCTTTATTCAAACAAACTTTTCAACGAGTATTTGCTAAAGATGCTAAGGGTGATTTAAAAATGGCATTCAATGCAACTTTAGAAGTAAAAACATCACGGGAAATTAAAGTTTCTGGTGCAATTGGACCTTGTGTATCATTAGGAGTAAAAGGATCTAGTGTTGGAGAACAAGAAGTAGGTTTAGGTGGTACCTGCCAATGGAAATTTTGTTCACTGACTCCATCTACAACAACAGCGTTATTCTTTGAAGTCGTTAATCAACATACAGCTCCAATTCCACAAGGTGGAAGAGGTTGTATTCAATTTATTACTCAATATCAACATAGCAGTGGACAAAGAAGAATTAGAGTTACCACTATTGCAAGAAAGTAATTTTTTTATTTTTTAATAATTAATATATGGGATTATAATAATTTATAGATTTTTATATATTATACTAAACTGCTAATACTTTTATATTGAAGCCATATTGTCATATTTAATATTACATATTAAATATTAAATATATATAATATTTAATATTAAAAATTATATAGGATATAATAATTCAAATCATTCAAATTATATAAGTTTAATATTTTGTCATATAGCATTTCATTGCATCTTAGTATATTTATATATATTAGATTTTATGCTTACAATAAATATATTATTAATGGATTTTACTTTATATCATCATATCTCATCGTACAAATTCACTAGATATTAGTGGTTTGATATAATATAGAGGTTTGCTTTTGAGCACTTCTAAAATATTTTGATTTACAGTTGGGCAGATGCATCATCATCATTGCATCATATAAGTGCTGGATTTGACCAAGAAGCAGCAGCTGTTCTTATGTCACGTTTAGCTGTATTTAGAGCAGAAAGTGATGATGGTCTAGATGTTTTAAGATGGGTTGATCGTATGCTGATTAGACTTGTTAGTTAATTTTTCTTAACAAAAATAGTACAAAATTAAAATAAAGTCTAAATGATATAGGATGTATGTGTTGCATACATATATATTGGTTTATATTAAGTATTACAAATTGTTTTTTGGGAATTTATTAGAGATAATAAAATTTTCTCTGAGCTTTTAGGATTCATTAGCACTTTTTATAATATATATGATACTGCTGCTAAATTTACAGATAAATGGAAAGAAAGATATCCATTTTCTTTTTATACAAAATATATTTTTGAATATATTAATCAACACAATTTTTAATTCTTTACAAAAAAAGTTATTATAAAATTACTTAGAAATTTTATTAAATTAGAAGTTTAATTTTATATTTTATTCTGAAATATTTAAATATTTAATATAAAATATTTTGTAAAATGTTTATTTTATATACAGTAACTTGATATTTTTATGAATAGAATGAGATAAATTCATTTATGTAAAGAAAATACATACTTAATTTTTAAAAATAATATGTAATTTCATATTGTAAAATGCATATTTTTTAAAGCAACTATATTTTTTCGGGATTTATCTTATTATTTTATTTACAAAAATATTTAAATAAGATTATCAGAAAATGAATTTATAAAATATTAAAAATTAAATTATAAAGTTAAATTAAATTATATTAAATGTTAAAATATAAATAAAATATAAAATAATTAGTAAACTAACAATTTCTAAGTATAATTTCATAATAATTTTCATAGAGGATTAAAAACTGCATCAATTAATGCATCCAACAAGTACAAGATTTAAAAAAAATGACTAATTTCCTTTTTGTTTTCTTACAAATTTGACAATGATGCATCATAAATCACTTAAAAAGTTCCAATAAGTCTTAAAAAAATTATAATTTTACTATTATTTCTAATAGATTCTGAGAAAATAGTTTGTAATATTTCATATAGTCCATATTTTCATATAGTCCATATACGTATGTACAGATGCGCGAGCGAAGATATGCGTTTATGTATGTATACTTCATTTTTTTTTTAAGTGTAAAATCTTATTTTTACAGTGTCAAAAATTTGGAGAGTATACAAAAGATGATCCAAATAGTTTCAGATTGGCACAAAATTTTTCTATGTATCCACAATTTATGTATCATTTACGCAGATCGCAGTTCTTACAAGTATTCAATAATTCACCAGATGAAACTAGCTTTTATAGGTAAGCTTATTTATTTATGTTATAAAATTTATGTTATATAATTCTTTTATCAAATATATATGATATTGATATTTGAAATTTTGTTAATAAGTTTGGAATTTTATATATTGTCACATAAAAATATATACATATATATATATATATATATATATAGTATGTATTCTATCTCAATATTTTTCAGACATATGCTTATGCGTGAAAATGTAGCGGATTCTTTAGTTATGGTTCAACCAGTCTTATATAGTTATGGATTTAATGGTCCTCCAGAAGCTGTATTGTTAGATACTTCATCTATTCAACCTGACAGAATTCTGTTGATGGATACGTTCTTCCAAATACTTATATTTCATGGGGAGGTAAATGAAATAAACTAATGAATTAACAAAATTTCTTTACAAAAATCGGTGACCTAAAGCCCGGAAGCTTATATATAAAATTATAAAATAATGAAATATTTTTATTATTTTAAAATTAATATTTTTATAGACTATCGCACAGTGGCGGCAACTGAAATATCAAGACTTACCAGAATACGAAAATTTTCGACAATTACTAGCAGCACCCGTTGATGATGCTGCTGAGACATTAGCTGTTAGATTTCCTGCGCCTCGATATATTGATACGGAACAAGGTGGTTCTCAAGCTAGATTTTTATTAAGTAAAGTCAATCCAAGCCAGACTCATAATAATATGTATGCTTATGGTGCGGTAAGTGAACATACTTATTTAATATTTTAATGCTAAAGTGCATATTATTTTCTATTAATCTAAAGCTGTCGCAACATGTTCTATCAAATTTCTAATACTTTCTAGCATAATTCTTTAAAGATAAAATTTTGTTAAAATAAAACGAAGTACATGGATTAAAATTATATGACAAAAAATTGTGCGTGTCAGAATTCATATCACCATACTAATAATTCATTTTTTTCATATGAAAGTATTTATTCTAGTCATTTTATGTTATTTTTTTTTATTTTACTATTACTTGCTGCTTTGTAAAGTGAAACTTTATTGTAAAGCTTGATTGTGATTGATTTCTGTCATTTGATAATACTTTGTTTACATTGAGTTAAAAAACCCAAAGATCATATATAATTTTTATTACTAATATATCGTAAATCCAGATAATGAACTTTTAATTTGATGATCAAAGAAATGAAAACAAATATATTAATAACAATTTCATTTCATTTTCTTGATAGCAACAAAAAATTTAAAGAAATCAATGCGATAAGTTAAAAAGACCTGAAAACTATAGCAGAGTTAAGAGCAGACAATTATGAAAATAAATATATTTCTATAATAGACTAATAAATATGTTGTTTGATTTGTTTTATTTAGGAGAGTGGTGCCCCTGTTTTGACGGACGATGTCAGCTTACAAGTATTTATGGAACATTTGAAGAAATTAGCTGTATCATCTACAGCATAAATTAATATGAATGTTATATAAATTTATTAAGAAATATATAAGATATATAAGCTACAAGATGTATTATGGTAAATATCATTTTATAATTTGTATTTAATAGAAATACATATAGATATATGTTAACGTTATTATAAATTATTTAGAAAAATGAAATCAGCGAATAAAATTAAATGTATTTAGGAATAAATTTGATCACCAAAATTTTGTAAATATTCTCATGATGAGCTTTTGTGAATCATTTTAATTTAATTATCCCAATGATTGTGCATACAACATTAATTATAATATATCGTATTTTATTGTATTTATGTTTCTTGATAACATATTTTATTCACATCACAGATTACATCGCGAAAAAATTGTGTGTCATTTGTCTCGCTGGCGACATTTTTTTAAATCAGTAATCTTTAAATTAGCATTAGCAGAATTGCAAAATTCTTTTAAACTATGTATTAAAATGAAAAAGGAAGTAGTAAACTTTTGCTAAAAACACAAATAAAGATATTTAATATTAATTGCTTGTCACATAGAGAATCATTAACTATCTATTATTATTATTATTACATCTACTTACTGAGATTTCATAGTTATATGCACATATATGAGACAATCACCCTCTATAACATGTACGAACAATTTTATGTCATTGCAAGCAAGATTACAGATTTAAAAAAGCCTTAGGCCTGTTCTTTTTGGCCGAATTGGCTGCACTAGTTCATAGTTTATCTTTCTTTCTTACACTGAAAGAAGAAAGATAAACTCTGAACTAGTGCAGCCAGTTCAACTAAAAAGAACAGATATCCCTTGTATCCACGATGCTAGAAATCGGTTCGAGATCTCGGATGGAAAAAGAATTGACCAATCACGTTGATTAATTGATCGAATTATTCAAACGCAATTCGTCAATTCTCTTCCCGTCCGAGATCTCAGGTCGATGCGTATTCTCGTCGTATCTTTTTCGTCGAGCGAACGAGAGAGATACATATCTGATTATCTACACTTTTTTGTACTCAAAAAGGATTCGATTAATGAAATACAGATGCGTTCAGAAATTACACCTGAGTGCATCCACATATTATTCGATTAGCAATAGAGATAAAATGATACATCCTGTATTTCTAAACTCTACTTAATGTACGTGTTAGATGATCGTATAATGTAGGTGTATAAATATATTGGATTTGCGCGAGCGTGATACGTAGTGTGATGCGTGGAGTAGTATGCGTGGGTGTGTGTTACGTATGTATACGTGAACAGAGAGAGAAGAAAGATAAGCATATTTGCTTTATATTAACGATCCGATAGATACTTTACGTCCACGTGGGCAATCGCAGCGGAATTGCATGACAAAAATGAAGATTTTTGTCAAAGTGGAGTGAGTTCTAAGGTGCTTTTCAGCAACAAACATAAATCGACGAGAGTCTTATCAGGTTATATCACTATTTGTCCTTGTTTAGTATGCGATAAACAACAAGAACACTAGATGATGTAACTATCTTCTGTCGACTTGTGTCTGGTTGAAGTAACCTCTGTTAATCTCTGTGTTGTATTGGCAATTGAATTTTAGGTTATGTGTTTATCCAACACGACATTCTCTCATGCTGTTTAATTCTAAAGTCAAGATATCCAATAGTTTTAATAATAATTTTCCATGTTTTTATAGTTTTTTCAATTTCTTTTAGAATTTCTATTTTTCTAGGATAATGAAAATAGTGATTGTAGTAATGTTATTATAAGTAGCATATAAACGTTTCTTGAGTCTTGACTTGAACGATTGATATAGGAATTCTCGGAATGTAATGATTTATTAATGATTTCTTTATGTTCGGAGTTTCATAACAAGGTAGTATGTTCCTTAATTTTGTATATATTGTGATATATATTATAAAAACTGATGAATCAAATTAAAATTTTAAAAATATATTCTTCAAGAGATCTTTCAGACAAAATAAGAAAAAAAAACCGATTTTTTAACCTGTCACTTTAGTATCTCTCTTTAAAACATTTTTATAAGAACTAATTATAAATATTGGTTATAATCTTTTTAAAAAGAGTTTATTATAATTATTATTATAAGTTTGTAATCTTACGAATAAAATAATAGAAAAAAATGTATGATCTTAAAAACTATTACAATTTATGTATATTTTGTGTAGAACATATTTGTTTTTTATTTGATTAAAATATAATTTAAATATATAGATATTTTTTTGTTATATTGACAATGTAATGTAACATTATTGATAATGTAAAATAAAATGAGATGCCATAAACTTTTTCGTTTTGCTTTTTTACTTCTTTTTTTATGTATAAATAATTTGGAAGCATTAATCATTCATTCTAATTTTTTCAGAATTTTTTTATTATAGGAATATGACACGTTCACATGTAAAGTATCAAATTGCTAGAAATGATATAGATACACCTGAATACGTGTCACAAAATATTCCAGATTTTCATAATGTGACAAATCCAGAATCTACATTTTGGAGAAGAGCATTTCATATATTTTTATTGATCTCTGCTTATTTTATTTTGTCGATAGGCCTTACATTTTATAATCCATGGCTTTATAATACATATGTAAGTAGTTAAACATAAATCAAATTGAGAAAACTTTTACCTATTATTCTGGTTGCATTGCAAAGAAAATAGAATCTCTGACAGAGATAAGCTGAATTTTATTGAAATAAAATAAATATATTGTTTAGACATACAAATATAAATTTAAATATAAAATGATTAATAAAACAATTATAATACTTTTAGGGTTTTAATTTTCCACTTGGAGTGGTCGTTTGCCATTTGATTATAAAATTTGCACTATCTGCATTAATAAGATGTATTAGAAAATGTTACAATGGTAAACGGATAAATCTTCCATGGCAAAATATAATTTATTCGATAATGGTGCCTGGTATAGCTAGTGGCGTTGATATTGGTTTATCAAATTGGGCACTTTCACTAATTTCAATATCTTTGTAAGTATAAATAATCTAAGAATAGTAAAAATTAAAGAGAATATAAGCAATTTATTATCTATAATTATATATATATATATATAATATTTCTTCCTAGAGTCACTATGACTAAATCAACTACCATTATATTTATTCTTGGATTTTCTCTGTTATTTAAATTAGAGAAAAAGGTAATACTAATTTTCAATTAAAAAGTTATGATATCAAATTTTCGTATATTTTAACAAGTAAACAATCATTTATTCTAGTCATGGTCTCTAGTAGGGATAGTGGTGATGATAGCAGGGGGATTAGCAATGTTTACTTATAAATCTACCCAATTTGGCATTCTTGGATTTATATTATGCCTCTTAGCATCACTTGCAAGTGGTATTCGGTGGACTATGACACAACTTATTATGCAAAGATCCAAACTCGGTCTCCATGATCCGATAGACATGATGTATTATATGCAACCTTGGATGCTATTACCAGCGATATCAGTAACTTTGTGGTTTGAAGGTTATTTATATTTTCATTAAAAATAAAAGTGTCCTTTTTAAATAATTAGTTTAGTCATACAACATTGTGTATGTATCGCTTGTGCAGGTGACATTATATGTGCATATGTGCAACCTCTGTGAAGTTGGCACTTCCAAAAGTCGGGACCTATGCCATAATTAAGTGCTAATTTCCTGCGAATTGAGTGGGAGCAATAAATTAGCACTAAATTAGCACATAGGTCCGAATTTTTTTTTAATAGTAGCAGAGATGACAGTTTCACAGAGATATGTGCGTACATTCGGGCGGACAAGCGGGCGCGTGTGTGTATGTATATACAAGTGTGTATGCGTGCGTGCTTATATATTATATAATTAATAAATATAATTATGTTATAAATAAGATTTATATTCTATAAAATAAATAATAATTATATTATAAATATTAAAGATATATTAAAGACATTAATTTTTTAAGGTGGTATTATATATGATGGTATTAGAATCAATGATTGGAATAATATTAGTAACATCTTATTAACCACAAGTGCTATAATAGCAGGTGCCATTTTAGCATTTAGTATGGAAGTAATGGAATTCTTAGTTATTACTTATACTTCTAGTCTGACATTATCGATCTCAGGAATATTTAAGGTAAAATAGGATTAATTGATTTTATTACTTTTTTTACATTGTAATATATGTCAATTATTAAAAGAATGATATCAGATAAAATATAACACTAAATAACATTCTATATCTTTAATGGTTATTGAGTTATTATATATGTAAAAAAAGTTTTATAGATAACATTAAATACAGTTTCTGTTCAGCAAATTTTTTAATTTTATATTTTCAAGTATTTTTGATTTTTTTACAGGAAATATGTACATTAGCATTGGCCTTTGTGTTAAAAGGTGACCAAATGACTGGCCTTAACTTCATAGGATTATTAATGTGTCTTGGTGGTATAATACTTCATGTTGTTCAAAAGGTATTATTTAACAAAAAGAAAGTAGATGATAATCTGGAATTGCAATCAAAAGTGACAAGCAACAATGTTAAACATGAAGAGAACACTGATTTAAATATACCACTATTAACGGAAAAATCAACATCTTTAATGAATCTTCTTAATGCTGAATTTAGTTCAGATGAAGATGATGATTTTAAAGAGGGTGATAACTCAACCCAAATACTGTCAGATATTTTACAACGCAGAGAACAGTGACACATTATGAATCTTTAACGTTGATATGATTTGTATGTCGCTTTTCACTAAGAAGAACATTCCAAATAATATATCTATGATTTATAGTATTTTGTATTTTTCCATTTTTTTAATGAAATTTACCGTCAATAATTACTTCACAAATTTATAAAATTTGATATATCAAAAGAATGCATCATAAACTTTTTAACAATGTAAAAAATGTTGTCTTTCAAACATCTTTTCTTAAAATATTTATATGATCCAGGAAATTTAACGTATTATAAAAGTTTAATTAATATTGTAATATGTTTGCTGTAAAAAATTAAATGTAAAATTTTCTGAAATGTTTCTATATATTATCATATTAAAACATTACAAAGTATAAAACTGAAAGTATAGAATGAATTTTGTCGTGCATGGTATTGGGATAAAAAATGCTGCAAATGAAAGCTTATAAATTATTATTAATATTATTGTTGTCTTTAATTATTATTCAAAAATTGTATTATATGACATAAATTTGTTTGACTTATGTAAATAATTTTAAGACATCACAATAATGATCTAATACTTTTATACATATTTACATATACAACACAACATATACTTACTTACACACCACACACACACACACACACACACACACAGCAGACAGAGAGAGAGAGAGAGAGAGAGAGCGCGCCGGGGGGGATAATTTTTTTTATAATAAACGCACAAATTTAAGCGAAATGCACTAATTGAGGCACATTGTTAATATAAATATGACAAAAAAATTCATATATTTGTGAAGTATAAAGCGATAGTACAGAGATAGTATTTATACGTGTGTTACATTTAATATATTAACAGTAAAGCATCCATGTTTAAAAAATTTATAAAGTCAATTTTATTTTCATATCCTTCACATTAAGAATGGATTTTGTAACTTAATTAAAGTTTAATAAGTGTTTTACATACAAATATTATTTTTTAATAAATTTATACTCTCACTGTTTGTAAATAGTATTTTATAAATATTAAGTAAATGCAAATGCATTACTTCCAAAATTTACGAATAATCTCCTCTATTATGTTTACATTTCTCTATGAACTGCATCATTTTTAATAACATCAAATTTTAAAAAGAACTTTATGACTTCTGACAAGGAAGAATGGGCGATGGGTTTTGCGCGATTTGGGCTTAATTGGCAAGCAAATTTGCGATTAAAAATAGTTTTCATACGACCGATGATAAAGATGAACAAGAATGAACTTCTATTTTTCATCGCGACGGTACGTCGCTACCGTCAACGCGGAATTCTTAGCTGAGTATCCAAGAGCCTTAATACATATCAATTTAAAATTCGAAATAACAAATTGTGAATAGTATTGTTGTAAGTTATTTTGTAAAAAAATGTATGGACAATTTTATGAGTATGAAGAGTTTTAGTGTAAATATTTAAGAAGCTATAATTATTTAAGAAATCAACTTAATATCTTTAAAATATTTTTGAAACAAACTAATAAAAATCTTTTTAAAACTTTAAACATCAAATAGAGAAGAGTAATTAAGAAAATATACATCTTCTTAAATACTAAAAACCTATAATTTTTTAAATATTTTTTCACAAAATAATCTATAGAATAGATATTCCTCTCATCCTAAATGCTATCAAAACTTTGTAAATCATTTTTTATTTCTTAACAATAAATCAAATATACCAGATAATCAACAATGAAATTTACAAATGTTTTAATTAATTCTAAAGGCGAGCATCGCAAGATAATGTAATTTCACGTGGTATATAGCTATCTTAAAAAAATTAAAATGACGAATCACACATACATATAACCCATATAATAACATGTATTTTTTTTACAATTTCTCATTATACCATATTTGTCCTATTAGATACTAAATAAATAAAATTTTATACACATTTCTATTACAATAAGCGAGCATAATCATATTTTCTAGTTGTGCAATAATAGATTAATAAATAACTTTTATAAAGAAAATAAGACTTATCTTTCTTTATTGCTTATTTTGCTTTATTTGGTTAGCTTTTCTAGATTTGGCTTCAATCCTATATTCCAGTTTGTGAATCAATTCATCTAATTCATCCTGATAAACAAAAATTAAAATATTAAAATATTAAATTAAAATATTTTTACATGGCTTGTTTGTACACATACTATTCTATATATAATTTTACAAATAATGAGTGACTAATTAATTTCAAGATGTTATACGTACCTCATCATATGTATACATCAGAGTACAATATTTCAAAACCTGCTTTTTATGATTGATTAAATGCAATGCATGCGGCAAACAATAAACGCTGTCGTCTTGCGAATTATTTACTAAAGAGACAAATAAATTAGCTCTACAAGTCTCACATTCAAAGTCGCCATCATCTTCTTTCACTTTTTTTCCTCTTTTCCCTTTTCCATTATCTGGTAAAGGTAATCTTTTTTTATTGATGAGACCTATGTTTTCCAATTGTTTACGATAATCTAATTCCTTTTTACGAATCTTCATTACACTTGGCAATATCTGAAAAGTAATATCGTAGTGGTAATATCATGGTAAAAGAGAGCTAGTGATAATCTAATTAGTGTTAAATACTAAATAGTTTATATGTGACAATATGTGTCTTTTAACTTTTAATTTCTTTTAATCTAATAATTATAACATATAAATTTATTTTTACCTGTTTCAATATATCTATGTGAGATCTTGTATCATTAATAATATTAAATAATAATTTTTCGAATGAAAAGATAGAAGGTTCGCAACTGTCTTGTATGTCCTGAAAGCATATTATATATCAATAACACCAAGTAATAATAAAATAAAATCATTAATTTAAAATTTGATTTAAAATTTTATGTATTCCGCATATACCTTAAATACTTGTTCAGCAGTTTCTAACCAGGATGATTGTGCAAAATATACACTCTCAGATACTACATAACCAGTACATATGCTCGACGTGAACGCTTTCGGAAATACTATTATAAACTGCCCAGGCTCTTGTACAATCTGGCATAATGGCACGCCGTTGCTCACTAATAATTCTGGTGGAACCATAGCAGTGTCAGAAGGTAACCATATAGTTTTATTTTTACAATACTGTGGTACCATTTTCGAGAGCGCTTCCCGGAAATTGTTGTTATATTCATCAGGTATACCATACCAAATCTTTTTAGCTCCTGTATGTAGATATTCTATCCATGGTAGACCGTGTGGATCGCGATACCAACAACAAGCACTAAATAACATACCTACATGCAATGTCGGTACAGTGACACCTAAAAATTCAGAAGTTAATCACTTATATTAGAATATTATAAAATATACCTTTGTTAAGAATATAATATAAATATAATAATATAAAATATATCTTTGTTAAGAAAGAGGAATATAATCAAATAAGAAATCTTGAGTTATTATTTTTATTATTATTACTATTATTTATCTTATAATATATAATATATATAATATATAATATATAACGATATATATAATATATAACTAATTATAACGTTCTAATTATGATTAAAAAAATTACCCATTAGGGGACCCAAAGCTCTCAATACTGATCCAGCATTGTTAGTGAGAACTTTAAGATTCCAAGGATGTCTAGCAAATGGACTGTTTTTGGCAACGGAAAACCCAAACCCACGACCGCTTGAATCGATACTCGCTGCATGTACGCAGACATGACGTTTTCTCTCGGCGACATGTTTCCAAAATGCACTCTCTACTTCGTCGGCAGAAGCACCTTCAGCTTCGTTTCCTCGTTGATTTTCGCCAAACCACATACGTTGCGTGTTACGAGCGATTCGATAAAAAGCATTCAATGGCATATTTCTTCCCTTTGATATCATAAATGTATATATAATCTTATTAATATTTGGGCCATGATACTTTAGAAATTATTACTCTCTAAACATTATTTTTATTAGAATAAGAAATTCATAGTTTTTTTTAAATTATTTTAAAAACTTGCAACACTCATTGTAATTGCCAGAAACATAAATTTTATTTATGTAATTAGTACGATTTTGAACATGATACATTAAACAAAAAATAGAATTATGCTTAATTCTGATATCGCAAAAATATTCGGACACTTAACAAAATATAAATGTATATATTAACAAAATAATAATAATTTTAGTGCTTTGTTGCACAATTTTTTTTGTTTGATAACATGTTACATACGTTTGAGCATGTTAAAAATTATTTTTGTTAAATAATAATCTGATAATATGTTTTCCTTTAAGAGTCAACACAGTTGTTGGGGCATAATTATTGTAAAAACTTATTTATTTAAAAAAAGTAATTTCTTTGTAAATATGAATCGAACATTTCGGCCCATCTTTGAGCCATTTTCAGCAGAATAAAATTAAATATAATCAACGTTGAAAAATATAGAACGGTATACAGACGTAAAAAAAAATTATTGTTTATGTGTTAACAAAATTGATAAAAGCTTCCCTTGAAAAAATGGATACACCCATGATGCTATTATTCAAAATTTTATAAGATTTAGATAAATATCAGATTTATATAAAATTAAAGAATAAGAAATTTGTGCAAATTAAATTTCCAAAATATATCAATCTTTTCTATATTATAATAAAATATATAATAAAATATATAATAAAATATATAATATATCTATATTATAATAAAAATTATAATAGACGAATGTGTATCATACTTTTACAATGCATTCCTCGATTTCATCAGAACTGTCCTCTTCCTCTTCATCATCATTATCATTGGACGGCATCTCTTGCCTTTGCAAAGTTTTGCTTTCTTTTCTCATCCATTCCATCTCAACTTCATCAAATAATTTTTCACGTTCCTCTAAATAAATTATTTACAATTTGCAGCACATCGATTTTTATTCTAGCATTATAAAATTTATTATATAAAATATACCTGTAGATAACGTATCGTATGGCAATAAATATTTACAATAAATATCATCTAGTTTAGTAATACGGTCTTGTGCTGATTTTGGTATTTTCATGCCATCTGCTACTTTCTGCCATTTTTTCTTTTCAATAACTTCTTTTAACCCACCTAAACTTTGAACTGTTTGATACAAGTGAGGCAAATCAACTTCCATTCCACCAATCTAAAAAAATTAATGATCTTTATATTTTTTCAAATCTATTAAAAAATAAATAACAAAGAATAATCGATATGTTTGGTTTTTAAAAAATAAACAATAAGTAATTTTACCCATGGAGGTTGAGTCAAAGTAATACTCTGAGTTGCTAAATATTTTTTGATAGCCATCATTTCTTTTACGTTAGGACCCCATCTATGGAGCATGCGATGTACATATTGATTGTAAGCAGTAAATCTCATATCATCAGATACCTTGCATTCTGGCTAAAAATTAAAAAAAAAGAAAGAATTTTATAATATACAGTCAAGATAATATATATTATTTATTATTTACTAAATAATACGTGATGT
The DNA here is from genome assembly GCF_055798465.1 of Pogonomyrmex barbatus. Taxonomy (NCBI): domain Eukaryota; kingdom Metazoa; phylum Arthropoda; class Insecta; order Hymenoptera; family Formicidae; genus Pogonomyrmex; species Pogonomyrmex barbatus. The sequence continues at coordinate 14,344,124 of NW_028297116.1, forward strand.
ATATATTATCTAATACTCTTTTATGCAGTTACTTTGAAGTTTTGTGGCGGTACAACTTTACATATCCCAAATTTTTCAGCGATTGACTTTATTTTATCTATATACTCCAACGGATCCTGAAAATCTTTCTCTGTAGGATAGAATGTTGGCGCCTCGATCACGCGAATTTCATCATTCGCAGTTTTCCCATTTGGAAATATTGTATTATTGCTTAAAGAGTATAGCTCTGATCCCTTTTGTTTGTATTTTACTTGTGTCCTAGAAAATTGTAATGATAAACATTGTTTAACGAAATACAGAATTCTACTTGTTACTTGAAAAAAAAAGGGAAAAAAAGGAACATTTAATAATACCTTTTTCCACTTTTTGTCGAATCTATAGAAGCTTTTCTTTCCCTCGATGACTTCGGTGACTTCAGTTTTTCTAAATTGTTCGCGCTCATACTAATATTTTGACGACTTAAACTTGATATTGAGACTTCACTTTTTGCTGGTGATGTCGGTTGCGTTTCTGCATTCGACATATTTGCTGTCGTAGTTGACACAGTTGTGACTGTTGATGTCGATGGTATTTGCTGTTCCATCGTGATCGCCATAGGATTGGGCAGGGTACGGGTTGTCGGTTGTACCGTTCCTATCGGTGGACAACGTGCCACGGTTAACGGTGGCTTGGTAACCAATTTAGCCCGAAGGAGTACCCTTTGATTAGAACCATTCGGTCCTTCGGTGCCGAGTTTAACAGCCACACCCTGTATCAACTGTTGACCTTGTACCAGATTCGGACCGCTTCTTGTAACGGTCTGTAATGGAATGTAAAATAGCTGTCCGTCATTATCATCATCATTCTCATTACTCATTTCAGTCTGAGTGGATATCTCAGTACTTTTTTGTTGATTTACATCACTTTCTTGATCTTGCGTAGTCTTGTCAAGATTTACTTGCACTGCTATAGAAGCGCTGCAATTTACATTGCTCCAGCTCGTCGTAAGCTTGTCGAGAGGTAATACTTGAACACTGGTTAAACTTGCAAAATTTTTAGGTAGCTCAAATTTGTTCATGTTTGGAATCGTATTCGCTATGTTCATCGACTCCTGTGTCTCCTGTTCTTTATTCGTGGACGTAACAGAATTGTTCGATGACTTTTCCTTGCTGTCTGACATTTCAAAATCATTCTTAAAATTCGATTTATTGGTTTCAACAATTGCTTTGGTTACTTTGGCTTCTTTGGACACTGCAGTTATCGTGGGCGTTATTGCAATCAAATGTTTAACATTGTCCTTACTTTTTCGTCTGAAGGGTGTACTAACAGGAACCTCGGTGTCACTTTCGAACGCATAAACGCTGCTTTCATTCTCTGGCGAAAACGCATTTGCATTCGTTACAGTCTTACGTTCTTTAACCTTAGGTAGAAAAGGCTTCCGCGGTTGAAATATTTTTTTCTCTGTCGGTGATTTTTTCTCTATAGAACTGTCTACTGAGTTTTGATCTGATTTGGACACAGTATCGCTAACATCATCAACTGGAAAAGTATCTTTACTTATCTTCTGAGTTTTATTCTTAATATTGATTGTAATATCTTTCATCTCGCTAATGATCTTATTTTTATTGGTAATTGTATTTTGCTGTTTTGCTTCAGTATTATACGTATCAGATGCTACTGGTACTATATTTTTATTGTATATCCCTGTGCGATCTTTCGAATTCATCTTATCTGATAATTTTGAAAGTGTAACGTTGACTGGACGTACTAGATGCTGAATTTTCGTCGAAATAGACAAATGCGAGACATCTGCTTTCAACTTTTCCGTAGAATCGTATTTAAAATTAGAAACATTTTCCATTTCCAATTTACTCTCTTCTTTGGCAAGTGAACTTTCATTCAACCACTTTTCTATCTGTTCGGTAGACATGTTCACTCGTTCTTTTCTTATATGCAGAGTTGACAATGGCATATGGTTGGAAGAAACCTCGTTCTCGTGATTACATTTGTTTTTCATTGATAAAAAAAATGCATTTTGCGTTTCAATTGCAGACAAATCTAATATTGACTTTTGATCCTGCACAGATACACTGCATTCGTCGTTTAGCGAATTTGGAGAACCAGCTTTGACCGGTGACGTTTCAACTTTACTTTCCAATGAAACGATATTTTGATTCGTTGTTTGCGATAGGTCCAATGTTTTGGACAAATTCAACTTTTCATCAGATTCTGTAATTAATAGATTAACATTGGCATGTGTCTGATATGAATTCAAAACCTTCGATATTGCCTTCTTAGTAAACCCACGAAAAGATTCCTCATCGTCCGATACTTTTGATAGATCCGCTTTCATATTTTGCACGTTGTCACGAGTTGTCTTACTATTTTTTATATTGCTAACATTTGAGATATGCCTTTCCTCCTCCTCGGTTTCTTTCTTCTTTTTTATTTTAGTAAGTAGCATTCCCAATGTTTCCTCTTCGGATTCCGCCTTTTCATTTTGATCATTTTTAAGGCTTTTCTCATTTGATTCGTTAGTTTTCTCTGATAATGTTTTAGATACATTTTGCTCGCGTTTACGTTTCATCACAAATTTTTCTTTAGCTAATTTCGCACAACTTTGAACTTGAGTTCTTAATTTGCTATTTGTGTTATTTTGTATTTCTGTCGATACATTTATATTTTTGGAGGATGATCTGAGACTCCTACTAATTGGTTTGTCAATTTTTCCAAGACTTTGTCTGGTAATGGGTCTTGTATTATTTGTTTCCATTGAACTCTCAGATTCTTCATCGCTATCCTCTTCACAATATCTCTGTATTCTCATTAAACGTTTACTCTTTAAAATCAATTTGTTATTTTTGCTTTTATCCAATCGTTTATTAGCGCTACTGTTAAAAGAGGTGACTTTAGAATCCCTAGTTTTAGTACTAGTAATAGTTTTAGTACTAGTCTGTTTTACTTTGGCTTTAAGCTCATTCTCCGTTTGCGCTATTCTACGAGCATTTGGCAGTTCAGGAAAACTTTCGACTGAAGCGTTATCGTCATTCTCTAAATCTGGGCTCACTAATTTTCTTCCCAGAATCTCCATATACACAGCAGCTGCTTCTTTCGTTTTTCTGGTGGGTCTTCTAGAAAGATTTTGCGAAGAGACTGTGCCACTGGACGATCTTGTAACTCTCTTCATTTCTGATTTACTTCTAGTACAAATCTTTTTTGGAATGCCTTTTTGTATGTTGCGTTTTATCTGCGATGTTGACTTCTCCACAGATAATTCTTTCTTTTCATCGTCTTGACCGTCATTGTCTTCTTCAGATGATACATCCGTATTTAATATATCACTACTTTTTAATTTTACTTTCTTTTTTGATTTAGGTAGTGCAACTTTCATTTTTGATAAGGGTTTCTTAGTTTTATCCAGCAGCACACCGCTTCTCAAACCATGTCTCTTTGTTGTAATTCTAGATAAGAATTTTTGCGGTGCCAACTGAAGACCACTCTTCAACATAGATCTCTCTGTACATGATCTTGTTCTCATAACGCATGTGGTTTTAAATTTATTTTTAATTCTTTGCTTAGCAAGGCGTTGTTCCTGGTATTTCTTTTTAAGAGCTTGGACTGTAGACGTCGCTGTCTTAAGCTTGGTAATACTTTTGTGTAACGTACTGGGTATTTTTTTCTTATTCGAAATAATAGGTTTTACTTTTGTCATATGTTTCTGGCTATACATATTTTCTTGCTTTTGAATTTCTACAGAAGCAGAAAAGGTTTTCTCGATAGAAGTTCGAACAGGCTTAAATTCCTGTTTCTCTTTCTTGTTGCCAATATTAAAGAAATTTAAATTAGGCGGTAAAATAGATGTACCTAGATTTGGAAAAAAAGTATGTCATTTAAAAAAATCTAAATTACAATTAAGAATATTATAATCATATAAATAAATAAATAAATAAAAGTGTGTACATATATACGAATGCGCGCACACAAACACGCACACATACAAGATATCCCAGTTTAATTGAAAGAGTAAAATATCTTAAAATCAAAGTGATTTTAAAAGATGATTTAGACAAATTTTAAGCTTTCGAAGGAGTCGCATAATTATGATTAATTATTGATTTATTTGTAAATAAAGCTTAATGTATTATAAATATTTTTTATATCAATTGATTTGTCTCATTATTCTATTAAAAGTATTAAGATAAAGTTATAAAAAAATGAATAATTCACGAGATATTTCATAGTTTATTCTGATATATCTCGTAAACTATTCATTTTCTGATAACCCGTTCTTAACTTTTAAGTATAAAATAATGAGACAAGTCAATTAGTAGAGAAGATACATAGAACTGGTAAAAATTCCATTAGAAACAGATAAACCGTATATTCTATCTGTTTCTGACTATGCGTTTCTTTCCCTACAATTACGAATAGAAACAGATGAAAAGTATTACAGTACCTATAGGACTGTGCAAAGATGGTAGATAAAACTAACTGCGTCTAACTGATTTCTAATCGAACGGAACTTATCTGAATCTATGCACAGATGTAATTACAAATCTTATCAGTTTCTATAGCAGCCAGTTTTAAATATTTATTCGCATTTAATTCTAGAACCAGACAGGATATCTATCTACATTTGTTCATAACGTGATTTATTTTCTCTATTCTTTTTTTACTGCAATAACAGAAATGCGTTCTGTTTCTTACTGCAAATATCACACATACACACACACACACACACACACACACACACACACACACACACACACACACACACACACACACACACACACACACACACACACACCACATTCTAATAGTTTTTAACGGAAGAAGCAAATAGAATATCAATCTGTGTTTATGTGCAATTGTAATTTATCCTCTATTCATTTTTAACTGCAAATCCGTTCACATATTCTATTTGTTTCTTACAACAAATATTAATATATATTCTTCCAATTCCTTATAAAAGAAATAGATAGATAGATACCGTTTTGCTCTTACAAAAGTTTATAAATACTGATATGCCGACAGATTAAACTGATCCATTAAATACAATCGTTGACACATTAGACGTCATTACATTTTCTATCTGTATTTGCAGATATAATAGTATTGCTTACAGAAACAGATAGGAATTGAATTTTCTCTTCAAGTTCTTTTGCAGTTACAGCGGATAGGATTCCGTTAAAAACGTGTGTGTGTGTGTGTATGTGTGTGTGTGTGTATGTGTGTGTTGTGCGCGCGCGTGCGTGCGTGCCTGCGTGCGTGCGCCGTGCACACACATACAAATTATTATTAGTTCCTTTAGTAACTAATATTAAATTTCTCAATCAAATAGATTATATCATATAGATTCTCAAAATATTTTCTAGGTATCTAAATAATCCATTTTGTATTTTTTATTAAGAGATAAATTTTATGTAACTAAAACCTCATATCTACATCTTCAGAATCTTTAATATGCATAATCTTTCAATAATATAAAAACATTTTTTGCCTTGCTAGCTAAGAATTAATTTATATAAAAATAATATTATCATTTTAAATAAAGAATTAACCTCTGAAGCATAAAAATGTTAGAAAGTCCTCGGTATTTGGACGTTTGTGAGTTATTAATTCTGTGATCATGGCAGGTTTCACTTTCTCTTTGTCCTTGATAAGTGTAGATGATGTATTAAATACTGTAGTTGCACCTTGAGCAAACTTTCTCTGTGCATGAACTTTAGTCCTAAAGTAGGTAATTACAAACTTATTATTGACCACTTTTTTAAATATGATACAAATGCAATATAATTAAGCCCATGTATTATTTTATATTTTACATACTTTTCTAAACATATATATGAGAAATAACTCCTAAGCAATACACACACTGATTGACTAACTATTAGTCAACAAATGACCAATATTGGCCAATCAAGAATGTCATTCAGGAAAATTTTCGTAATATATATAAATAAAGTTACCTTTTCGGAGATTCTGAGAGTGGCTCCATAAGATCGACTAAATCGCCTTGCTTTCTCTTCCTCTTATTGTTGCGATTTAAAACCATTCTGGAACAATAGATTTGTTTTTTTTGTTTGTATCATACTGCATTTATACTATTTTTTTTTTTCTAAACTTGAAATATATATTTATTTGATTTTAAATACAAATGTACACTAGCTGTAGAAAAACAGACTTAATACTTGACAAAAATTAAAATATGTGATTACAAGAATGCGTATTTCTAACTATTCCATGGAATATATAAAGTACATTATGCACTAAATATATCTCTTGCAAAATCGACTCCCACTTATAAGTTTCAATAGAACATATTCGAATCGATTAAACTATTGGGGAACCATTGCACTGATTTGTTGCAAAAAAATTTATACTGAGCAATTCGATCCAAGACAAATCGATCGTGGAGAATTGATGCCAATCACGTAGCGATTTGGGTCTTGGACAGGAGTTTCACGAAAATCATACGTTTCACTCAGAAAAATGCATTACTTTAGTTTTTCATCTTTCTAATGATTACCTGAGATAAAATTAATTGTTACAATTTCTCGAATGCTTCCGATACGGATACATCTAATCCTCCCGTAGACTTCCTTCTCCTATTCTTATTATTTGTGTATATTCGATACTCCTCCAATACTCCAATCCAGTAAAATGGTCAGTATGTACTATATGATGTTTGAAATAAATCTTTCTCATATCCTGCATTGAAAACAGCGCTCCAAGTAGACATGTACTATACTACTAATATTGAGTCTGTTTTTTTTTTTTTAACTAAACTGGCTGCACTAGTTCAGAGTTTATCTTTCTTCTTCCAGTGTAAGAAAGAAAGATAAACTGTGAACTAGTACAATTAGTTCAGCCAAAAAGAACAGGCCTATTGTTTGTGTTCGATATTCACTATCAGTATTGAAAATGTATAGTTTGTGTCACATATATTATAGCTTTCCAGTTCTTACAGCAAATATCAGAACGCAGCTATTATACTACGTTTACACGGCCACTGTTAATTCGTAATTTTTACCTCCACTCCACTTCAATGAAAAGCAGCGTTGAAACGCTATCGTTTATCGCCTCCTTCCTTTTCATGGAGCGAAGAAAAACTAGCGTTTTATCCCCTCCACCTCAATGCAAAGCAGCGTAAAGACTGGCTGTGCTCCGATATCCATTGAATTATAATTGTCAGTACATCGAATAATGGAGCAATATAGACGTATAATGATACAGTTACAATAGAGATTAGGAGACGACACATAATTGCTGCACTGGCTATGATACATTTATTATTATTACATTACATTACATTTATTTTTACATTGATTATTTTTATTTATTTATTATTTATGTTATTTATTATTATTATTTATTTTTTTATTTATTAATTTATTTATTATTTATTTCATACATATTTCTGGCGCTGCCAAAGATGTCCATTTCATAATTTTAAAATTCTATAATAAGTATCTGTATATCTTTTATAATTTCTCTTTCACTGCATCGGCAACACTTTTCTAGCGTTACTTCGCTATAAGTTCGATTTGGTCAAACTTTTCAGCATGCCTTCGCTAGTTTGCTGTATTCATCAAAAATCGATGGAGAGAGGGTAAAAGCTAGCTTTGCTTCGCTGCATGAAAAAGCAGCTTTACTTCATAACTTGAGCCATAGATCTATAGTATTGAATACTCCTTTTCCTTTAGATGGAAAGAGATAATAGATGTATCGTATCTTCTATCCTTTAGTTTCCGAAAGTACACGATAAAGGAGAATGTAAGATATTACTCTCTCACTCTATCATATAGAAACAGAAGGATAGAATATTATTCTCTTGCTCTGTCAACTCGGACCTCAATTTTAATCAAAAGGCGTATCCAGTACTATAAGATCTATGATTTGAGCCAAGGCCAATAAGAGGAGTGAAGAAGAGGAAAAGAAAAAACGAAGTCGATATAAATCGACGCGACTTCACACAAAACTTGAAAGTAGTAAAATAGGATATTTCGATATCATATTCGTACGTATATTCACCATCCATCAATTATACCTATATTCACAATTTCTTTCCGTTTATACAGAAGTATTATGACGAATAATTCGATACATATTGTATGCAAAGTATGCATTATCTATAAAAATCAGAGACGATCATTAGAGACCTTATAGTTAAACGAGAAATTCAATTTGTCATTTTTTGTCAAGGATAGATAGGTAATTAAAATATCACGTGATTGAGTGATCTTGATTTTGCTACACGCTGTGGAAATCGAAATGAGGCGAATATATCATTTGAAATGTGCATAAAATTTCGCAATAAGTATTCCTAGTTTGATTTGAACCATAATTTTAAGTGTAAAACGCGTCACTCATTTTATCATATACATGGATTTGTTTAGATTACTTGAAATTTAGCATTTTCTTTTGTTTCCTTTTTTTCTTTTTATAGCCGAAAATTACAACTTTGATCATAAAGTAATAATCAATTTTAAACAATCTGCAGATCTTATCAATCTCCAACTTTTTAATGTCCTCGAAATGACTCATCTCTATTTTTAAAGTGTGGCGTATCATGTTACAAATGTACGACTAGGCAACAGGATATTTCGTTATTTAATAATATTTTGCATTTTGTACGATATAAATTGAAATAAAATATTATCTGATCTAGGTTTATCATCTTGATACATTATTATATAATAAGAGTTGGATTCTATAAAATATATACATGGATATTTATAATCATCTATTCTATAAAAAAATGTGTGTGCACTTTACAAAATCTAACAAAAATCGCAATATTATTAAATTAAATGAACAGTTAGTTCTTGAGTATTTTTATATTATATAGCAGTTAAATTTTTTATATTAACAGATACAAAAACATGTATAAAAATGGACCACCACCACCTTATGAACCTCCACCTTATGCACCACCTGCTTATTCTCAAAGTGTAGGAGGAGTTCCTCCAGCTAGTCCTTTTACACCAGCTCAAACTTGTAAATAAAAAAGACATAAAGAACAATATGAATTAATTATTGATATGTATAAAGCATATAATGCATATACAATATTAATTATCTGCATTTTTGTAGATGCAAATGGACCTACTATAGTTACAACTATCGTTCCACTTGGACCACAATCGACTCATACAATTTGTCCACACTGCCATGCTGAAATAGATACAACAACAAAAACTGAACCTGGCATGATAGCTTATATCTCAGGTGTCATCATAGCATTGTTAGGGTAATTATGAACATATATAATAAGTGTGTGTGTGTGTGTGTGTGTGTGTGTGTGTGTGTGTGTGTATATTTATGCATACACACATGTGCATATATACTATACATATCTCAAACTACTGATTTTTTTTATAACTTTACATGTTTCATTTCATTCTTGACAGTTAAATATCTGAAAATCACCACATGCGCGCGCATGCACGCACACACGCGCGTGCGTGCATATATATATATATATACTATATATATATATATATATATATATATATATATGCATATATCACATTGAATGATTTCATTTTATTCTTGACAGTTAAATATCTGAAAATTACATGAATCTAAAAAAAAAATAGACAAGAGTTGTAGAATTTCAAAGAAACTAATATTAAATTATAGATTTGCAGATGGCATTCGATTTTTGTCGTGAATATAATTTTTTAAAAACTACTTTAAAAAAATGGAATCGTATAATTCTTTTTACATAAATTCTCTAATTATTCTGGATAAAAGATAAAGCTATAAAACAATTGATGGCTTATAAGATATTTTATATTTCATTAAAATATGAAATATAAATATTTCAAACTACTGATTTTTTTATAACTTTACTTTTTGTATTTAGAACAAGTAAAAAAATTGTATAAAAAATTATATAATAAATTTTGTTTAAAAAATATCTGTAAAAAAATATCAACAATGAGATCATCTGCGAATAAACGAATCAATAAACATGTTATCTCCCTAAAATTACAATTTATGTTAAATATAATTTTTGCAATTTTGTGATTTTCAGATTTATTAAGGATAGAATATGCATGTGTATATGCATATGCATATGCATATGTTTATATGTATATTATACAAATGTGAGATATAATTCATTGAAATATATAATTATTTTTTCTTATATTAGATGTTGGTTTGGTTGCTGCTTGATTCCATGTTGCATCGATGAATGTATGGATGTTCACCATACTTGTCCAAACTGTAAAGCTTATTTGGGACGCCATAGAAGATAAGATAATTTCTGTATTCACATATATTGCGTTCAATTGTTGAAATGCCTTTACAATATAATTCCAATGGATATATTAAATTTGATTTTAACTATATTTTGAATAGCTCTCTGTAGAGAATACTATAAAAAATATAGCTGCAATTTATAATCTTTATAACAAAGAATGCACAATAAGTAATTACAGCTATTCTATATAGCTGGTTAATGTTTATAACAACGCTACTGGCTGGCTGGCATCATTACTTTGTCATCTTTGTGTTACTCGCTTCTTTGTTGCTTGCATTTTGATAATGAATATATAACTATAATGTAATCTAGTAAGTTCACTCCATGAAAGAATATGGTCTGCCTGAATCTAATTATTCAGACCATGTTAAAATTGAACATAAGAGTATATGTATTACAAAAATTTGTAAAAATGAAAAAATGATTGTTATTATTCATAATAAGGCCTCAAATAACAAATTTATCTTTATTAAAAATGTCTCAAAGCTAATCTTTAAAACATAAGTCTTTTAGACTTTACTGTCTTGAAGACTTTTTTGAGGGATTGAAACATCTTTAAGATGTTTTAGAATGTCATAATATTCTTTTACTATTTCTTGATTTTGTAATGGCGAATTGAAAATAAAAACCTAATAAAATGATCATATGAATGACTATATAGAGATCAAAGATATCGATACATGAATTTAATGATGATGATTATATTATGATTAATATTTGTAATATTTTATTTCAGGGTGATTATATCATGAATATAATAGAATTAAATCTTCTGCCAATTATATAATAATATAATAACATTATATATTACTATATGAGGATTTTGCAATCATATATATTTTAAAAATAAATTATATATAAAATAAATTATATATTTAACATTTAATTGTAATGAGTGCTATTGACGAGTTCTATATATTTTAAATAAAGTATTATAAAAATTATTATAGTAAATACATAATTGATAATAAAGAATTTAATCCTATTGTATTTATGATATAGCGTTTTTCAACCAAAGTGTTGCAGATTTTATTCATTATCAAAATGCAATAAAAGAATATCAAGATAAAATAAAATCGAATAATTCTATTGTATATAATTTAATATAAAATTGGACAATTCTGTTGCATATAATTCAATATAACTTCTTAGATAATTTTTATAAAAATATTTATCAGGCGTTTGCATAGCACTAATGAAATTGTGTGCAAGATTTTGTGCTGGGGCATATAGCTTCAAAATGTTTATGAATAATTTTGTTGTGAAAATAAGAAACGTATACTTCCATATTAATAGATTTGTGCTTCCAATATCAATCAGGATGTCTATCTGGAAAAACTTGGAAAACTTGGAATTCTTAGGAAATTTATTTATGCCTTGAAAAATCAGGAAATTCTCAGGGAATTTTATTGAAAATCAATGAATTTCTTTGAAGTTTCTTTTTCTAATATTTTGCTTTTATAATTGGGGAGTTTATCGATTGAATTGTTAACGATAATAATCATGGATGATAACAATGAATTATTCACTCTAAATATAAGAGCATACTGATTTTACGATTAATCCAATATTCAGTATTGAAGACAACGATTCGTCGTATTAAGTTTTGTTTAATAGATGAATCTTTATTTTAATAGAATATTATAAAAGATGAAGAATTTTTTATCGGTTATGTAATTTTTTTGTTTATAATTTTTAAAAAAAGTTTTTGAAAATTTTATGCGATATAAAATATTTTTTAGAGTCCTTATAGAGTTATATAGTTTTTTTTAATTTTCCAAATTTAATTATTGAAACGAATGATTTTTAATTTTATGATTTATGAACTTCTATGAATAGAAAATATTAAGGACTTTGCACAATAAATATATTTATTTGTAAAATACATTTAAAAATATTTTTATTTTACTTGGAATTTTTAACAAATTACCTTGAAAAAGAAATTGATTACCTTGAAGAAATTTTTTCTCTGGTTTGAGTAGACATCCTATTGACATACTTAATCTTTCATTCATTTCTGTCAGTAAAATATATAATCTTTATAATAATCTATATAGATTATTTATAACATTCATTTTTAAAGATCAATTTGTTATTGATTAGGAATAATGTTAATTTTAGATTCCAATATTGTGTTTATATTTGAAACAGAATATTAAGATTGGTAAAATTATTAAGTTATTAGATGCAGCTACCTTTATCTTTACTCTGAGCCGTCCAACTTACAAAATAAATAATGATATTGTGCACTTTAAATTTTTTCCTATAAATTTAAATCTTAATTTAAGCCTTAATTAAGTATAGATCAATCGCCAATATCTTAGCGCAGCTTATTGAAAAATAACTATGTATGAAGATATTATGATGCGAAGAATTTCGAAAAAAAATATATTTATAATTTATATCATGAAAATATAGATCATTGAATAGCTGATGTACGATTATTTTTAAAGAGTTTGATTAGAAAGATTAGAAACTTTATGCTGAAAGATAGAAGACATATACATGTGTCTTCTTCTTCTAAATACATATCCATATAAAATTTATTATTTTGTATATGCAAAAGTATTTAATTTAACACAAACTGCAAGTTATTTCGATCAAATACTTTAAATAATGAATTTGAAATCTCATTAATAAAGTAAACTTGATATTATGTTTCAAGAGCAAAACTTATAATTATATTTGTAATTTTATAGACTAATTTAATATAAAAATATTATTTCGCGGATATCGAGTAATTAAGAATTTGATATAGTTATTGTTTGCAGCATGTGCCTTAAATCAAAATTGCAATAAAACTTTAAACCTTCAATGTATGTGCTCTTATTTACAACCTCTATTTTATTATTTATATAAAAAAATTATTAATAATAAGAGTGTATTAACAGATAAATATCATTGAATTATTATCTTATCTGGAATAAGAGTAAGTGGCAGTCAAATAAGGACAATGTGTAAAATTGATGTATGAAATTAGATTATATTGTTTTTATTTCTCATAGTATTTATCTGGCTTTATAACAAATAAAAATACATACAAATTCGAAATTAATTTTGCTCATATCACGAATTATGTGCTATTATTGTTAACGGATTTACGACACAGCTCAAATCTAATAAATCGATAATCAAATTTTGAAATATTTCAATCAGGAATCGAAACTCATTTGATTATTGCGATAAATATACTACAGTGCTATTGCCTCAGTGATCGAAAGGATAAGATATCTGCTCTGTGAGCGAGTGATCCAGATGATTCGATTTCTGACTGGGTGATGTTTTTCGCAATAAGAATTTCTGATAAGGGACAAAGGGAGTGATTAATCGATTTCAAAATTTGATTATCGATTTGTTAAATATTGGCTTTGAGCAACACTGCGTCGTTAAAATAATGGTACGTAATTCGCGATATAAACAAAATTAATTTCGAATTTACACATATAAATACGATAAAAGAAAAATTAGAGAATGTCTGTTAAGGAGGAATTATTCTTTGAAAAAAATTAGTTTTTTATATATAGAAATATAATTTAAATATATTCTGATAAAGAATGTACGTTTGTAAATTGTTATACTTTGTGCAACAATAATTTCTATTGGTTACGCCATGTTTTTACAAAATTCGTTTCGACCAATAAAAAGGAACATGTGACCAGATTCATTCTTATAGGAACACCGCAATTACCGCAATTTTGCCATTTGTCTGTAAATTGTCTGTTATGCGCGCATAACTTGGTGCGACTCGGGCAGTTTTTATGAGAAAAATTAAATCTGGATAGAATCAATGAAATCTTGTATAATTGATATTTTGTCGCATTTTGTAAAACGCGATGATAAATTATGTACAAATTATAATTGCAGTTGATTATTATTTCAACTATAAAGATCAGATTTTTATCAGATTTTTATATGTAATCGATATGTAATCGATTTTCTATCTGTCGTCTGACAAAAACAGCGTTTGATATTTAAAAGCGCTTGTTTTATGTTTGAACGAATCGCCGGTCGCTTTCTCGTGAAAGGAGAGGTATGGAGGTCGCTTCTTCATGTTTTCACGCAAACGGTGACGATGGTGAGGTGGGTATCAGTCGGTTGTGAACCGTGAAGTGAGTATGAGTTTATGTTAGCTCTGCGTTATTAAGAACCGATCGATTTCAGAATTGCTTTTCTCACTCGTTGCTCTTTTATAGCTGATCAAATTAGTTACGGAGCGTCTTTATGTATGATATAGATGACGAAAAGTGATCGCATTGATATACACGAAGACAACCTCGGGACAAGACAAGTTCAGAATATAAGATTATTAGAAGATAGAAAAGAATGGGACAGTCGATTTTATAATACATTCACGTGACAAGTTATCATGTGAAGATTAACAATTTAATACAAAATTCGAACGAGATTCTACATTAGTCGTAGAAGCTCATCGCACGGATACGAGAGAGAGAGAGAGAGAGAGAGAATGACAGGAGAAAAGAGACAAGAGGAAGAGAAAAAGAGATAGAAGAATCGATCAATGTGACAATTACACATGAAGTAAAATTGTTGCAAAAGATTGCATAAACACGACCATATTCAAGACAAGCCCTATTGTCGCCCCAAGTGAACGCAGAATTGAAAAAAAACGGACTCGTGGTCATCTATTCAGACGAGACGTGGAACGCGGAAAAAGGAAACGAAACGGAAACGTTGTGTATAAGGAAGCAACAGAGAGAACGGTGACACAATTTTCCTGTCATATCGTCGAGATGGAGTTCAAGTTCAACGTAAATAAAGTGTTGCCTAGAAAGATTAACAAGGTCACGTACAACTTGATACCGGAAGATTTCAAGGGCGATCGGCGCGAGTTGAAGTAAGTACTCTCAAGACTAAAGTCCTAAAATAATTCTCTCGGCTATTAATCGTTCTACATGTATTTAGGCGTATGTGTGATTTTGCGAATGATTTATTTGATATACCTACATCTATAATATAGATTTTATATCTATAAAATATAAAGAAATTTGTACATTGGATATGCGTTGTACTTAATCATAATCATATAACGAATTATCAAAGCTTATGACATATACATAGATAACATCTTTCATATGGTAAAAATGTTTTCCTAATATGATATATTGATATATTATTTTCCAATGGATAGGATAGGTTTCCATATGCATATAGATTTCATACAATTCAACAACTTCTAATGAAAAATATGTTGATACGAGCAATTTATTGATAAATTTATTGACAAATGGCTTTTCTTCTATCAATAATTTATACCTTATATTACTAGTTTAATTGAATATTGGAGATTTTACTTGAATTTATTAAAACATTTATTTAAAATTTATTAGTATAAGATTAAAATTTTATATGTGGAATAATGCTGCACTCAATTAATGCTTTGATAAGCATCTGATCAAAATATCATAGAATATAATAAATACATTACAGTATTCATCTTTAGCTTGCAAATGCTGTAATATATGCTTGTTATGACATATATTACAATGCATTTACTTTATTTAATTGCTTCAAAAATAAATAATAAATATTTCTTTTTTTCTAGTGAATGTCAGAGACTATTAAGTAGAATATTGGATGATATGGGTGAGGCATCGGCGAGAGCTCAAGGTCTCAACAAATCCGTTACGAGTGCTCTGAAACTTCGAGATACGGATCACACGGTTTACCTTCTCGTAGATAATAACGCAAATAAGTAAGTCCTTCTTTCTGCACTTATGGATTTATTTGAAATACACCTATACAGCACAAAGCTTAGATATAGCTCCTAAGGAATTTAAATTGCTGAGGAGCTTACAAAATTCGACTAAATAAGCTCACAGGGAATTCATTTCGCTGAGCTAAAATACCTGCAAGATTTTTATATAAATATTGTATAAAATATTTAAGAATAAAAATGAAGTTGAAATTTGAAAATAATTTTATTCATTTATTTTTTATCATATCGAATTTTATAATATCCTAAGTAGCAAGATGACGTCATTATGACAATGATTTAAAGGTGTAACATCCTCCAAAGTCATCTTGCAGAAGATTATGATTCATTCATATATAAAATGCGTGTGCTTGTTTTTTTAGCGGATTCGGCAGCGTGGTGGGTTTACTGAAAACAGGATCAAAGAATCTGTTTTTATTCGATGAAACAGGGGAGCATTATCAACTACAGGCAAGATGCATCTTAGATTTCTACGTACATGAATCGCGACAACGAATGGGTCTAGGCAATATTCTCTATCAACACATGTTACATGTAAGTTTAGTGTACACGTACTTGATCTTTAAATTATACTAAATTATATTAATTAAATTATATTAATTATATTTAAATATTTGCCAAAAGAAATATTTAATTGTAGTTTAAATTGATATATAGTTAATGAATATCGATTAATTTATTAATTGATCGATAATAACTAGTATAGTTAAGAAAAACTATAATTAAAATTAGTACACATACATATTTTTTTCAATCCTTCAGATAATCAAAATTGAATTTTTGATTGAAAATCCAAATGATATTTTACGCAGAAAAATATTAAATACAAAAAGAATAATTATTGTATAAGAATATACTAAATTTTTTATTTGAAATTTAGTATGATTAATGTTTTATTTACACAGAATATAAGTGATGGAATATTAATATTACATTTCCAAAAAATGTGTTTGTCAAAGATAACTGATATGTCTGATGTAACATTTTTTCTCATTAATTGTACGTTCATAATAATCGCAAGAAACAGGCTATTCTCAGAAGAGAATTTTCGCTATGATGTATCATATCTTTGATTTATCATATAAGGCATATTACTTCCAGAAATAGAAGGCATCGTACGCAATCATAATTTAGATTGTTAATGTTCCGTGCAAAGCAGAAGAATGATAAGTAAAATGATCATATGTTAATTTTAACCTATTCGCAAAGTAACAAAAATAAGATTTTTGTGTCACCCCTGTGTGAAAAAAAATTTCTTAGATTTTGATATAATTTTAGTATTAAGGATTTTGAGGTTGCTGAATCCGAATATATCAGAACTTCAAAATTCAAAATGGCGGATTTATTATGGCGAATTCAAAATTTGGGAAAATAATTAGGTTCTTATAAAAATGATTATCCCAAATTTTTCAAGGTTGATTTGGAAAAGCCACATAAGCAGCAACTCACCATTTTAATTTATTTATTTTAATATTATTTAACGCAAAAAGAGAAACAAGAACAAAATACAAGATTACATCATTGGAAAAACTGATTAGGTATTGATATGTCACAGGTATCAATAATCGCAATTGATTCATTCTTTTACGATGTCATATCCGTTGTACTGAAAACATTTATGCATTTTCGAAAACATTTATGTTCCTTCCTCTTATTCTTTATTCAATAATACGCCCATGTGTATACATCTGATTATTTTTCTTCTTCATACAATCTTGGCCTTATACGTCTATATTTGATAAAATGATTTCGTTCATAGGAGGAAAATGTTAGACCAGTGAAATTGGCGATAGATCGACCATCGGAAAAATTTTTAGCTTTTCTACACAAATATTATGGACTCTCGAAGATTATTCCACAGAATAATAAATTCGTTGTTTTTGAAGGGTTCTTTGATGACGGTACGTAATTATTTGTTTTGTATGTATTTTTGTTGAATTACACAAATAGTAAATTTTAATAAAATAATTTATATCTTTGAGTACTAAATATAATCTGTACAGACAATAAAGAGACTCATGGACACATACGGTTGGATGAGATTTTAAGCACCTATTTTTTTTTTATTTAATTAAATAAATTTAATGAATCATTTCTAAACTTAACTGCCAGCCATTTACGGACTCAAAAAACATAATAATTGAATGCTATGTCTAATTTCCCAATATCTTGATAATAATTAGAAATTTGTAAGAAATATTTTTAAGAAGGTGCGTAAGATACTCGCTCGGGAGATCCAGATTCGATCCTTGGCTGAGATAATATCTTTCACATTAAAAAAGAGGGACTCTAAAAATGGCCAATTTTGGCTACACCTTTAAAACCTAGTTAATGTGTAATTTTTCATATCCAAAGATCATACATTCATGAAAAAAGCTTATTTACTTAAAAAAGCTCAGAAAATCTTCCAAAATAATAAAATAGGTTGTTTGAAACACTTTGAAACACTTTCCAAAAAAATTTATTTCTAATGAACGATGATAAATTTCAAAACTGATGTGTTTAAATTTAATCGATGTTAACACATTAAATACTGTAAGATTACATTACTAAGAAGATCCACAAATATATATTTTTATATTTATACACATACACAACGTGCACATACACGTTTATACACACGCATGCATACACACGTGCATACGCGCGTGCATACGTGTATGCGTCCATACGTAAATATTAAATTCTCATCTGGCATTATATTTCTATTTTCGTAGAGCGGAGATATGTGAGGAACAACAGATACAGCCTACCTCCCAAAGCAAACTTGAATGAGAATATGCCAAGTAATAATGACAATAGTGGAAAAAACGCTAGGTGCGTCCGATTAAACATCATGTGATTAGAAAACGCTAACTGTGAATCGTAAATCATTTGTGATTATATAAAAGAAAATGACATATTTATTTTCAGTCTCAATGCGGTCCCATGTGTGACATCCGTTTCTCGTGGCTCATTTGGTAGATACGCAGCTGCACGACCGCCTTGTTCTATGGCAAATGTGAGTGTAACATAAAGAATAATATAAAGAAATAGCTGAAAATGTTCTTTTTATTGTTGTCATATATGTGTATATTTTAATTATTAATTTTTCATAGATATAGTAATTATTTCATAAAACTTATGTATTAATGTATGTGTAAAATATATGATATATTATAGAAGAAAGAGAAAGCACAAAATATATCTTTTAATATTTTTAAAATTACGAAGTTTTGAAGTTTATAATGATTAAAGCTTGAATGTAATATTACTTTGGAAACTAATCATATAATGTTGGTTGATTTTCTTAGCTTTTCTCTTTTTCTTAATATTATAACAATACAGTGTGACTAATTCTATATATGTTCTATATATATTGACATTTTCTTTTAGATAATTCATAACACAGCGGTGCTTGGTCAATCAGCCGAGCATACCGGGTGAGTAAAATTCTCGCACTGGTCCTTGAGTTGCTTCAAGTCTGTTAGTTTATAATTTTAGTTAGTTTATAATTTTTTTTAATATTTAAAGCTCCTGAGTAATCAGTTGAGAACTCCGCGTTGACGATAGCGACGTACCATGAAAAATAGAAGCCCATTCACCCTTGTTCATCTTTACATAAGTGACATGTGAACAACGAAATTTTTTATTGTAGCTATTTTCGTTATTATGTGTTTAATCGTGCAGATATGACTTGTTTCGTACTTACCAGATTCATAAAAATGAGCGGCAGCTAAAATTATCTTTGGACATTATATGTGAAAGCATTTTTTCCACTTCTTTCAACAGCTGTTAAATCATGTGTTTTCTGCTTGAACAGGCTTTGTTTCATATGCCTTTTACAGCTATTTATTGACTGTCAGGAAGAGAAAGGATAGCAGCCGCTTTTTTCACAAGTATCTTAAAGCCATATCAGTGTTATTTTAGTCAAATATCTTTTTATCTGCAAAATTATTGCAATAAACTTTATTGTCATTTCTCGCCTCTGACGTCACGATTCCAATATGGTCACAGTGACTACTCAGGAGCCTTAATTAAAAAATTTGTGTAATAATAATATTCCATGAGAAAAATATCCTTGCATGCAATAATATATTTTTAATTTGCTAGAAGGTTATTCTTTTATGGTTTTAGAATGGAAATTTAATTTTTAGGAAATTTAAAGAGAAATTTTTAGTTATAAATATAAATTAGATTAATTAGCAGATGTAGCACGTTTTAGAAAGCGGAATTGTAAAAGAAAATTTATGAGGATGTATGTTGCTTGTATTTATATTTTTGTATTGTTGAATATTTTTATTTTTATAATGATTATTACCAAAGCTTTAATTAATTTTATTAAAAATGTATTTTATTAAAAACATATGCTCAATACATTTAAAATACTAAATAATCCGGAATACTTTAAATAATTCATAGTGATGATTATATTGATGATTATTAATCTGACTTCATTATTTGCAGTATTGAAAAGTTCATTTAGTTAGCAGATATATATAATAGTATACAATAATGATTTAATAATATTAGTATAATGTCGAAAAGTACAGCTTATTGAAACACTCTTTTTACACTAAACATGAATTTTATCTCTTATCGGAGCATATTTAGATATATCTTTTCGGATTATCTTAGGTTTATTTTCTGTTCTTGCGCTAGGATTGCATTAGAACTGAACTGAATTGAACTAGTGCAAGCCAGAACTGACAGTGTATGCAGACAAGGAATAGAAAATGTTCTAGACGGTATAAAATAAAAATGGTGTCTCATATTATTTATACGGAAATATTAGATTCGTCTGATGAAGATGAAAGTATAAATGCAATTCCATCATTAGGACTATTCATAATTGAAGATAATGGTACGAAATATTTTTTAAAATACTTATATCTTTATATCTTTTTTGATATTGTAATTTATTTTTTTTATTTATATTATTATATATATTATTTATTTATTTAATTTAATGTTCAATTGTTACGATTTTTAATTAATTAAATTGTGATTCGTATATCATTTTATGTTAGTGTTGTAAATATTTAAGAATTATGCGTGGATTCTCGCACTATTTCAAGCTCTGTTTTCTGTAGCTGAATTAATACACGCTGATGCTTGCACTGACTCTAGATCTAGTGCACAGCCAGTTCAATGAACTCGTGCATGAAGTTTGTTGCACTGGAATAAGAAACAATGCCATTGACATCATTTTGGAAACAGAAAATGGTACACTTTTTGAACTAATGTAACCAGTGCAGGAACAAAAACCAACCTGTTGATTACTCAAATTCCAGATAGATTTCATAAATATAAAATGAAATTTATTGATCTTATAGATCTATATTTTATATTAAGAAAACATAATTAGTACGAAACCACAAAAATATAAATCGACAATAGTTATAAATAAATATATTAAAAACAATCATGGCATAGTAGACAGCTCATTGGTCTACTGTGCTAGGTACGTTCCGGTTTGATTCTCGTCAGAGCCAAAATATTTACGCTCGTTTTCTTTTCAAAGACAATGGCAAATTATCGAAAGTAGTCTTGCCAAGAAAATCTTTCTATCAAAATTTATCGTTCGGTGCTAAATAATTATAAAGTATATATATATATATATATATATATATATATATATATATATATATATATATATAGTGATGGAAGAACAGTTGCAATACTTTAATGGATTTAGGAATACATTAAATATCCAATAAGAAAATTGGTTTTATGGAGATAACTAGGAGAGGAATTCTTTAATTGGATATTTGTTCCAAAATCCATAAAAAATAAAAATGTTGGAACTATTCTGTCCACCTGTGTATAATCACCATGCGCATTACAGGTATATGAGAGAAATCACCACGTTCGGACATGAGCAATAAGACTAAGAGAGATATTAAAAACGTATCTTCATTGATATTACATAATTTTATGACAACATATGTAATGTTGTTTTTTTAGTATTATTTTTTTCACATACTCTAATCGTAATATATATGCAGAATAACTAGAGAATTTACGTAATATACAAACCGAACAAAATTATTTTTTCAGAAAAAGTAAAAAGTAACGCCAAATTTAGGCGCTCCTAATTATTTTGTGTAAAAAACCTATTTTATTTATGTATCTCTATATCAATAAATAAGTCGTTTTATTCTATAGATGTAAAAAAACTGACGCAATTTCTAATTTCATATATAAAATAAAAAAAGATTTATAAAAATAAAAAGGTTTCATTATAATACATTACTTTGTAGTTGTCAGAAAATTTGATATAATTATTATATTTGTATATATTGTATATTAAAAATTCTGATACATCAAGTAATACTAAATCATATAAAAGATTTGATACAAAAAACTAGCATTAACTTATAAGTGTCAGTAAAATTTAATATTAATAAAATTATAAAATTATATTATAAAATTTAATAATTATTATCCTTATAATCATATATATGAAAAATTTAATTTCGAAACCTAGATACATCAAATTTTTATATTTTAATAAAACCGTATACATTGTACAATACTGAAACTATTTTTCAGTAGAAGTTAAATTCTTGATAGTTAAATTTTTCATAATATATTATAAGGTTTAATAATTAAATTTTATTGACAGCCATCAGTCTTTTAGATCAAATATTTTATATAGAAGTAATAAAATATTTATTTACTGATATCGAGATAATTAAATAAAATGTACTTTTTACATAGAAAATAATTAGGAGCACGTGAACTTGAACGTTATTTTTTAGAAAGACAATTTTTTTCAAAAGGGTAATTTTGTTCAAATGTTACATGTTTTTCTAATAACATTAATGAATATTTATTATTTATTATTTATAATTAACAGGTACATATTATAAAAAATATTAATATATTTATATTAATAAGTGTTGTTTGTTTAATATATACATTTATATATGTAAATATATATATATATATATATATATACGTGTGTGTGTGTGTGTGCGTGTGTGCGCGTATGTTGTGTATACATATATATATATATTTTTTTGTATTTCATATAAATATATTTGAAACTTTTTAAAATTATTTAAAATTATATATGTTTGAAAATTTCTATATATAAAACAATAATTTTTTATAAAAAAATATACAACTTTTTTTAGTGTTATTACGTTTTTCTAATTTACATTATCAATTTTCGTCTAATTATTTCTTCCAAATATTTCTTCCTGATATATATATATATATATGTATATGTATATGTATATGTATATATGTATGTATATACACACAACACACACACACACACACACACACACACACACACACACACACACACACACACACACACACACACACACATATGCATATAATTGTACCATTTTTAATTAATAGTCCATGATGGTGAAAAATAGTAAAAATAACAAAAAAAAAGATTATTATATAGAAACCAAAGATTTTTGGCTGAGAAATGCTTGTATTATCTATTTCTGTTTGAAACACATTTGAATCTAAAAATTTAGTTATTTTATAATTAATTGTATAATACATGATATTATATTTCAGCATCATAATTTATGTTTACAATAGAAATTGTATAATTTTCTCACGTTTTAGAGTTTATTCATAAAGCATATTAAATGCATATATAGTTGTATGAAAAAAACAAACTTTTACTTTTACTATATTTTATTATCATATATTATATAACGTAATGTTGTAAAAATTCTAAAATTATGTTTCTCTTTCTCTCAGAATATTTTGATAGATAAAATAAACTTTAATCTGTTTAAATTATACATCTAAGTTTCTATTTGTTTTAAATATAAAATTTGTTCTTTAAATATTAAGTTAAAATTATTACGTTAAATGTATTTGATTTAAATTTTGTAAAATTAAAAAATGAAAAAGTGATTTAAAAGTATGTACGATATGCCTTACTTTATATTTTTATACCTCTTAATTTTGATCTTTTATTCATTATTTTAATTTATGATTAATACAAATTCAAATTTTTGTCTTCATATTTTCATAAATTTGTTTTTGAGTTAGTTTTAGTTTGCATAAGTTCAGTATCTAGTAAACACAATAAAATCCCTGCTGAGGAAATAATTGCTACAAATCTGTTGAAATTCAGGACAAGATAGAGGAACATATAATTGCTATCGATTTTTTGTTTGTATTGTCATGATTTGTTGGGCAAGATGATTTTTCAGTAATGAGGACTACGGCAGTAGTACGTCACCACTTCCACCATTGAAGTTGGAGCGACCACGTTCTCTGAGCCTCTATTCCGAGGAAGAACAAAAGCAACGTAACCTCGAGATGAACACTGTTCCGACACCCATTATACCAGATAATCAAATAAAACCTTTCATCCCTGCCTTGCTGGAAGCAGAAAAAACCGAAAAAAACATAAAGCCGCCATCATGCGGTCAAGAAGTAACTACGAGCACCAATCAGCATGGCCATTTAGATCTCAAGTTTTATCATTCACCCTTGTGGTGAAATGATTTAATATGTATTTATTTTGTTTATCGTTTTTTGAAGGAATTTTAAAGAGAAGTGGATCAAATTAAATTTGATTTGTTCCTTTCTTATCTCTGACTAAATATGCGTAAAAAAGCGAGGTTTTAGTTTTCATATTTAAAATCAAGTTGATGAAGTTTATGATTTCATCAATAAGCTAATCGCGAGTTCGATTGAGTGCGCAGATTAAAGTCTGTTGTACATTAATCTATCTAGATATAAAAATATAATATAAATATCTTTATTGATAAAATGCTCAATATAGATTTCATTAAACAGTGTAATTAATTGTGGATGCTTTCCAGCAAGTGACATAGAAGACACAGTGTAATATCATGTTCAACACGGAACATTCCAACAGTGACACAGTGACACTATTCAATACAATAAAAATTTAAGTTTTAGCGTGTAATGCACATCAATACCATCAACATTTCAACAAATTATTTAGTAGCCATGCTCATTTTGGCATATAATCTAATATGAAGATTGTATCGCATTATATGAATGATTCCATGGGCGAAATTAAGTTTAGCTCTTGATCCAATATTTTTCAAGACTAGCTGAAAAAGAAATTAATGTGCTAAGTAGATTATAATTATAGTAAAATCTCTATTTAAGAAACTGTCTATTAAATAAACTATGATTTTATGTTTCATATTATGTAATTTCTAAATAAAATTTAAAAGACAAGGCTCCTGAATACTCAGTTGAGAACTCCGCGTTGAGCAATGTAAAATAGAAGCTCATTCATCCTTGTTCATCTTTATATAAATGATATGCGACGAAATTTTTTATTGCGGTTATTTTCGTTATATTCTTAATCGTGCAATGTGATTTGTTTCATACTTATCAAGTTCGTAAAAACGGGTGGCAACTAAAATTATTTTCGGACATTACATATAAAAAGCATTATTTCCACTTCTTTCAATAGCTGTCAAATCGTGCGTTTTCTGAACAGGCTTCATCTTACATGCCTTTTACAGTTATTTATTGATTATCAGAAAGAGAAAGCAACCGCCCATTTTCCGTCCAAGTATTTTAAAGCCATATATTAAAGCTATATTAGGTGTTATTTTCAGTCAAATATCTCTATTTGTAAAATTACCGCAATAAACTTTATTGTTATTTCCGCCTGTCACAATTCCAATATGGCCGCGGTAACTACTCAGGAGCCCCTTAATCTAAAATAATAATAAATATATAATATATATAAATAATATAATATATATAAATAATAATAAATATATAAAAATAAATATTTTTATGAAAAATTCAATTTATCTTATATAATTTATTTTTTTGTAGGATTAGATAGTAATTAATTAAAAAATTAAAAGTTATGTAATAAAATTGAAAAGTTCATAACTTTTAATCTAATTTAAACATTTTTAAATATAAATTTTTAACTTTAATTATTTTAAAACGCGTAAATTTTAACTTATTAATTTTTTTTTAAATACAAAATTTGGAAGCGTCTCAATTGACCACGTTGCAATTGAACACAGCGACCAATGCCTGGAAATTTTCTGTATCAACCAATCAAATAATTTTATTTTAAATTGGCCAATCGACAACGTGGGCAATCGAGCGCTACGCGATTAACACTCTGTCGGCCATATTGAATTTTTGCAAATGAGCTGAAAACTTGATTGGCTGACATTGCACATCCCTCGGAATCTTTTTCTTAAGTCCCGGTCAATAGGTGATTTAAGCCTTAAGCCATAAGAAATTGACCAATCAAAGTCGATTATTCTCCTATTCTTCGACTATGATTCGTCCATTTCTTATGACTCAAGACTTAAATCGTCTATTGTAGACCAGGACTTAAGGTCACCTTTCTTCTTACTATCATGGCCGTAATAACCAGCTGTAACCCGACCGTAACTATCGCGGTATATGTTACCGTGTAATTTATAATTTGGTTTCACGTATTCGAAAATGTACATAGAACTACGTAAGTGATCTCTCACCGTCGCATAATTTTACATCACGTGTAAGATATGTCGCGACATCGAGACGTCCGTTCTATGAATTACTCAGATGGTAGGTAGTACCACAATATGCGTTATGAATTAGTTCATTTTGCCAAATTTTTAATTATTAGGAAAAGAATTTCGTGATTATAATTTTTTTAAGATAAATTTTTTAATAGTAATTTTCTTTTATTTATTATTATTATTTTTTTTTTATTTATTATCTTATTAAAAATATGTATGAAAATTGGCAATTTGTGTTTCATCATGCTTCTAACTAATAGCAATAAAGCAATAAATAAGTAATAACTAATAAATAATTAATAGCAATAAAGCAATAAAAAGAAGCAATAAATTTCAAATTGATTGCTTCTGCTTGTCCTATATTTTTCCTGATGTATTATAAAAATAAAACATGTATTTTTTTCTCCAGAGTATGACGGCTATGATGATGTTTATGGACATTCAATGGAAGATGATTATTGTGTATCACCTAGTGGTATATATTTCATAATTTTTCTGGTACTCTTAGGCTGTGTTCCAAATTTATTGCTAAAAATTTATAATTTATGTAATGTGCATTATATATTTTTACTACTAATAATCAATTTTGGAACATAGTCTTGATATATAATAAAATAGTCAGTTTAGTAATTTCAAATATTATTATATATACAGTGGAACAATTTTTATTTGATCGAAGCAAACAACAAAATATTGCTTCATTCATCACAGAACCAGATATAGTAGAAGATAATGAAGATATTGATGATCCTTTACCAGTCTCGAATGAGTCTCGAAAATATAACTTTTCTGAATTAGAAAGAACTAAGTTAATGTCTTGTTTAGAAACAATTAGAAATGTTATAGGTGATACGGTACCTGATTCTAAATTAAAAGAGAAGATTATTCTATCAAATTTTGATGCAAACGTAGCACTTGATGCTATTTTAAAGGAATCATCACCGAAAAATATCTCTGGTATGCTTATTAAGTCATAATAGATTTTAAAACTAAAATATCTGTTAATACATCAGAAAATCTTGAAATATATTTACAGATTCAATGGCGAATAAGGAACAATTAGAACGATATCCAGGTATATATTGTATAAGATCACATTTTATATGTATTCTATATTATATTAGAATAATATGAATATTTAGAACAGTTTAATGATTTTCCTTTCTCTTTTTTCATGTTTTCTCTATTGGACTTCATCGGTAAGGTAAGGTGTTTTAGTTGATAAATCTAACACATCTATGTTTACAATACCTAAATTTTCTTTCAACAAACAACATAATTTATTTAAAGATTCTACTTTGATTATGCATCAACCAAGTAACATAAATAATTCAAAAGATGTAAAACATTCCCGGAAAACTTTTTCATCATTAGCTGAACTTATTTCTCATCATACAGAATCCATAAATTTAGAAACAAAAATATCTTCTCAAAATGATGCGAATGAACAGTCTTCCAATTCTTTAGCTGCTTTAACTGCACATTTGCAAAAGTCTAATATAATTAATAATAATAATAATATAGAATCTGAGGAAAGATACCAACCATCAATCTCACAATTTGTTATTCCAAAATTACCTATTAAAGAAAACGATAACGAGAAAAGAAATATACAATTACCAAAATTTTATAACAGTAAAAATAGTAAAAGGCAGTTAATATCTACAAATATTTTAAGCAAAAATGAAATTGATTTGCTCCAGAAAGATTTTTCAAATATGGATATCACAATTCCAGAAAGCATTATGAGAAATACAAATTCGGAAAAAAGATTTAAAGATTCAATAAATGTTGTAAATGACATTTGTACTCTATCATCTGATGATTGGATTGATTTAAGTACTGCTCTTAAGGAAGCAGAATTTTTAACTGTCAATGCTTTTAGTAAAACTAATTTGACTACTTCAGAAAAATATTATGATATGCATAATTTAGAAATATGCATTGAAGATGATAGAGTAACACCAAACATGTTACCCGTGACTTTAAATTTATGTGCCTTGAGAAATGTTAAACTCCCGTGTATAAAAAAAAATGTTTCGGTATTTGGAAGAACTTTATGTAGGAAATGGAAGATCAAAAAACCAGTTCTTAAAGTCATTGTGCAACATTATAACACAGTTAAACCTTTCGATTTTTCTATTCCATATCAATATTCAAACCGACAGTGAAGTGCATCTAAAAGATGGAATAAATATTATTATATATAGAAATATTTAGAATAACATTTTTTGAAAAATATATGATAAAAGTATAATTGTATAATAAAAGAGATACTTAGATTTTAATTATATGCTTTTATACTTTTAACCATATGACTAATTAGCTTTTATTATTTTATATTTATAATAGAAAGAATTAAAGAAAATATTTTTAAATGAGTTATATGATATATGCGCGCGCGTGCGTGTATGCCATACACAATGATGTTTCATACTATAATAGTATAATGCTATGATCTTTTAAATATCATTTCTATTATTGGATATTATTATTTAATTATAATTAATATTATTTTTAATATTAATATAGTTATGTTTATAAATATTATAGTTTATCTTTCTTCTCTCCTATAACCATCTTAACACATCTGAGAATAAATTTCATGATAGGTAAATTATCACCAAAACCTACGTTAAAACTTACAACACCGTCTACTGTAAAAGTTGTGCCGACTGGAACAAAACCTGTTGTAAAGGGTTTTGATTTAAGTGGTATAGAAAACGCAGATTTATTGAATCCACATTGCGACAGTCCAAATAGATCTAATCGGAATAGTCCTGAAATTAAGCATAAAGAAGATATTGCACAAAAAGAAAAAAGAACAATCTCGCCAAAAATGAATAGTCCAAGATGTCAATCACCTGTATTGAATCATTTAACATCAGAATTAGATTTCAAAGTAAAATCTAATGCATCTAACGAAGAAAAACTGAACATCGAAGCAATATATAAGAATAAAAGAGGTGACAGCAAGGAACAGCTTCATTTAGTGGTTGTAGGACATGTTGATGCTGGAAAAAGCACATTACTCGGGCGACTACTTTGCGATTTAGGTCAAGTCTCACAGAGACTCTTCCATAAATATCAACAAGAGAGCAAGAAAATAGGAAAACAGTCATTTGCCTATGCTTGGGTATTTGATGAAACTGGTGAAGAAAGGTAATTATACAACATATATTATAGAAGATGCAGGAAAATATATCAGTTATAATACAACTTTAATAGAGAACGAGGAATAACAATGGACATAGGCCACTCAAAATTTGAAACAGACACAAAATCTATCACTCTCCTAGATGCACCTGGCCACAAGGATTTTATTCCAAATATGATAATTGGTGCTACACAAGCAGATGTTGCCTTATTGGTGGTTGATGCAACCAGAGGCGAATTTGAAACTGGATTTGACAGTGGTGGACAGACACGCGAGCATGCCCTATTGTTACGTTCTTTGGGTAATCTTCAGTTCTGTAATTTTAATTATAAAAAGTCAACATATTTAATATCAATTATTCTATATTTTTAACTTTTAAAATTCTTGTTGAATATTTAGGAGTATCGCAACTAGCTGTAGTTGTTAACAAGCTAGACACTGTAAATTGGTCTAAGGATAGATTCAATGAGATAGTAGACAAAATGAGTGTATTTCTGAAACAAGTTGGTTTTAAAGATACCATCACTTTTGTACCTTGCAGTGGTTTATCTGGAGAAAATATTGTAACAAAACCAAAGGAACAGCTTTCTAATTGGTAATATTTCAATATTCTCAATATATGATATATTTCAATATTCTCAATATATGATATATTTCATTATATTTAATATATATGGTTTCATCTTATATATAAATCATTTTATAAATAATTTTAGGTATACCGGACCTACTTTAGTTACTGTTATTGATAATTTTAAGTGTCCAGAGCGTCCTGTAAATAAACCATTCCGTTTCTCAGTGAACGATATATTTAAAGGTACTGGATCAGGATTCTGTGTATTTGGTCACATTGAAACAGGTATGGTATCTTTGGGTGACAAAGTTTTAATACTACCTCAGAACGAGATTGCAATTGTAAAAGGTTTGTAAACCAAGTTTATATTAGACTTCTGCAATAGAATGAATCAATATTATATATTACACATTTAAACAGGTCTTCAAATAGATGAAGTTTCAACGGGAAATGCATTCGCCGGTGATCATGTTGTATTAACATTGGCAGGAATTGAGCAGCAAAACGTGGGTATTGGCAATATCATTTGTAATCCGCAGAATCCGGTACCTGTAACGACCTGCTTTCAAGCGCACATAGTAATATTTGCGATAACAAAGCCGATCACGAAAGGTCTTCCAGTAGTAATGCATCAGCAGTCTTTAATACAACCAGCGATTATTACAAAGTTAATAGCACAGCTTCATCGAAGTACTGGAAATATAATCAAGAAAAAACCTCGCTGCTTGTCGAAAAATTCTAGTGCCATCATTGAGGTCACGACACAAACACCAGTCTGCATGGAACTATACAAAGATATTAAGCAACTAGGTAGAGTTATGTTACGATTAGAAGGTACTACTATCGCAGCTGGATTGATTACAAAGATTTTGTAAGTTTGAATGTTTCAAACAAAAGTTGTATGGTTTGATGAGATGTAAATAAAATCTCAAATAATGCAATGCGATTTATATACACAGGCAAATTTT
This sequence comes from Pogonomyrmex barbatus, assembly GCF_055798465.1. Taxonomy (NCBI): domain Eukaryota; kingdom Metazoa; phylum Arthropoda; class Insecta; order Hymenoptera; family Formicidae; genus Pogonomyrmex; species Pogonomyrmex barbatus. The sequence continues at coordinate 14,375,296 of NW_028297116.1, forward strand.
ACTTAGATCTGTCATATACATGTATTACTATCGTATTTATACATCATATAAAATAACATATATAAATCCTATAAGAATTGCTACTTTATTTATAATACTATGAGGTATTTCATTCAATTATTTGAGAATTGTTTCTTTTTAAAATATCAATAGAATTTATGATTGTAATATTTAACTATGTGAAAGGAGGGAATCTAAAAATGATCAATTTTGATTGTAAACGACACTTTTAAAACCTATGCAGTTATCATTTTGAGAGTCCATACATTCATGAAAGAAAGCTTAATTATCTAAGAAAGCTCAGGAAAGATAATAAAATAAGTTGTTTGAATGTTTTGTAAAAAAAAAAATTTGTTTTTAATGATAGATTTTAAAACTAGTACACATGCGCGTGTGGCCCCACATATATACACACAACACATAAGGATAATTCATTTTAATCCATTCAGCCGAATATCTTGAAAACTGAGATCGGCAAAAATGTTTCAAACAAAAGTTGTATGGTTTGAAGGGGGAGATAAGATGGTGTCATTGGTTTGACTTTTCCCCAACTTTTTTAGGTAAATAAGCTTTCTTTCATGGAACTTTGAAAATGATAACTGCATCAGTTTTAAAAGTGCCCGTTGACGGTTCACGGCCAAAATTGGCCATTTTTAAACTCTCTCTCCTTTGTTTCATTGAAATCTTTATCTTGTCTCTACTTTTCCTTTCTGAAATGAATGCTATTCATAACACGTGATGCATTTTTTATCATAGATTTTTATTTAAATGTGAGAGTAGCTATATTTATAAGAACAACAGCAAATGCTATAAATAACAAAGACAATCTGAGTAAAAAAATGATAAATAGTAATATTTATCTTGTAATCTTTATTTAAGCTAGATTCTGATATTCATTGTCAGTACTAAAAAGTCTATAATATATGTGATAAAAACTATATATTTTCAATAATGATAATGAATAAAAAATGTAACTTTGATAATAAAGGTAACTTGGTAATTGTTATTGCTTTGCACGTATTGCAGATATAATATAATTCAATGTTTAGTACATATCTAATAAAGATACATAATTACATTTTATCCATTTCTTATATTATTTAATGATAAGAATATAGATTCTCTTATTACATAACAACATAGAAAATAATTGATAAAATAAAATAACTGTATCCATATTCATTTTTTGACATATACATATCGACATAAAAAAAAAGTATCAGATCACTAAGGATTTGCGTTTTTTTTTAATACATGTTGGTTATAAAATTAATATTTTATAAAAACTTATGTACTGAGAACAGTAAGAATAATTTTCAACATATTAAATATTACATATTAACTACTTTTTTATAAGATGTGAAACCAATTGATATAAATGTGTATTGATATAAATGTGTATTGATATAAATGTTTCATTTTCCAATTATATCCTAATTTTAATCTCAATCTATTTTATTTTTTCTTATTAAAATAATTGTATAAAACATTCTTTTTATTTTGTGCAACTGCTACAACCTCCAAAAAATGGAATGTCAACATTGTTTCCTGTATTTGGTCTACCAAGCCTACGTGTTGATGGACGTGACCTACACATAATAAATAATAGCAGAAGTCATTACACGTTTACACGTTTTAATTATTTAGCATAAATATTTCAAACAGATACCATACCCGGAACCTGGATAATAATCTCTACTATATTGATTTCTTGATCTGTTTGTGCCAATATTGACCAGTGTCTGAAAACTATTTTCAGAGTAACGTTACATGTATAAAAAAGAAAATAATACAGCTAATAAATCAAAAAAATCATGATTTGTCGCATAATCATAGATTATAATATTTAAGCAAATTATAACACGTACAACATAATAACCATATAAATTATTCCTGTAAAAAATGCGAAAACTCTTTTTAATCCCCATGGAGTTGATTTCATCACATCACCATCTACAAATAAATTAATATAAAATTTTTTTGTTCACAATAAATAAATTACAATGTATTACCATTTGTTATGTAAACCATGTTCAAAATGACACATTTATTGACAAAATTTTATGTAAATATGGAGTTTTTTATCATGGATTTTCATGTGTATAGCAAATTAATCATCTCATAGATATAAGGATGCAGAGATAGGGCATAAACAGTAAATTTTATACTGAAATGCTTAAGGGCTTAAGGCTTTGTCACATAAAAAAACTTAAGCGGCGTCTACAATGAGACTTTAAGACGTAAGCTTAAGAAATTGGCTAATCACAATCAGTTATTCTTCTATAAATTCTTCTATAAAAGATTATGATTGGCCAATTTCTTAAGTCTTACGCCTTAAAATCTCATTGTAGACACCGCTTTAAGCAGTAACCTTAAGCCTAGTCTACAATAACACAACATTGGGTGCTTTCCATTTAGTGACACAAGTATCGTTTTGTTCTTGTTACTTATTGAATGTCAAGAAGGATATTTACAATATTTATGTCGACTTGTGTCACTAAATGGAAGGCATCCGTAAGAACTGGAGCACACACTTCTGCATAATGCATTACGTATAAAAAAATGAATCGAATATTTCATCTCCATTGTAGAGGGGGAGGGATAGAAATGGAGGACTATGATTGGTTCATTTTCTTATGCATTATGCGTTATGCAGAAATGTGTGCTCCGGCTCTAAACCAGCCCTTAAATATAAAAATTGATCATGAATACCGCCTATGATACATTTAAAATTGTATAATAAATATTTGTATCTTTTATAATTTCTCTTTCAGTCTTTCATCGGCAACACTCTACTCTTTTTACTTTGTTGTTAGTTGGATAATGTTGAACTTTCAGCGTGCCTTCGTTAATTTGTTGTATTCATCGAAAATCGATGGAGAAGGGATAAAAGCTAGCTTTGTTTCGCTGCATAAAAGTGCATCTTTACATTAAATTTGCTCAGAATTGTCGATCTTTAATAATATCTTATCGACAATGGTTGTGTTTCAGCAAAGAAAGCAAATCAGTGAGCGTTTAGTAATTTTTCAATATAATTGGTTCTTGCCTTTAGATCTTTGATCTAAGTGTTGAATTTAAGGCTGCGTTCCGATATTCACTGCCAGTACTGAAAATCTATAATATACGTGACCTGAACTATATATTTTCAGTACTGGCAGTGAATATCGGAACGCAGCCTAAATGTAGAAACTAATCATAATAAAGAATCACTAAACGCTCACTGATCTACTGATCTGCAGCCATTGGCATGCTTTTACAAGAGGTTATGATCATTCTAGATAATACTTCAAGAACAGACAATATCATAGCATTAAAAATACTAATTTATATAATAAATGAAATTATATACTTACGAGATGAATCTTTGTTGTTAACAAAAGTGATTTTGATATTGCTAAAACTAATTCATATATTAATGAAGCTGATTACATAAGAATGTCTTTAAAATTCTTGAGATATTCTTTAAATATAGAAAGACATAAGTTTTGGAGATTTTATATTCGTTGTTTATCGACTAATAGTATAAATGATCCAATACATGGAGTATCAGTATCTCAAATAAAACAAATTTTGAAGCAAAAACATATTATTACCATTGAAGGACATGCATGTATAATCATCGAATGTTCTCTATGTGAGTCTGAAAAATCTAAAAAGGCAAAAATATACATTAATAAAACAACAGGTAAAGAAAAATTATGAAAGAACAAATTGATGGAATTTATGTAAATATATAAAATTAAAATCTTTTGTAAAAATTTATTCCAGGATATTTTATGTGTGATAAATGCAATTTGAAAGGAGAATGGAACATATTGGAGAAGTTTTTATTAACAAGATCTACCAAAGTAAATAATAAGGAAGTACAGAAGGAATTGGAAGCTTTGAAAAATACTACAAAAATTCAAGGAAATTATATTTCAGAATGGAATAATATAACAAAACTCAATCAAGAAATTGCCTATTTATCACCAGAATTATATGAAAAAGTTCTACATATATTTTCTCTTCCAGTGAGATAATATAAATTTTATTGTTTACATGTGTGTGTGTGTGTGTGTGTGTGTGTGTGTGTGTGTGTGTGTGTGTGTGTGTGTGTGTGTGTGTGTGTGAGCACATACATATATGTATATGCATATATATATATATGTGTAACATGTATATATAATTATAATTACATATATACATACAAACTATACACATACACACACACACACACACACACATACACACACACACACACACATATATATATACACACACACATATATTTTCGCTACATATATTAATGAAAATTATTACAGAAAATTCCACAAGAGGATATTTTACAATTAAATGGTATATATGTGACTGTGCCAACATCATTATACTTTCCATTAATTGCTTTCAATAATATTGTGGGCTATAAAATCCTTTCTAGTCAATCAGAATTAGAACAAACTGTACCTAATAGCAATGTTAGTGGATTTATCATTTATAAACAAAAGGGTACCAGAAGTGATGGAACTGCAGTAGTTGTACCAACAATACATGATTTATTAGCATTAGTATTTCAAAAGGCAGCAAATGTAATTATCTGTTTGCCATATAATTTGCAAAACTTGCCTCAGCAATTATTGCCAAGTTTTGAAAATTTCAAAAAATTAATTTTGTGGTTTGGAAATGACGAACCTAGCTGGTATACAGCCAGACAATTTGCTAAGAAATTAAATGAGAAAAGATGTTATTTCGTGAGACCAATTGACATACAACCTAGACCAAAACTAGCTGCTGACAAAGGCTATGATCTTAAAAATATTTTAATGAATGCACAACCAATATGGCACAAGAGTATTACTACTTTTGATGATCTCAGACAAGATATATTATGTGATTTGCAAAATATAGATAGAGTTCAAGGTGTAAAATGGAAAAGATATCCTGTCTTAAATCGAATTTTAAAAGGACATAGAAGAGGAGAATTTACAATCCTAACTGGTCCAACTGGTAAAATAATAGATAACTATTAAAATAAGATAGTTTATATTATAAATTATTGATTATATTTTTTACAATCAACAAATTTAGGTAGTGGCAAAACAACGTTTATGAGTGAATATTCACTAGATTTAGCAATGCAAGGTGTCAATACATTATGGGGTAGTTTTGAAATCAGAAATGCTCGTTTAGCTAGAACCATGTTACAACAAATGGCAGAGGTGTCTCTAGAAGATAACTTAGATAAATTTAACACATATGCAGATATTTTCAACAAATTACCGATTTATTTTATGACTTTTCATGGTCAGCAAAACATCAAAGTTGTTATGGATGTATGACTATGTATATATATGTATATGTATCTACAATATTATTTATAAACAAAAACTTTTAACGTATATAACTTTTTGCTCTTTTATTTCAGGCAGTTGAACATGCAACATATGTACATGACATAGCTCATGTGATAATCGATAATATGCAGTTTATGATGGGGATATCAGAAGAATCAACTGACAGGTGAGATAAATATTTTGTTTTTTCAAAAAATTAATTTTATTTATATAGCATCGTATTATAGATTTTGGAAACAGGACAAGATCATAGCAGAATTCAGAAATTTTTCTACAAAGTATAATTGTCATGTTACATTAGTTATACATCCAAGGAAAGAACGAGATGAAGAATTAACAACTTTGTCTATTTTTGGTAGTGCCAAAGCAAGTCAAGAAGCCGACAATGTATTAATTATACAAGATAAAAGACTTACTAGTATAAAAGGAAAAAAATATTTACAGGTACAATTATATTTGCAAATGTTAAATGGTATATCTTTTAATCTTCAATATAATAAATTATTTTATCTTGTGTGTTATTAGGTTGCAAAGAATAGATATAGCGGAGATTTAGGTATAATGATTCTAGAATTTGATAAAACCAAACTAAGTTATGCACAAAAAAAGAAAGTAAAGTTAGAAGTAGATAAGACAGAAGATAAAAGAGGAGACAACAAGGAGGAGATAACAAAGAAGATAAAAGAAACTCATATCCTCCAAGTAGAAAGATGAATGGTAATGTTGTAATCAAAATACTGGAAATTTATCAATTGATATAAATTTTGATAACATAAAGTATAAATTTTGTATAAATTTTTCTACATGATATATAATTTTTTTGTATGAAACATGAGATAAAGAAAGAGGAAAAAATGAAAAACATGTTTATAGGTTTAATGAAATTATATGATTCATATTGCATATGATTTCTGTTTTATCGATTGTGCACATCCATGGGATTGTGATAAGGAAAAAAAGAAACAGAAGCATATAGTTAAGTCATTTCTCAGTATATTCCGTTTAGATTTTCGAAAAAACTACGTAAAAACATGCGCGAATAAATTATAACGTATTAATTTTATATCAGTGAAGATGGTTTTTCAAAGATGCTTAATCATTTATTTCGTCAGTCTTTTTGGCTGGTTGATTACATGCGACGTGATCTCGAAAGAACCGACTGTGTTAATCGCTATTCTAATCAGAAATAAGGCACATACATTGCCATATTTTTTGAGCCTGTTGGAACGACAAAATTATCCAAAAAATCGAATAAGTTTGTGGTAAGTGATAAGACATAACCTTTCATCTTCGGCAACAATATTCTAAGGCTACGTTCGGAAACATCCATCCCATGATTCCGTGTATCTTTTATTTTTTTACCGAATCTTAAGCAAGGATAAAATGATAAGTGGAGGTATTCAGGACATTTCTAAACTTAGTGTCAAACATGCTTACTATCTTCGGATTAATAGCCTGCCGGAGATTAATTTTCCAAGAAAACAGAAAAAAATAGAAATGTTGAGTAAAATAGTTAATTCATTGGCATATCAAATATCTTATTGGTATACTATTATGTTAGTATTCAATTCTTATATTTAAGATCGTCTTAAGATAACATTTCAACCAATAGGATAGCTGTATGAGCTTATTTAAGACGATCTTAAATATAAGAACTGACTATGAATACCGGCCTTTAAAATCGACGCATAAGACAACGTGTGCACGCGCATGCGCGCGTGTATACAGGATGTTTCATTTTAATCGCTCTAAGTAAACAATTCGAAAAATGATGATTCAAAATTCTGTTCGCGCTTCCGTGCGTTAACAGTAAATTAAGTTTGCAAATGCGTCTCTATAAGATAAGGTCGTTCTGTGGTCGCGCTTCTGTGCGTTATCGCACAATTAGTTCTAAGACCCTAAAAATAAGTCCGTGACAAAGTTACGTTTCCATAAATCACACGCATTGTACAAAGTGTAAATAGTTGTAAATAAACAAGTAATAAAACCGATGAATTGTAATTAGCCGAGTCTCAAACCCCCCCCGAATCCGCACCGGCGAACGAATCCGTGGCGTTGGAAGGCCGTTACAAATTCAATAACGGCGAAATTAGCAGTTTAATTAATACATAAAAAATATATAGTTGAAATACGAATATTTTTGTGCTTACAATACGAAAGTTTTCTATTAATTGTTTTAGGATACGCAGCGATAATAATATTGACAACACGATCGACATACTGAATGAATGGCTCAGTTCACGAGATAACATGTATCACTTGCTAAATGTTCATTTGAATGCATCGTCGACGGGTTTTGAGGACGAGAAAACGATCGCTGATTGGTCGCCACGTAGGTTCGCACATGTTATAAATTTACGTGAGCAGGCTCTTAATTATGCAAGAGAAATATGGGCGGATTTTATCTGGGTGAGTTTTTATTTTATTCTCTTAGGATGACTTTAACCAAAGTATTTATTTTAATTCAGCAATTAATTCGATTGGCAAAATTATTTAAAGCAAAATTATTTAAAGCAAAATTTGTAATTATTTTTATTATCCTCTTTATAATTTTGTTTATATATAATAATTTATAAGAGAACACCGTTTCAATTACCCGGAAAATAAAAAAAAGTTAACAATAAGTATGATAAGAACAGTTATCTTATAAATAAGCACAAAAGCATTGCTAAATATATCCAGGTTGGAAATAATAAAAATAAGAGATAAGTCCGTCCAAAATATAATATCAGCATTTAAAAACTGTTTTGCGATACATGGAATTCCAGAATTCCATGTGTCTCAAAACAGTTTTAATTATAGATAATAGGCCTTTTGATTCATACAAATTTAGAGCATTGCGGAAGATTTTGAGATACAAATTAAGTCTACATGTAATATCAAATCCACATTATTCTAAAAGCAATGATCAAGCAGAAAGTGGCGTAAAAAGCGAAATTTTTCTTGAAAAACAATAGATTTAAATATAACATTACTAAACTACAGGAATACTGAAGTAACAAACATAGGTTACTCTTCGCAATTATTAATGAATCGAAAATTAAAAACTAAGTTATCAAAGTTATCGAAACTAAGTTATTGCAAAAATTATTAAATAATATGAATGTCAATAGAAAACAAATTCATTCCAAGCTAATTAATAAACAAAATAAATGTAAGGCATACTATGATAAGAAAGCAAAAAAACAATCAGCATTCAAAATAAATCAAAATATATTATTTAAAAAAGAGAGTATATAGGAACCTGCTATAATAGTCAGAATAGGTAAGAAATCATATATTATAATCATATTTTATAAAAGACAGTAGGGGTTAGATGAAACAGTAGTCAGATTAAGCAGTCTTGTTTTAAGCTTGTCACAAAACCGTTATACGTGTCAAGTTGTCAAGACGAGAAAAATGAAATCTTTAATATATAAAACGAATATTATGATAACAAATCTAGATCCTACGCGATGATGATGAGGCAAGTGAAAATCCAGCAGGAAATGATTCAGATGTAAGCATAGGGAGAGAGAATGATCAAGTGAGTGAAAGCACAAGTGCAAGATCGCAAAGAAATATGAGACACTCTAGTAGATTTAAAAATTTTATAACCTTCTTTAAGTAAATAATGTTGAATAAAGAAAATCTTAGAAAGGGAGGTGTAGAGGTTGGTAATGTGGATGAGTAGCGCTTAAGGGCGCAGCAAGTGCTGAACGAGGGGAACAGATTTCATGAAAGTAAATTACATTTGTTTCTATATACCGGATGAACTTATAGCTATATAATGATTGATAGAATTTTATGACTAATAAACATGTGTTTATAAGAATTATATCGTGTTAATATCTAATAAGTTATTTTAAGAAAACAAAATATTTCATTATTCTCTTCTCTTCTCTAATAACATGTTAGAATTAAGATTAGTTTCAAAATTTAAATGTTAGTTATAAGAAAAGAAAATCTTTATTAGGAAGTTATTAAGAAAGATTAATTTATAGTTGACTTAATATAAAAACTTAATATAAAATAAAACTTAATATAAGATAAAAACATGCGTTAACAATGCCAAATCTTTTGTAGTAAATATACACATGTACATCGTCGCTATTATTTACACAGACATTTTTATTGCTTAAATTTGTGTAACAAATGAGGAAATTCATAATAATATATATGGATACGCCATGATCATACGAGAAGCAAATTAAATCGCGCAATACATGGTATTAATGTTTGTATGTATATGATGATATGTTACGAAGATAAGTAGCATATCCGTACCTCGGCTTTCAATAGGCCAATATTAGGACATATTACCTTTTTGTCACATGTCAATACACATATGGACATTAAAAATTCCTTGATAAAAAAGTATTTATTGCAGATGCTGGATGCCGATGTTTTCTTGACCAATCCGAATACTATGCGTGATTTGGTATATAAGGGACATACTGTCGTGGCACCTTTGTTAAAATCGGACGGCATGTACAGTAATTTTTGGGCTGGAATAACAGCAGAGTATTATTATATGCGAACAGAGTTCTATGAACCGATTCTCTTTCGCGAAAAAATTGGATGCCACAACGTACCTATGATTCATACCGCGATTTTCATAGATCTAAGAAGACGAGACTCCGATCGTCTTACCTATAAGACTGACAAACTAACAGATTACGATGGACCTATAGATGATATCATAACATTTGCTGTAGGCGCAAATAAATCAGGTGAATATTTAAACTTATCATTTATACATATTTAGAATTTGGAATAATGAAATTAGTCCATATCCTAATCTATTTTTTTTTAATTATTGACTTTTTAAATTTTAAATTTTATTCTAAATTTTAATTTTAAATGTAAGATATAAAAATAATTTTCAACTATGAATTGAGATAAATTAAGAATAACTCTCTCTTTTGCAGTATATTTTCTTTCTTCATATTTTTGTTTATTTAAAAATTTCTTTTTTTTTGTCAATAAAAAGTTAGATTTGTTTCTCGAATATAACAAGTTTTTACTGTAATTATAGAGTATTATAATTGTGTTATAGATGTGCCATTGTTCGTGTGTAATGAGTACATCTACGGCTTCGTCATGGTGCCTTTGGAGAATGAGGAGACTATTGCCGAAGATATGCAACGATTGATTAATACAAAAGTTGAAATGTTGGGTAAGCTTATTTCTCTAAAAAGAATAATATAATTAATATAAATAAATAGTAATTAAAAAATTAATAAAAATACATGAAATATAATTGAAATAAACATTTAAGTAGAGATCGATTTTGTTTTTATTAATACTATTTTTTTATTTATGTTTGTTAGATATTATTTTGATTGATAACACAAATAATTCAGCGCAAGTTAGCAATCGATATACAGTGGCTAAATATTGTTAAAATTGACAATATTTTTTATTGGATACATGATATCTAATTAAAAATATAATATTGTATAATTATATTGTCGCATTAGTATTAATATTAATCAATATAGTGCATTTGTGTGTGTTTTATGCAGCATTTAGTAATTATTTGCCGTTGTCGGACGATCTAAAAAAATTTGTGGTATATCCAGAAAAGGACACTCTGGGTCTGGATCATATCTACATGATAAATTTGATAAGAAGACCAGAGAGACGTAAAAGAATGCAAAGGCTCTTTGAAGAACTGGGTATTCGAGCAGAAATTATCGATGCTGTGGACGGTAGGTAAGTCATACGGAATTATAAATAAATATACTTTTTAAATATATAATCCGTTTTATAAGAGCATGATTGACATAACTTTTAGTTATTTATTAAAAAAATAAAAAATTTTACATCTGTACTATAATCAATGTTACAATGCTTTTATAAAATAAATCATTGCATCGTTCAATCATTGCTATTATCAATTATTTATCTACATCTTCGAGAACATAATTTCTATCAATTTTACAGCATAGATTTGAGGTAAAGATCGCCATATCCCATTCAATAGAGAAAAGTTGCAAACATATTGCAGAATTTCATTGAGGTTGCATATCATTATTGTATCAATTTACAATATTGCCTTGCATTCATACATAATTTTTCACACATGTACAAATGTACATATACGCGCGTGTGTACATACATGTATAGAATATTCAATTAGAATATTTAATTAATTCACTGAAATAAAACTAATTTAAAATAAATGTTGTAGGATTTCATGAGTACATGGAACTATAATATTAATTGATTTGCAGAACCACTGTCGCGCCACTGTCAAAATTTTTTAGATGGAATCAAATAATTTGCTTTATATAATATTTTACTATTTTTCTAATTATTCTGAATATAAAACCATATTAAGGTGAAGTTATCAAAAAGATAATAATTTACGAGATTTTTTTATACTGACTTTTTTATTCTGGCCTATTTTTATATGAAATATAAAATATGTCATAGGGTATTCATTGTATTATAATCATAGCTTTATATATTTTTGTATACAGAATAATTAAATAAATTATTTCATTTATTAACTATTAAATAGTGACATATATTTATTGTTAATTCCAGAAAATTTTTATTATCAAATTTACATTCTCTACTTATTTAATTTTATTTTATTATTCTTTCTTATTCCATTTCCAGGACTTTGAACAAGAATTCTCTAAAAAAATGGGGTATAATACCAATGCCAGAATATTCAGATCCTTATCATAAAAGGTGAGAATAAATGAATAAAGAATTTAATTTAATGAATTATATCATTTAAATTGAACTTAAAAAGAAATAATTATATTGTATATGTATATCTAAAACTTCACATTAATGGCGAATTTATTGATTTCAATGATTTTGATACATGTTGTTAAGAGCATTCTTCCGAATAATCTTTTTTTATGAGAAAAGTGAAAATCTCTTAAAGATTCTCTGATATCCGTACTTCAGAGAAATATGAGACTTCATTGTCCGAAGAATATCCTGATGGAAAAGGACGATGTTCATGCAAGTCTTGGCTGCCGCCATCATATTCCTTCTCCGTTGTTTCTTTGCTTATAATTGCATTAAGGATTCTATGAATGTGAAGACTTTGGTACATGCTTTCAGTATTACTTTGAGTTATAAATTTTCAAGCCCTCCTTCGATTAAAGGAACCTCTAGCACTGCCTTTAATTTCTCTCATTGTAGAATTTATTTTCTACATTGCATCATTGTATGCGTGAGATCATCAAGTCTCGTCATAATGGGCGCAGATAGAAGGACCCTTCTTATTCTGTGAAAGTACAGAAGTGCAAAAAGAAATCATGTGTTATAAGTTGTATCAATCTATATGTTATGTCTTCATGTCTATCAACTTATTCTTAGAGCTTTCTAGGAGGATCAAGTATCGCATTCTTTTGCCTGAGAGAGTACAGTAAAATCAAGTAGATTACATATAAACACCTTTTTGACTCTTCTCGGTCCTCTCAGATTCGGCATGATCCTGCAAAACAGATTCATGTATCGCTCGGATTCTTCTGAATTAATTTCTAAATCGTTCGATATTTAGTAAACAAATATTAACAAAAGAAGTTTATAAAATATAAATTTATATTATTGTTGGATAATTTGCTAATGTGTATATATATATATATATATATATATATATATATATAGTATACAGTATATGTGCTACATGTATGGCAGTATGTATAGCAGAACCCCTCTTTCCTCTCATTCCCAAGAAAAAAACCCAACACTAATTTTAGTTCAAGTTTCAAATCAGAAAAGTTTGATTAGAGGTGTTTTATTTCTGATTTAAAATTAAAATTATATAAAGTTAAGTTAGGACACATTTTTCCAGGTAAAAGAGATTCATTTGTTTTCTCGCCCACACTGTACTGTGTACTGTACTGTGTCTACACATATTAGCAAATTAATTATCTTTTAACACTGATATAAATTTTTCAAATTTTCTTTGTTAATTAACAATATTTTAATAATATTTTAATAAATTATGCCCGCTGATTAAAATCTTCAAAATATTATGGTAATGACTATGATAATATATCTTAAAAATATTGATATCAGAAAATGATCGCTATTTCTAAATAATTAAAATCTTATTTTACATAAAATTTGATTTATTAATAACTTTTTAATATATATCGAGCGACGGTTGAAATCTTTTGATGATATCAGGAGAGTATTCTTGACAACATATATCAAAATCATTGTGAGCTCGCTATTAATAAGATGTTTTACCATATTTATTAATATATCTATATAAAATCTAATATAAGATTTGTAAATACAGAATTATGTGCATTACATATTTCCTTTATAACTAAAATAAAATGTTTCTTATAATAATTAATCTCCCATTGTGTAGACCGATGACAATGGGCGAGATTGGCTGCTTTCTCAGTCATTATACCATATGGCAAAAGGTAAATAAAATACTCTTAAATGGAAAAAAAAATTCGTTAATTATTGATGAAATATATATTAGGTACTAGAAAATGATTATAAAAGCGTAATGGTATTGGAGGATGACGTTCGTTTCGAGCCATTCTTTCGACAAAAAATCAAGTACGTTTTGGCGGAATTGTTCGATCTTGAAGTTGAATGGGATTTGATGTAAGTCCTTTAGCAAAATATATTCTGATTATTTCACCGCGTTGATTTAACTCGATCATTTTTTAAACATATTTTTAAACATATTTTTAAACATATGTTATACATATGCTTATGTATATCTTTCTTATGCATACAGTTAGACACAAATAAATAGAATTGATATGAATTTTATTATTTGATTTAATTGAAAAATATATCTAATGTCAAAAAATAAATAGTGTGTAGTAACGGGCATCTTAGTGCCTAATTATAGAAAAGAGAGAATAAAAATTAAAATAAAAAATAGATTCAGTTGTAGCTTATAGCAAAATTAATTCAACAATTTTGATTATTTCGAATTTAGAGAACAAAGGAAATTTATTTCACTAAAGCTCTGAACCGACATTGATACTGTCGAATCTAAAACTAACACATTACTTTTTTGTAATTTCATATTTAGATACATGGGAAGGAAACGATTGGTAAAATCAGAAAGCTTAATAAATGGATCCAAATTTTTGGTGCGAGCGGGATACAGTTACTGGACTCTTGGTTACATTTTATCGAAAAGCGGAGCCGAGAAATTAATTGGGGCTATGCCTCTCAGGAAATTAATTCCCGTTGACGAATATCTTCCTATTCTTGCGGACACACATCCCATGTATGTTAATTTCTATAATTTCAGAGATATATATCCGTATATCTTATTAAAATCAATATGCGCAATCAAATTAGAAAAAAATAATATTCAAAAAGTAAACAAATATAATAAGTATCGTAAAATGTAATCGAACATTTAAAAAAAAAATGCGGTGTGTTCTATGTGTGTTTCTATGTTATATAACCTATTTTTATTGAAAATGGTTTCGACAAATTTTAATATTCATTTTATATCCTGTTATTTCAACAGGAAACAGTGGACGGCTCAATTTCCAACTAGAGATTTGATTATGTTATCAATAAATCCACTTTTAGTTTATCCGACACATTATACCGGAGAAGATGGACATATCAGTGACACGGAAGATTCAAGACTCGTGCAAGAGAATTCCGAGCTTTTAGAAAATCGAGAAGAATTGTGATCAAAGAAAGATTGCAAATTAGACAAAATTACAATAACCTAGTCAAAAAAATCCACTGCCAATAATCCATAAATTTGATAGTAAATTGAAAATCAGTTTATTTTATATGAAATATATATCGCCAGAATATTGCCATATACTATTAGTTTAAAATTAATAAAGATCTAGAAATACAAAGATATATATGCATACATATAATAAATATATAGATAATAGATATATATTTTCTTTTCTCACAACAATTACAATAGTTTTAAAGATTTCTTTAAAAAATATATCCTTCATTCAAATATAGCTATTGTACAGATATAAAAAAAAATATCGATTTCTATCTAACATATAAATATGCAAAAATAACAAAAATTATCATTTATATTGCATGTAAGAGTGTTTTTTTATACTATTATAAATTATACCAAACTATAATAAATAATTATACTATATTATTATATTATTTATAAATGTGCCAATATTATCAATATATACATTTCATACATAAGTTTGTTATGTTTCTGCTGACACTATCTGTTACAGCAATTTATGTTTGACCTTTGCTGCTTGATCTTTGTCGACATAATATAGCATAACTTCGTGCTTTCAGCATATTTGATATTTGGATGATTTATTATTGATGACAGATACGAAACGCCAATAATTTTCAATATTTTCATCTTTTAGTACTGACAGTATTCAAATCTATTTCCGAACGCACTGTGAATAATTTCCTTATGTTAAATAAAACTTTTTGTATCAAGATATTTTCTCTTTTAATGTATGTATGTACAAATATTTCTTTCAAATAAATGGTATGAAACAATGATACCGAAATTAATACTGTATGTATATATGCACAAAATATAGATAACTTTATCAAAGTTATCTATTTCAGGGCCGGTTTTACGTATGTAGAAGATGCAACCGCATAGAGCGCGGTTGCATTTGTGGAAACTATAATGCGATATTTATACAAAATATATCATGTAAACTTGAGTCTTTCCGAAACTATTAAAAGTAACGAGGAAATCTTTTTTGTAGTTTTTATCAGAGTTTCTTAAATGACAAGTAAGGTATCTCTTTTCAAAAAAACAAAAAACACAATATCTTATATCTTTTGAAATAAAATTATATGATTTTTTACATATAATATGATTACATATAATATGATTTACATATAATATGATTTTTTTAATTATTCTGCTTATAAAAATATTCAGAAAATATAAAATCAATAATTTACAAAATATTTTATATGTTATATAAATCTTAAATATTTTATATATTTACTTTTGATGTGAAATATATATTTTGTAAACTACTAAACTTCATTTTCTATTATAAAATTCTTGAAAATGAATTTTATATAATAAAAATCGTAAAAATAAACAATAATGATACATATCTATATATATATATATATATATATATATATATATATATATATATATATATAATATGCATGTATTTTGTGGGGCCCCACACTGTCAAGAACCGATACTGGGTTTATCAAACATGGTGGTAGTATTAACTACGCATGTTTCAATGCATAAGTGATACACAAGTTGTAACATGACACATTGCTGGAAGAAGAACTAAGGAGAAGCACTTCAAATATCGCGTGTGAGATTATCACATATTTTTATACATAATTCTGTACGAATTAGTAATCGATTAACAACCATGAATATAAGTTTTGAAGGAAAGCGGATTCTTGTAACTGGTGCTGGTCAGGGTATGTTTCTCTACACTTCTATAATTTTACAAATTTGAAAATTTCTTAAATAATTTTTCTTAGAAAGCGTTCTTCAAAATTGAAAATGTAATATTACTATCTCGAGCAAAAAAACATTAATTATATTATTTCAAACATTAATTATATATAAACAGTAATTATATTATATTATGTCGGTTGTACAATGTTCATATGTTGGTCTGAGGAAATAACAATAAATGGATATTGGCGATATTATGCTAGTTTAATGACTGATAGTTGATTAAAGATTTATATATATATATATATATATATATATAAATCTTTAATCAACTATCAGTCATTATATATATATATATATATATATATATTGGATTTATATATATATTTGACATCAACAAAACAATATAAAAAAAATATTCTCATAAGCAAAAGGTCATTTAATTTCGCAATTTTATCTATGTTAAGCAAGCGGCACACGTTACTTTTTTGCTAGCTGAAATTGCTTGCTGAGCTCTTGTCTTTGATTGGTATATTCTTTTAGATCTAATGTTACCTTTTAATTTGGTACAATAATTTTTTTTCGACTATACTTGACAACCTTTTTTATCTTCAAAAATTTACTATGATCAAAATTAAATAATAAATGAATACCGATGTTGCAAAATAATTTAATTTTGCAAGAAACGAAAAGAAATACTCTACTAGTTTTCAAGTTAACGTGTCACAAAGATATAAACATTTTATTCGTGCAATTATAATTATTTTTGGACGCACAGAGTATTGTATTGTATTATGCGAAGCGCACATTCGTCAAAATATTTATATTGTCTGTGTATATGTTTTATTATTTATTTTATTTAATCTAATTTTTACGAATCAATCCGGCAGCATAAATCTGTCACGAAATCTAGATAATCGATTTTTATACTAATTATTAGTACAAATAAATATTTTATCTTATAGTAAACTTATATTATTATAAATGCGTAGGAATCGGGAGAGATTTAGTTCTTCGTCTTACAAAATATAAAGGAGAAGTGTTCGCACTTTCGAAGACGAAAAAGAACTTGGATAATTTGATGGAGATTAATTCGAAAATTCAACCAATCTGCGTTGATCTACAAGATTGGAATGCAACTAGGAAAGCCGTTCAGAATATTCTGCCGATCGATCTATTGGTCAACAATGCTGGTGTCGCTTATATTTCACCGTTCTTGGATGCTACACCTGAAGAATTTGATCTAAGTTTCAATGTTAATGTAAAGGCTGTATTGAACATATCCCAGATTATAGCCAAGAGTATGATTGAGCGTAAAAGTGGCGGCAGTATTGTAAATATATCATCACAAGCCGCTCATGCAGCATTAAAAGATCACGCTGTTTATTGCGCATCAAAAGGAGCCCTCGACATGTTGTCAAAGTAAGATATTTTTAATATTCTTCTACAGAAATGTAATATTACAAATTATTAAGAAGAGAGTATGTCAAAAACTGACCGAAAATGGAACTGTGAATTAATGGTTTCATTCTTCTCGTGAGGATGAGTCTTTTCTGCAAAGTAAAGATCCATAAAATAAAAACATAATATTTAATCGCAAAGTTTGATTAATTTATGGTAAATCCATATACGAATAGATAAAAATACAAGGAATTTAAAAAAAAATAGAAAAATACTAAAATATTTGTATCTATGAGCTTGGCGATGACTTTTACTTAACAAAAATTAAATTCAACAAAAATTTTGTTGAAGTTAGAAACTCAAATTACGCTAATTTTATTATCATGTTTTTCCAAGCTTTTTATATTTAAGCCTTTATGATTTAATTGTATAAATGACTTAATATTTTATTGAAAGAATGACTTCAATTTCATATATCTTTGAATTTAGATATATTTTAATTTTTATTCTCTATATAATAACATTTTTAGAACAATGGCTCTCGAATTAGGCCCGTACAACATAAGAGTCAACACAGTCGGTCCTACGGTGGTGATGACGGAAATGGGAAAGTTAGGTTGGAGTGATCCAGAGAAAGCACAAAACATGCTCAGCAAAATTCCACTTGGTCGATTTGCTGGTACGTGATAAACATGAATACATTAATAATCATAAAAATTATTAGTTTTCTTTCAATTCAAGTGATTTTGAATTTTAAAACTTTGACTTCAAATTCGTAATCAGCAACTTGAAAAACTCTTGGAAAATACTTGGAAAATAAGTTTCACTTAATTTCAATAAAATTTAGCATTCTGCCATATTCCATTTTAAATTTTGAAACTTTTATGAAACTGCAGATTCATTTATCAGAAAAAAATCTATATAAATCAACTTACATGTAAATACAATAAAATTTAATATTTTAGAATCCTTTATCTTTAAAATAAGCTCAGAAAGAAGTCGCTATCTTTATTTTTGTGAATTTTTGAAAGATCGGAATCATACATGTTCCATTAGATACGAAAAGAATCATTTCCCATATCAGAATTCTTTATTCCTAATTCTCTACATTTAATTCTTTGTTTTTTATTTCTTTCATTGTGTTTGGATCCCAAAGAAATGTATATAATGAAAATTAAAACGGGAGGCGGGGACTTTTCTGAATCAGTTTGGATGTTCATCGAATTGTCAAGATTTGACCGCGGAAAATAATATGAGATCAGATTTTGAAATTCTTGTACGTTTATTAATGTCATATAATTAAAAGAATACAATTAAGAATTCGCGAAGGCGTGTTTTTACAATAACTCGAGGTTACAACGCTAGTTAACGCGATACAATGGTAATACAATGATAATACAATCTTTGACTGCGCGAATATTTTCAGCGAATGACGCAATTATATTATAATCGATTACAGCGCGAATATTTACAGCGGTCATGGTCGATCTCGATGCGAATGCGAACGCGGATCGCGTTCGGTTCTCGAAGGTGAGTTAAAGTGGCGACCACTTTTGACGAGGAGACAGCGCACTCGTTGCCTTCCGTGCTTGGCTGTGTGGGGCACAGCCGTCAGTCACTCCTGACTGTTGTGAAACAATTGTCTCTACGCTGTGACTGAACGGATCGGCGAAGTGCGAGTGCTGACCGATGCCAGTAGCCCTTGGCCGAGCGACAGCGAACGTTATCTCGAGTAATTTTCCGGTTAGCAGATTTCGGAAGCGGATGAAAATTCATCTTGCCGATAAACTCTTGGTGGGGACTGCGTACACACAATCTCCCTTTTCTCGCCAATTTTCTCGGGGATCGGATCGGATTCGAGCCCAACGAAACAATTTCGAAGAAATCGAGAATCTCTCTGAATTATCGAAGAATCCGGCGGCTTTTTATACTCCGCGGATCGACGGTTCTGACGATTTCGGAGAAGTTCATTTCGATCCGCGGACATTTCCGCGGATATTGTTTTCCAATGTTGGTAATTATCATTAGATTTGTTTGTTTATTGTTTGTCTCGAAATTATTGCGTTCGGTTCGTGGAGCGTGGTTTTATTACGGTTTTATTACATGCATGTCTCAAAAATTTATCGGCGCCTTTTTTCCGACGGATGGACGATCGGTCTCTGGTGGATGTTGATCGAAATGTTGGACTGCATCGTTATAAAATATTTATGTATTTTGTTTGAAATTGCGCGATAATCATAAAATATAATACAATTTAATATTCTAAATGTAAAATCGAATTTAGAATCTTCTAATAGCATATCGAAGTGTCTTTCCTGCGATCGAGAAGAATATCAGCAAAATAAAAAAGTCAGAATAAAGACACAAACATTCGTTCGAGACTAACATTTAGTAAATCGATTTATATTATTGTTTCGCCAATTGCTAATACCTATTTTTAACAGCTCAAAAATTAAAGAAATATCGAATCATCAAAAAGTCGACGGTTCGAAAGATTAGTGAAACACAAAGCATAATTCGTGTGTGCATCTTATTGGTAGCAAATTGATTATTCCGTCACGAAAACATTAGCGATTCAAATACTTCGAATTCGAATTGATTATCACTTGCAAATCAAGTTCATTAAAATTATATATGCTTCACTGCATATCAAATTTAGCTTTTTGGTTTCCACATATGATAGAGGCGCAATTTTCTGGGCTCATATAATATCCTTTCTAGTATACAGTGTATTTGTACAGTGTAGTTGTTGACTTTTATATATTAGACAATAGATATATTAAATAATTGATTTTCTGACATCTTTTCACTATCGATTCCAACTTGCGCTATCAAATATTTAGTAAGATTACTTTAACGTATACAATAATTATGTATACAACATATTTAATATATTGTAATATGTAAGAGTTTATTTTATTTATTCGTAGTTTAAAGAAATTTTTCACTATTATATCTGACATTATTTTCCGGTTTTAATCAAGGAAGGTAACTTGAGCTTTATATTGCAGAGATCGACGAGGTAGTGGATGCTATCATTTACTTATTAAGCGACCGAAGTTCCATGATCAACGGCGTTTTTTTACCTGTCGATGGAGGTTTTTTAGCTACATAAGCAAAGCTTCAGGATTATTTTCTTTAAAAAAGAAAAAATAATATTTGAATATCAAGTATGTTATAATCCTATATCCATTTCTAAAATTTAATACGTTTGAAAATATATGTTAATAAAAATATGAATTAATTATTTTGTCAAGAATTAGCAATTTTCTGTATATAAAGGAATTAATAAAGATAATAGTAATAATCTTATCATATATTTATTTTGGTGTTATGCAAGATTTGGACAATTCTGGACAATAATTTCATGTTACTGATGTTCACGTCGATATTCCCGGCAAAAAAACATTAATCTTATGAAGCGACAATTAGAGTTCTAATTCGACGATTAGAAGATTTTTCGGAGACAAAAAAGCAAGCAAGACATAAATAGACTGGAGATAAAAGGACATGAAAAGGAAATAGTTTCGGTGAGTGTGCAAAGCATTCGGCAAAGCAGATGACAAAAAACGTTCAGCTAATGTGTTAGCTTTTGCAATAATTGCATTTAAATTGATTGTCTCCTCAGACATTAATAATGTCTTAACAAAATTACTTTTTTAAAAGAGGTAAAAAGATGACACCAAGTTCAAACGCTCTTTGCCATTATTAAATCAATTTTTAATTGATACAAAAATGTAATATTAAAAAATAATTTTTGTCCACTTCTAATCTTATTAAACAAAAAAATCTTACAATAGTCTAAATCATATACAAAAGTCTATTTTATTATAAAAATTTCCATATTAATCAATTCCATATAAAAAATAAATCAATTTTTAACAAAAGATATGATATCAAAAATTAGTGCCTTCTAATTTCATAAAATAAAAAAACAACTTCGTTACATATCAGAAGACAAGACGGTGATTGGTTACCGCGTTGTCGCGTCCTGTGTGCAATCAGCCTAAAGGCTATATCAGACTAGCGATTGCCCGGCTACGATTGCCGATTCTACTATTACCAATTACATTGACCATAACCACGACCTGCTACATTGTGATTGGTTGAAATAGAATCGTCAATCGGCAACCGTAGCCGCGCAATCGCTAGTCTGATATGGCCTTAAGACTTCTACAATACGTCGCGTGGGGAGCATCAGTCCGAGATGCGCACATTTTCAATCGGACATATCACTCACATCAGCTGATGCCTAGGAATTTTCTAATGAACTACCTATCAAAAATTTTTTTTTATTTAATCGATCAATCGGCAATGTGTCCGATTGGACCTCGTCGCGGTCCTGTCGGTGTCGCAAGCCATAAGAATTGACCAATCACAGTTGAAAGTGGAAAGATTACTTAATTGTGATATTTCGTGATGTTTTAATATTAATTATACGTATGTAATGTAATATTAATGACAAACAGATTTCTTGTAGAAGCATAAAGAATAAAAATAAAAATAATAATTTCTCAATAAAAATATAATCGCTTATCATATCAATATATTTATATGTTAATCTCAATTATTGTTGTTAAGAGCTCTCGCATAGCACTTTTTACCATTTGTTATATCATGTCATGTTTGAGCGTGCAAAAAATGTTAGCTCTATGATTAGTCAACTTTAATCGCTAATAATTTAAAAACTATTATAGCCTTGACATTTTCGTATTAGGTTAGATTTTGTCTTATTTTTAAGTTAAGAATGTTATAAAAATTTCGGTCACGAATTGTGGGACACCCTGTATATACGCAATGCATACGCACATACAGACACCGTGTACATACACACAGATGCAAAATGAGGGCGCTACCTTCGCACGATTGTTCCCTTCTTTCCTTTCTTCAGTAGCCGTTTTTCAGTCGGAGAAACGTGCGTACCATCACACGCAGCACGAAACATCATTGCGACTTGCAACATCTTTAACCGTGCTTCGCTGTCGCTCGTCTGTTTGGACGCTGCGGGCAGATGCCCTGTGCGCGCTCTTATTGGTTGTCACGCGCGTTTGTACAATCGGCTCGACATTTACCGCAAGATTCAATCTTTCCTCCTATTCCGCTATCGCAGCTACATCGTCAACAGGGTTTCCGTGCACTATATACTCAGCCAATTTTATTACGACTGATTGACCGCCCACCATAGAAGACGAAACTCGTTGGTTCGATGCCATTAACCTCGCTGATCTCTACTTATCTATCTACCTGCCTAGCAGCAGCACCGTCCATAACACGGCAAAAGCGACAGACCAGCGCGAATGTAGCGCCGCCGCCATCAACGACCTCCATCGCAACGAGGTGCGCTATTCCGTTCGCCACTAGCCACGGAGAAATGCCCGTAGGTTCGAGATCGATCAGTCCAAGTTTCTGTACAAGTATGGAGGTATTATCGCCATCGAACCAGTAACGCGAACGAGTCGGCCGTTCTAGTACACGTTGTCTATTATCGCTGTGCAAGAGTGGGCATTGTATTTCACGCTCACGTCGGTCAGCTGCTGCTGTTGCTGCCTACATTAGGCTGTTGGTGTACTAGTCACTTTGCGACTAGCGCCGTGACTGTGACCGCGATTGTGATATTTCTATCGGATTGTGTCGCGCGGACTTGTGTGGACGATGGAGCTACGTGTTGGTAACAAGTACCGGCTAGGAAGGAAAATCGGGAGCGGTTCCTTTGGCGACATTTACCTAGGTAAACTTTTCTCCCTCTCCCTCTCCCTCTCCCCCTCCCCCTCTTTTTATCGTTTATCCGTTGTGCTGCCCGCGCGGGTTTCTCGTCAAGCTCGCCACTTGATGTCATCGGTCCCTCTTCCCTTCACTTTTACTAAAATTTTTTTCATCGATACAGTAAATTTCGAGTATTCCACGTAAAACCGCGCGCCAACTTATATATTATTTCCACTTCTCTTTCTCCTCTTATTCCGTTATTCTCGTCTTTTCTTTCTCTACTCATCTTTTTTGTCTTTTTTTTTTTCTTTTTCTTTTGTATTCGTGTTCGTGCGTGCGTGCTTGCGTGCGTGCGCTGTGATGCGCGTGCGAAGTGTGCGTGCGGCATATGCATTTGTGAGAGAAATGCATCTATATTCACGTGCCCAGATATATCTTTTATTTATCTTTTTGGACCTATTCTATTTGTAGGTACCAATATTTCTACCGGCGAGGAAGTCGCTATCAAGTTAGAATGTATAAAAACACGACATCCACAATTGCACATAGAATCCAAGTTTTACAAAATGATGCAAGGAGGTGGTAAGTAGATCAATATTTCTGTACATATCAGTTGAATTGTTTATTCTATGTGGAGAACCATATTCTTGTAATTTATTCGACACCTGATCCAATATCTTTTCTTTTACACCAATATGACGTGTATATTGTACCCCTGATATCTTGTTTGTGCTTTCCTAATGTTAACATATCAAAATAAAAATTTTAACAACTTTATAATAAAAGTTATTCAATCAGGAAAACAAGTATTTCATTATTATAACAGTCAGCAAAAATTGACTACAAACATAATTTCTTATAAAAAAATTATATAAACAAAATTTATTCTTTCTTGAAATACATAATTGTTAAGTTTTGTCTCCAAAAGATTCATTATATAATTTTGTTGTCTTAGCAATTAAATATCTACTATAATTATTTAATTACACTAATATATATATATATATATATATATATATATATATATATATAATGACACTGATATAGTTTCATAATTTTTATAAAAGGAAATATTCTGACATGATTACTTTAATTAATTTAATTCTTATAACTTATATTCTTTAAATTTAATTTCTTAATTATTAAGATATAATAGTATAATAATGTTTTTAATATTTCAGTTGGAATACCAACCATAAAATGGTGTGGTTCGGAAGGTGACTATAATGTGATGGTGATGGAGTTACTCGGACCATCACTAGAAGACTTATTTAATTTTTGTTCAAGACGTTTTTCTCTGAAAACAGTTCTGCTCCTTGCCGATCAATTGGTAAATATTCTTTTTGCTTTATTTGCTTTATGAGTATGAATAACAAATCAATGAAACTGTTCATGTCAAAGAAAATATTACTATTAGAATAATATATCATGTTTCTAGAATTTTTATATTGTTTTTAATTGCTATTATTATATGATAAATTTAATAGATATTTTAATAATTCAATAATTAATAAAAATGCTTTTTATTTTGTTAGAATCTTATATAATTATTTCATTACATATATTATTCAGAGTAAGACAATATTCCATTTATGTTATACTCAGTTATATCCTGAGATAAAAAATTGAACAAATAATTTTTATTTTATTACATGAATTAAACATAGTACACATAACTTTAGTGTATATGTAGATGTATTAGGGTATTCACCAAATGCTTTGATTATGTTTAAAGTTCATGTTATGTGATTATATCCAAGTATTTATTACGCAGGCTTTATTTTGCAGGAATAAAATATATAATACCAAATGTGTATTTTTGTCAAGAATAATTCATATTCTTGAGAAACATATATTTTTTTTAATATTAACTTGTAATTATGCTATTATTATCAAGATTTTTAATAATACATAAAATACAAATAATTATTTATTAATATATTGTATGTGCTATTAAAAATCTTGATAGTAATAACATAATTATAGGTTAATATTTTTAAAGAATATGAATTATTTCTGACAGAAATGTATATTTGGTATCATATATTTTCCTGCAAAATAAAGTAATACTTGGATATAATCACACAATATGAACTTTGAACATATATCCAAACATTTGATGAATACCCTGTACATATACACTAAA
The DNA here is from genome assembly GCF_055798465.1 of Pogonomyrmex barbatus. Classification (NCBI taxonomy): domain Eukaryota; kingdom Metazoa; phylum Arthropoda; class Insecta; order Hymenoptera; family Formicidae; genus Pogonomyrmex; species Pogonomyrmex barbatus. The sequence continues at coordinate 14,401,229 of NW_028297116.1, forward strand.
TATATATATATATATATATATATATATATATATATATATATATAAAATATGTATGTACACGCGCGCGCGCGTACGTATGTATGTATGTATGTATATCCAAGATTAATGATCACATGTTTTTCAAGGATATATTCTTGATTTGATTCTAAAATAACTTTTTCTCTTGCAAAATTTAATTTTTGAATTATAAACAAGAATAGTTTACACACATTATGGATTGGATAGGAGATAGGCAAAGATGATACAATTCGTGACACAACTCTGCTGCAATCAGCTGATTGACACTTGTGTCAGATGGTGAGTTATGTCTTGCTTATCTTCGACACTCAACTTGTACAAACTATTTCTGTTTATAACTTAAAAATTAAATTTCGAACAAAGTTTTGCAACAGAAAAAATCATCTCAGAATCAAATCAGAAATATGCTTTTTGAAGGACGAGTATATGTGTGTATTCATGTACGTGTGTGCACATTTTTTAAATACTATTAAAAATGTTGATTAAAAATTAGTGATAAAGGAGACATTAGTTTTATCTTAAAAATATTGTATTTATAGATTTTGAATAAATGTGCATATTTTATAAAAAAGAACGTCTTATTAATTTAGCAGTATTACATAATAACAAATGAAATATTGAATAAACAGTTTATTTATATCTCTGTAGATGATCTTTGAAGCATGAAGCATACACACATGAAATTCAGTGTACAGTTATAATAACAGTGCTTTAATTTCTCTATTCTACAGATAAGTAGAACAGATTACATTCATAGTCGCAACTTTATTCATCGTGATATTAAGCCAGACAACTTTTTGATGGGTCTAGGAAAGAAGGGAAACCTTGTCTACATTATAGATTTTGGATTGGCTAAAAAATATCGCGATGGACGCACACACAAGCATATACCTTATCGAGAAAACAAGAATTTAACGGGAACTGCCAGGTTTATTATATTGATCATATCATAGTTATACAATATATTTGTATACATGTGTATATATACATACACATATATATATATATATATATATATGTGTGTGTGTATGTATGTATGTATGTATGTATGTATGTATGTATGTATGTATGTATGTATGTATGTATGTATGTATGTATGTATAAAATTATTTCATATAATGCATTCACTATAATAAAATAGATATGCGAGTATAAATACACACTTGGGAATTGAGCAGTCGAGACGGGATGATCTTGAATCTCTGGGTTATGTCCTCATGTACTTTAATAGAGGTAGTCTACCTTGGCAGGGATTGAAAGCGGCAACCAAGAGACAAAAGTACGAGCGTATTTCTGAGAAAAAAATGTCCACTCCTGTAGAAGAGCTTTGTAAAGGTTATCCTGGTAAGTCTTTAAAACATACATTTGTGTGTGTGTGTGTGTGTGTGTGTGTGTGTGTGTGTGTGTGTGTGTGTGTGTGTGTGTGATATGTATGTATGTTATATATATGTATGTATATATGTATATGTATATATTCATTTATATATATATATATATATATATATATATATATATATATATATATATATATATATATATACATATAAATGAGTGATTTAAAATTCCTGAATGTTGAAACTATTTAAAACAAGTTTTGTAATTTATTTTGTTCTATAAAGTTTAGATTATGAAAAATTCTTTAATTATTTACGATTATTTAAAATTACCTATATTTAACATTTTATTTTAACATTTTTTCAAGCAAAAGTTAGCTCTAAATTAGCTAGAGTCTATCATTAAAAGAATATTTATTGGTTTTGATACCTATAGCACCATATGTATTTCATAAAATCTTTATTGTATTTTTTTATTTAATATAGTAAACATTTTATTAATTGTTGCAGTGGAATTTGCATCATATTTAAGGTACTGTCGGGACTTACGCTTCGAGGAGAGACCGGATTATTCGCATCTCCGACAACTTTTTCGAACATTGTTCCATGGTCAGGGTTTTACTTATGACTATGTTTTTGACTGGAATATGCTGAAATTTGGTAATGCGAGGCAACCGACGCTACCCTCCGCGCAACAAGCACCCATGCACTCGCAACAATCTAATGCGGCATTACCTTCTGGGACCAACAATGATCAAGAACATCGATCAAGGTTAATGATTTTTTTTAAATCTTCAAAAACGGTTTTTCTGAAAAACTAGACATTAAATTCAGACATTAAACTGATGATTCTTTAGTATATCGTTTTATGTTTATAAATAACATGGGTATTTGATTGCTCTATTTTTAGCGCTTAGGACAATGAATCGAAAAATGTTGTTTCAAATAACACGAATATGCAATTTCAGCAACATCCCTTTTAGCGTTGTCTTTTTGTTTTGTTTATATATATATATATATATATCATTTAAGACAGATCTATTAAATATAGCTTTTTCAAGATTAATGATGGATTTACAGTTATTCAAATCCTATTAAAAATGCCTTACAATCTCTCATTTGGCTGATCTATTTAGCGTGTAATAATTTTTATTAATAATATATAACATACTTATAGTTTTATTTTTTATTCGTTCATTTTAAATTTAAAGTTTGTTTTTTTTTTTTTTAATTTTAGACCCTATACACGGCAATGTTTACCAAATGCGTCCGTAGCGACGGTAGGCCCGACACTTGGACCGAACGCTAGTCTGCGAGCGATCCGGCAGAAACGCGAGATGGAGACTCGTGGCGATCAGGACAATCAGGACAAGAGTGATCTTCAAGGTAAAATACAATTCTACCAACAATTCTACGCAAGCCAACAGAATTTTGCTATTGCCGAACGAAAAGCACAACACAACGTGATAGTCAGGCATTTGCAACAGCCCTCGCCTGGCTGCAATGAGACTGTCGCTGCTGCCGTCACTGCGACACGCGTGGCAAATCCATGTCAATTCAGTACATTCAAATCAACCACGCAGAGTAATAGAACGACACTGCCACCGCCGCTAGATGTAGCAACTTCTCTAGATTTAACCAGTCTCAATTTAGAACATAGTCGGGAATTAGGCTCTAATCATATCGCCGATTTAAATCCCGCGACTACGTCGCACAACTATCAGCCGACGATAAGTAGAACGCGTGAGAGGAGTCCGAACACAGCGTCCCGTCAACTCGATAAGCAGAGTTATTTTTTTCATGGGCATAAAACTGAGAAAGATGTAGATCGCGAGGTCGTGATGTTTGAGAAGTTAGAAGTAAATTATTCGAATTGTATTCAACGGATAACAGATGATAAAGATATCGCAGTTATCTCAGGTGGCTCAATGAATTATTTCGGTAGCCCGGAAGAAAAGGATTATGCTGACAATGATAAGAAGTTTAAATATCTCATGATGAGCGATATACAACATCTTACTGCAGCTTATGAAACATTTCGCGACTCGAGAAATGTGGAGTTTCTCGAGAAGGAGGGCGAGATTTTTAAAAAAAGCAGTAGCGAATTATTACAGGAAGCGTCCACTAGCAAACACAAAAATTTCTCTTTTCGTAATAAGGAAAAGACACATAGGAGCTTAGAATCGCTCGAAAAAAGTGTTGTTTTATCTGTCGCAGATTGTAAAAGTTTGGATTTTTTGCCAAAAGAACGAGAAACAAGAATTTTCTTCCATAATAAACAAAGAAGTCTCGATTCGCCACATAAGTTAACAAAAAATTCCGTCGATTTAAAAACAGTGAACAAGACGCGCAAGCGACCTAGTTTCTTTCAACGAGTCGGTAGAAGTCTGCATTTTTTACCCAGGGAGCGCGAAAAACGCCAAGATCTCTTGAAACAGGAAGAACGCCCGATTAACAGCCAGTATCCTCAGACCGATCAAGAAAAATGCGAATATTTTTTACAAAGGCATCAGAAAAACATTGATTTTTTTGAACCTTTACCAAGCGTTTTGGCTTGTCGTGCTCCCGCTCAATCTAATCTCGGTTCTTACAATGAAGTAAATACTATTATACAAAACTCCATTATTAGTCATCCCAAAAATGCGCAATTCGAAGAGAGCACATTTCGTATGACAGCGTATCCGAATAATCTTTTAAATGTGGATATCATAGAGGAAAATATCATAAGACAAAGTAATTTAAGCGTGAACGAGTCATCAATACGATCCAATAATTTTGCCAGTGCTATTGAATTGATGCAATCGAGACTAGATCCTGTAACAAGTGTTGCTACGCAGGAGACTGTGAGTGGCAATAAAGATAGCTTGGAGATTGGATACTCTATTAGTCAACTTGGTAAAGTATACTTACAGAATCTACAGCATGTAGATCGTACGGATGATTTGCAATCTCTGAAAACTGATATTGATGCAGAAAAGCGTTATATAGAATGGATAATCAGAGACGATTTAGATACACTAAGCCACGGCACGAATTCCAGCGATTCTTTTGCTTATGGTAAACCACAGGGCAATCTAGATATTCTTAAGAGTATTCTCCTCGACATTTTTGTCTGCATTTGCATTTGAAGGATAGATCTCATGAGATCTCTAAGAAACAAATGCATCTTCTTGCATCACGTACTAAGCGATCTCGTATATTTTTATGTGTAAAACTATATACTTTCGACACTTTAGAAGTAAAATATTTTTTACAAAAGGATGTAATTTTTATATTGGGTATTTTTTTCAATCTGCAGAGAGAGAGAGAGAGAGAGAGAGAGAGTTTGTGTGGATGTGTTACAAATATTATATAGTATTGTATTAAAAAAATAAATACATGTATATATGTATATTTTTTATACAATATTATATAATAATATTTATAATGAAAATATTTGTATTTTTATGAATTAGTAATACAAACAGTTATAATAAAATCTTGGCTATTTTTCAATAAATAAATAAAATTGCCGTAAATGAGGAAGAGCAACACTAAAAACAATTAGATGGATAGATGATACCTGAAGTATCTAAAGTCAGCATGAATTTTCTATGCATATATAGGGATTCAAAATAATTAATATGTCCTTCAAGGGACATATTCCTAATTATATTCCAAGATGACTTCCTTCCAAAAGTTTGTTCGGAGCTTAGTTTTTAAGTTATGAAGAGAAATAATTAGTGTATTATGCATACATCTATGTATGTATGTATGTATGTATGTACTTTCTCTATTCTGTGTCAGCTAATCGCGCTTCACGTAACACCCACATGTAACGGTGAGTTGTGCCACGCCTTTGCTTTTCTCCTGTATCCTACTTATAATACTCTAACTATTCTCTACTCTAACTATTCTCTACTCTAACTATTTCTCTTTATAATTTAAAAACTAAGCTTCGAACTTTTGCCAAAAAAAAAAAGTCGTTTCAAAATATGATTAGGAATATGTCTCTTGAAGGATATATAGGTTATTTTGAATCACCCTGTATAGCGTACATGTAATGAATACATGCATATAATGGACTTTTATATTTGTAGATTCGTGCAGTATCGTTGCATTTATTAACTCTCGAAAAGTAGTGAGATTTTAATACGCACATTGCGCATATAATATTGTAATAATGAAGTTGTCTTTGTTTCATCCTTGTTATCTAGATTTATTTTACAATAATTGAATTAAACATTGAATATTTACACACATATCAAGTTACAATAATTAATATATATTAATGCAACCGTGCGTGCGCGCGCGTGCGTGTGTGTATTTTTCTTTTTGTTTTTGGATCATTACGGACACAATTGCGATAACATTATGAAAATAAGAACAAAAGATAGAAATAAATTAAGAATAAAGAGAAAAAATAAATAAATAAAATAAAAATTTTAATTTTAATTTTTAAGAAATATTAAGATTAATTTTATAAAAATTGATTTATTTTAAATTATTTTTAACAATCATCACAATTTGTAAACCGAACGTGTCTTTTACAGTTGATGTATGATAATATATTTATTTACATATTATTTACGTATAAATTTTCCCGTTATATTTCTTCTTTTTTGTGAATATGTTAAAAGATTTTTGCAATATAATTTTTTGCATGTTTTTCCTATTGGATTATATATTCTCAGATATTATTTAGAAAAAAATTTTAGAAAAATTTATTTAAAAAAAAATTGATTTAATTTTGGGAAAATAGCAAAATGAAAAGAATGATGGATGATGCATTGTATAAACCAGAATAACATTAAGGATATATGGCTTTAATAATTTCTCATATAACTCATACAACTTATTTATTCCTGCCTTGATGATCTTTTTATTCTTTAAATTGATCCAAAGTTAAGAGACTGATAACTAATTTATCATTAAATGTTTCAAAGCTTATTTGCAGTGTTGTAGATGACTTTTATAATATAATATTTTATTTACTCTCTAAACTTTTTATTTCTTTTTTTTTCTTTATTTAATACTTGAAACTCTTTACTCTTTCCATCGTGTTAAAGTATAGAAAAATTAAGTTATATATTGAATATTTGCTGTTTTATTCTGCTTTTTATTAATCGATAAACTTATATAATATCATTATCACAATTATTTCCTGTATAAGTGTATCTTGTTATAAAAATTTGCAATGCTGTACAATCAAGATAACATAATTGACTTTTTACAGTTTCTTTTAATTTCTCATTAGTTTACATTTATTTACTGTTTATATTTATAAAATGAAAGATAAAGAAATAGAGATTAATAAATTAGCATTTTATCAATTGATTCTACATACTTGAATTATTTTTCAAGTACATAATACGTGAAAAACTATATCATATTTATTAATTAATTTATTTAATATCCATCAGTATTGTATTGAAGATACCAATTAATGATATGTAATTATTAATTTTTTAATATATTTATATATCGCGGAAGTGTAACATATATATTGAAAACAGTACACACAATCATATGCATATACATATATACACTTACACACAAGCCCTCTTTCCTCACGCACGCACATTTTTTTTTCTTTTCACGCGCACCTATATAGCCTTATATTGCTTATACACAAACAATATGAAACATTATGTCAATTATTTTTATATTTAAATAGAATTCTCGCGACTGAGTTTTTTATACCCAAAATTAAATCTGCGATTGCTATAATTTATCAAATGTTAAATATGAAACTTATGTTTTTACATCTCGTAAAAGAATGAGTATTACCTAAAATATTAGGTATATAGTTCGATATCGTACGTTGACAAAAATCATCGCGCTATTTGTTTTGATTGCATTGAACGTATTATTAATTATAATTAATATTTAAAAAGAAAATGACATTGTATTCCTTTATTTTAGTCATTGATATTTTCACCTTTTAATCAATTGTATTCCGCAACGATTACAAGGTTTTGACTAATGTGTTTACTCAATAATTAAGCGTACATAATAGTTCTCGTGAAATGGTAGTAGGAAATGACATAATTTGATGGACAGCGAATTGATAGCTTCTCATAATTCAATAACCTGATTATTTCTTTTTTTTATCTCTTTCTTTCTTTATTTCTTTTTTTTTGTTTGATTAAATGCTACATATCATATATATTATAAAAAAGCGCCTAAGACGTGAAAAGATTACCAAAGCTTAGATTGGGAAGATAAAATCTTTATCGATGACTTTGGAGGATACTTCAGTTCTCATTAAACGTAACAATTAAATAAGATTTATTGTTATTAATATTTTGTAACGATACTACCTATAACTTGTTCCTACGCATTAGATTACTATTTTTTATCCTCCGTTTTTTTCGGCTAGCCTGTCTTTATATCATATACCTATTTGTAATCAATCTTCTTTTACTGATAATATTTCATTGATAATGATGAAGATGACGATAAAGATAATGATAATAATAATGATGATGGTGATGATAATGATTATGACGATGGTGATAATGATGATAATGATGATGATCATGATGAAAAAAAATAGGAAATAAATGTTTTTCCATTCAAGGACTGGTCTCTTTTTATTTATCTCACCACATGATATTGTCAATTATCCTTGTCAAAATTATTTCTCACTTGGCTTGAATGGAAAAACCCAAAATAAATTTGAAAATTTCGACGATTCTCAAAGTATATTGGTGAAAGAGAAAGAGGAGAGAATTTACTTCTCGACTAACATTTGAATTTTGTCGCATCATTTATCTTCACGAAAAGGTGTTTTATCCTTATTTCGAGTTTTTTTCTCTGTTTTTCTTTTTTTAAATTTTTTTTATTTTAATCCACTTGCTTGTTTTCATTTTAATGATTAATTTTTCCATTTCAATTGCCAAGAGTGAAAAACTATCCATTGTTTCCCGCGTTGTCTGGTTGATGTCGAATCATTTTTAATTGTATGACATTCTTGAAAAATGAATGTGAATAAATCTAATGCATCAATCTAGCATATAAATCCTACATATAATTACAAACAAGATTTCTTGAAATTACTTTTTATTACTATTATTATTTTGGAAGATTGCAGTAGCCAAAAAATGATGATGAGATTTAATCAAATTTAAAATAATCCATAGATGTATTATTAGAAATAGAAATAGATGAAGAAATTGAATAACACGATAACATTTTTAAAAAAGAAAAAAATAGAAGAATCATTACCTTACGCGACTATAACTACGAAATCAAATATATCGTTCAAATGTTAGCAGCATGTGCGTGCGTGCGTGCAGTCAAAAGTCACCTAAAAGTATATATTATTATAAATATTTTGGATTATAACTTAATTTGTGTGAATGTATATAGAATATTTTCATTTTTCAAATGTTTGAATTTGTTTATCTTGTCATTATTATAAAGGAATACAAAATTCTGTATGTCTAAATGCAAAGAAAAATATCTTAAATTTAAATTAATAATGAAAGTAGATTCTAGCCAAGCAACTGCAATTTTGTAATATAATATTTTGTGCGAAAATACATACTTAAGTTGTTACAATTTTTGTATACAATAATTATAATAAATTGGATGTATTACATTAGCTTTCATAATTAGTCTTAGATTACAGGTTGACATATGGTGGGTACAACATACGATATATATTGTGAAAAAAGTGTGCTTTGCAATGTAACGAGTGTTCTTCTCTGTTTACGATTGCTTTTCTTTCTACATCTCATTTCTCTCTTTGGCGAGCAGTTACTGCACGATTGAATGTACTGACTAAAATATTACCGGCGTGTTGTAAGAGAATTGAATTTTTGAATTTTAAAGACATTTTAAAGATATTTTGAATGAATATTGTAATTTTTTTATGATTGCTTTTGAATTTTAATAAACCTTTGTAAAAATCTTGTTGTATGTCGAAAGATGGTAGAAAGTTGTGTGTGTGTATGTGTGTGTGTGTGTGTGTGGCGGGGGGATTTATATGCATATTCACACATACGAAAGGTACACGCCTGATGTTGAATAATTTGTAAATTATGCATTATATAAAATATTGTTATACATAGAAGTTGCATGATTTTGAAAGAATTAGTGTGTAATATATGCATACTTTTTAGATAGATAAAAGTGTTTTAACATCAACTTCATTTTTTAAAATAAAATTCATACTTGTGGATATTTTAATCGATACAATTTTTTAATCTTTTACGAAAAAGATGAATGTAAAAATGAATATAATTTTATATTACAATTTTATATTACATGCATATTTTTTTAAGCAACTATGTATTTTTTCTACACTGATAAATTTATCTCATTATTATTTCTATAAATGTATTAAAGTATCTTGCGAAAGATGAAACTTATAAAATATTTTTCGTTTTATGTCAAAAATATATTAAAATAAAACATAAAATAACTCTTTAACTAACTTAATTTTTTAGCATAACTTTATAGTTTCTAAAGAAGATTCGAAACTGCGTTGATTAATGTATTCAAAAATATGAAACTTTGTTTATAAAAACGTGCGTATATACGTACGTATATGATATCCTTGTATGATATGTAATACTAACCCTTTCATCGATCATACAATTTTTGTATTTAATAATTTTTATACAGTGCATAATTTACAAATTATTCCAGATGATTGGATATTTTGTATATAAAATAAAATTGAATATTTTGTATATTAAGTAAATATACACTTATATGTACACATCTCACACACATGCATGCCCGCGGGAGATTATAAAAGCGAGTTTTACGAAACGGTGGCAGTGTAGCAGCGAATTGATGACATAAATACACGTAGGAATATTGGCTAAATTTTTCTTGCATTTTTATGCATTATGTTTTTTCTAATGCTCTCTTTCAGCATCGGGTGCAGCTGGGCAAGAACGACGAGTCAGTATGCGGTTACATCGCAGGGATGCATTACTAGCCTCTACAGGAGAAATGCAGCCCAAGTCCAAGTGAGTTGTTATACATATAAATCCACTAAATGACTGGGTATAACTTGCTCTTTTCAAATCCGCATATATTTACAATAAATCAGTAAGTTTGCGCAGAAAATTAATTATTTCTACAAATGTTATATATAAGTATTTCGGTCATATTAATATAATATAGATAATAGGAAAGCATTAGAATTAATTAAATTCAAGATTTTTCTTGTTTTGTACATATCTGGAATGATATTAAACTAACAAGAAAAATCGCGACTTCAAACTTTTCAATTTCAATAAATTTTTATGAATATGTAGAATTCAATACATGAGTAACGATATATGTTAATGCGTATTATCATCTTTTAAAGGTAAATTTTCAACTTTAAAGCTGAAAGACTTTAAAGCGCTTCCACTTTTTCATATATAGCTCTTAAATGACAGAAAAAGATATTTAAAATTGAAATTAATAATAATAAATTATTGTCTACAAGATTATCTATAATAGAGCTATAATATTGTCCATAACATCATCTATAAATAGAAATAAAAAATTTTTTTAAGGCTTCTGAGTAGTCACCACGACCATATCGTGACGTCAGAGACAAGAAATGATACAATAAAGTTTATTACGGTAATTTTGCTAATAAAGAAATATTGGACTAAAATAACATGGTTTTAAGATATTTGTGAAAATGGGCGGCTGCTATCCTTTCTCTTTCTGATAGTTAATAAATAGCTGTAATAGGCACGTGAAATGAAGCCTGTTCAAGCAGAAAACACGATTTGACAGCTTGAAAGAAGTGGAAAAAAATGCTTTTACATGTAATATCCAAAGATAATTTTAGCTGCCATTCATTTTTACGAATCTGGTAAGTACGGAACAAGTCACATCTGCACGATTAAGACGATAATAACGGAAACAGCTGTAACAAAAAATTTCGTTGTCTTCAAATTACTTATATAAAGATGAACAAGAATGAATGAGCTTCTATTTTTCATCGCGACGATACGTTGCTACCGTCAACGCGGAGTTCTTAGCTGAGTACTCAGGAGCTTTAAAATTATTATTTATGTTACATTGTACTCGATAATTTACTATTGAATTTTGATTCTGAATATTTTTCTCTATTGTAATTTAAAAGTTATACAAAAAGGGGAAGTATCTTTTTGGCTTTGAAATCGAAAATCATACCTTTAAACAGCAATAGGGCACAAATAATGCATATTATTATTTATGTATTAAGTCATTTTATGTACCTAAGTTTATTTAAATTGAAGAGTTTGAATTTGTTAACAAAAAAGTATTCAAAAGTATCGGAACATCAGTATGAGTTTACTGATATTTCGAAATTAGATATTTAAAAATATATGTTTTTATCTTTTTTTCTTTTCTTTTTTTTCTTTCTTTTTTTTTTTTCTTTATTTAATAGTTTCTTTAGATTTTTACTTTCTTGTTTAATTTTGATGTTGATGTTTTAATATTAGCAATTATCAAAGTAAAGAGAAAATTTAAGTTAATTGATGAATTACTATAAATTTCTGATGATTTATTTTAAAATCACTTTATATATATGTAAAATATGTTGGTTCGATAAAAATTCAGAGCTTGTTATATACACTGTCGTTTTCGGTTGCATGAACGTTGTACATTTGGGAAATAATTGCATTCTAAGCTTGTTTTTTATTCTATTTATACTTGTATATTCAATTCCAGTGACTATGATACTAAATATGAAAATTTGTGATATATCAATGATATCAATGATAGTGTAAGCATAATTTTATTACATTTTCATAGTTCACCAAGTTTTATGATCATTGATGCTAAAATTGATTTTAAAATTGTTTGTGTTAAGCTAGTGCTACATTAATGCGCGATCCATAGTTTAAGATTTACAACTTATTATTATTATCTGTATAATATTTGTGAATAGTGTGAACGGGTAGATTTATCAGGTTTTATATTCATCGTTTACTAGTTATACCAATCTGCAAAGCAATTTTTTAATAGAATCAAAAAACATGAATCATGAATTGTGCATAAATTGGCATTAGTTTTATGCTTGTGCAAACGTTAGATCGTATTTTGTATATCGATACGCGTCATTTAATTGAATAGAAGCTTAATTTTGATAGGGAGATGGTGTCGCAATACCGTGGCATGATATTTTAATTAATTATGTTAATTGAGAATGTAAATAAAAAGGAAAAGAAAGAGAGAAATCATTCATCTTGTCATTTGGGAAGAATTCTGTACTGTCTTTGGAAGTAATGTGCATATTTTGCAAAACGTCTCGTCATATTATTTTTTTTTTAATGTTATATTTCTGAATAATAGTAATTCTTTGAATTACAAATAAACAATTTTCTTGCAGAAATACAAATAGATTTTTCTTTTTATTTTTTTATTTATAAACTAATTAGATTAATTTATAAACTAATTAATTTATAAACTAATTAAATTAATCACGATAATTTAAAATAACAATAAAAATTTTCGAGAAATATTTATCTTCTCCAATATTTTTGCTTTATAGGATTGTTTTTAAAATTATAAAATATAAATATCTGAAACGTAATGATTAATACCCTGTTCTTTATATATACTTTTGATATATATGTGTGAATAAATGTTAAATTAAAAATCAAAATGAGTTATATATAAGGCATTCTTTCCAAATGAAGATCAAAAATTATCATTGCTTGCTATGAAATGCATTTTGATAATAATTATTATATTATTATTTTTAATGGATGATATTAAATGTAATTAACAAACTAATATTAAAAAATGTGCAACGCAAGTTATAATTTCTATATTGAAGATTGCCTGTGTGGCTTATGTTAGTCTGGTCAACTATACAATTTTAAAATATCGCATGTAATTTCGAGACACAAATAATTTTTAATTCTCTTGATTGTTATTTAAGTTTAATCGTACTTGGAATGCCTAAGCATAGATATTACTAAAATATAATATTTTTGTAATAAATTTATAAATTTTTTAGAAAGTTTAATTTGATTTGTTTAATAAGTTCAACAAATTTAACTTGTTGATATTATGTCGATATGATACTAATATATTATATAGATATTTTATATGTTTAAAAAATATTAAATATGGAAATATTAAGATGGAAATATTAAGATAGATTAAATTATTTTTAACAAAATTTCTGAAGAAATAACAAATAGAGCGTTTTCGAAGATGCACTGTATGTTTTTCTATATGGAGAAAATATATATAGAATGTCTCAAAATTCGCGATTCAAAATACAACAAAAAGGTCTGGAAAAATTGAGTAAAAAGTTACGATTGTAAATTTTTCAAACAATAGTTCTTGAAATATAGATAATATAAGATTGTAAGTTGATCAATCATACTACTTTTAAATTGATGCTTATTGAATCGCGCATGCAATGAGCATACACTTCAGATCCTGTGAACATGTAATCACTAATGTTATTACATTAATATATAAATAAATTGGAGTAATCTAAACGTTTCTTCATAATTTATAATATTAGCGATATAATTTTGATGAATTAAATATTTTATAACGTTTATTTATTGGCATTTACATTATATTTTGCATGATAAAATATCAAGAACGCGTATATGATCTAAAGTGCATACTCACTAATACTACTGCACGCGCAACTTATGAATAAGCGTCCATCTCAAAATACTAGTATATGATAAGTAAAAGTAGTATATAATTGGCCTTTATATCTCAAAAACTATTGTTGGACATACAAATTTAAAAATAAACTGTTAATGAGTCGAAGTTTTCTTGAATCGATAATGTGAGCCACGAATTTGGAGACTCTAGTGCGTGCGTGCGTGCGTGCGTGCGTGTGTGTAATTTCAAGAAAAATTACTAGAATGTAATAAGTGACAAATATTCAATAAAGCAAGGTCTTAGGCGCCTAATAATCTCATTTTCATTTTTAATTTTGGAAATAGAGAGTAATCGATATTATCGATTTAGTAAAATACATATATAGCCATTACATTGCAAGTTTAATGAAGTCTGTTAACGATACGATTGGCAACTGGCAAGCAATTTTATATATATATATATATATATATATATATATATATATATATATATAATTGCTATTATATACACATATATATGAACTACACTACTGTTGCCAATCACAGACAACAGATTTCAACAGACTTGCAATGTGACGGTTCAAAGCTAGAACTAAATTTTTCCCTTTAATAAATCGAGGAGATAATCAAATATAATATTGATTATCTCTTTCTCTCAAAATTAAAAATGAAAATGAGATGATATGAAATAAACGCCTAAGATCTTGCCGAATATTATTTGTTACTTATTACATTCTAGTAATTTTCATTATGTTTTCTGATCTAATTCAAAATAATGCAGTGAATTAACAAGAGTCTTAAGCTTATAATTTTTAATGTTTAGGAGAAAAATATTCACTAAATAACTTCAAGAATTACATAATTATTTTTCATATTGCCTGAATTTTATGTAATTTTTTTTTAAAGAATAATACATTTTTATATTTTAATGTTAATTTAATGCTGTGCTGTGTGAGGGCATTCTCTTGTGCATGTAAATATGCACGTTTTAATGTTCTAAATTCTTTTCAAGCATCTAATATATCCATTTTGCAATCTAATTAAAGCATAAACATGCAAAGCTATTCGGTATCGAAATTCATCAAAATTCCGCTTTATGTTCTTTCGTTGACTTTTTTCAGGTAACCGAAAACTATCGCACTAATTCTAAATGACAAAAGTAGACAAAGAGGGAGCGAAATTCTCTCTTGTGCCACGGTAAAGGACGCCGATTATGAAAAATTCCAATCACACATGGAGAAAACTTTTATTGGGCGAGCCTTCTCTCTTAGTTCATTCCTCCTCATGAATTTGTAAATATATTGCCAACCAATTCGCATTTTTAAGAACCTTTTGCAAACAAGAGAATTTTACAATATTATAATTTTTAGTGAGAAATGAAAAATACAAGTAATTGTTGCAATACATTTCTTGTTTCAGTATTTATTGCAAATATTAATAAAAAAGATTAAAATATGTCTTTCTGAAGAAGAGAAATATATTCAAAGAAAGAATAAATATTTTATAATGAAATTTGTTTCTTCAGAAACTCGTTATTGACATTGATACTCTCATTAAAATTATTTTACATTTATAAAAGATTATTAATGTTATTAAATTTGTCTATTATATTATACTTACTTAACAATTGAGTTGATTATTAGATTTCACATTATGAAATTATTAATGAATTAAATAAAAAAATCATAAAAACCAAACTAAGGAGGCTGTAACGAACGAGAGGAGGAGCGCTAGAAAAGGGGAGAGAGAGGGAGGGGTAAAGAAAGAAAAACTTTTAGCTCGTTTATGTGATGAAGACGGTGGCGCGCTAATGTCGCTGTTTTGTGTGTCTTTTGTTTTGGAAGCGCCAATGCGACGTCAATCGCCCCACCCACCCTGATGGTCAGACGAGCAAGCGTACAACACAACAAGTGAATCAGCAGCATCAATAGCGGAATCATCATCATCATCGTCATCATCACTATCATCGTTATCATCATCATTATCATCATCATCATCATCATCATCATTATCTTCATCGTCATCATCGTAACCAACAGCGTCGTTTATCGGGAGCGACAACCAGCAATTACCGCTATCTGCATGATGCTTTTCTAGCTATTGCAAACCGGAAGTAAATCCGCGCGTGATATCGTGTGTATCCGAACGATAATCAATTTTTTTGTGTCGTGACGTCGTCAAGATCATGAATGATGAGATCACAGCGCTTATCGACGATAATGCCCGTAATGACATCTATGAAAGTGACAATGAAAATATTTGCGATCGTTCTATGCTAATGAACTAGAAATGAAATGAAAGAACATGGAGAAAAGAACATGTTATTTGTTCTCGCAGTACGTGTTGAAGAAATGAAAGCGTAGTGTTGTGGTGAACTCTTATATGAAACGTGACAATGAACGCAGACAATGCTTACCGCGTCTTCAAGATGCAACGACGCAGCCCTTATTACGGTATGCAGGATTCTCAGGAAATTCGATAGCGAGCCGATTCTGCTTGGATATACCGAAACTCTCTTGCGATCGGAGTGAATCTCATCTGGAAAACATTCTTCAACGGTAACGTTGAGAACGTTTAAGGATCGCCGAACCTCTTGCGTCCTTGCGCGCAGGACGACAAAACACGTAACCCACTTTTTTTTTCTTTTTCTGACGAATCATAAATGTACAGTACGCGATTTCGATGATGGATTCTCGCAGTTGTTCTAATATACAAAATAGTATAAATGTATTTTAAAAACCATTCCCAATTTCCGTAATCCATGACAAATGGTCAAATTGGCCTTTGCTTCCTCTGAATTCAATCCGCTGTTGTAATAGTATCTAAAATAACTAAATATTTCAGTACAAATAAGATAAACATGTTTATTTGATAATAATTTGTAAGCGATTATTTGTAAATCGAGTCAACAGTTTTTAACCAAGTATCAAAGTATTGTAATCCAAGATTGCGATGATATATCAAAAAGAAAATGAGAATATATTGTAATATTCCATATATATCACATATCTACACATAAATTTTCTTTTTATTGTAGCGATATACATATTCTTTTATTTGTAAGTTTGTGTATCTCTTAATTCTTGAAAGCTTGTATTTGTTTAATGTTACGTAAGTTAATTTTGAAGATTTATAGTATCTGTTAATGTAATCTGTTAATAAAATTAATTTGCCGAGATTATTATCCGATTTTGATGAGGCAGCTGCAAGAATTAACGTAATTCCGCGCTATTGTCGTATTCGCCATCGGAGTGAATACATTTGTATAAATGTAGAATATTTATATAAGTCGCAACGTGTATATAGATTGGATGCATCGATAATCGAAAAACTGACATGTGTAAAGTTATCACGAACTTTTGCATAAAATAAAAATAACGTTTTCAACAGATACAAACAAGATATAGCTCTATCTAATATCGAGAGAAACAAGTGTAAATCGCGAAGAAATGCCAGTAAGTATGATTTTGAAATAATATTTTAAAATTATGCGTATATGGCATCGCTGAAATGCAACATGGTTCATGTCCTAAACTGGAATTGCTCTAGTCGAGTTGATAATAAAATAGGCTAAAATTCGGGGAACATATATCTAAAAAAATAGCGAAAAAAATCACAAAGCTTGCATTTGAAATTCAAATGTATGAGTTATGTTTTGAGTAACGTTTCTTTCTCTTTCTTGTTCCATGAGCTGAAGTAATCTCACGTCGATTTATTACACGATGACAGGACATCGAAATCATTTTGCTAAAAAGCTGTAATTAAACGATCATACAGAACGTAGTACAACTGGCGCGCCAAGGAAGTGATGAGGAATATGTCCGGTTTTTAGGGACAATTCGTTTGGTTGTGCTAGTTAATAAGATGTAAAAAGTACAATTGCGAGTTTCCGAGCAGTATTTGTATTTTGTTAACATCGATCTGGCGTATTGTACAAGTGCGTCACGTGCGTGATGGATTATACATCGTCATAGTTTACATTACCGTTATTGTTATTTGTAATCATGCGTTTCAAGGAAATGAGAGATATATGAGTTTCATGTACCAAGCTCGGAAATGAACGCGAAAAATGAATTCGCTATTTAATAACCGACATCTCCTCACCCCGTGACAAAATCTCGTGTCCTTCCCTTTTGTACGATAATAATAACTGAGAATATAAAGGCGTGCAATTTAATTACGCCATCGGGTCTGTTCATCGGCTCTCACCGGCAATCGTTTTTCCTTATTTTTCTTTCTTTTGGCGAAATGATATTAAATTGATCTCAGCATATACGGAAAGAAAATAAATGTCGATGAACATTACCGAAGTTTCATTTTCCTAACTGTGTGTGTATATCTCATGTTTATAGAAGATGTGTGCGTGTGTATGTATGTGTGTGTGTGTGGAGGGAGGGGAAGAATGGACGTTGATTACACGTAACATTGTACGCGCAAATATGCGGAGTGGAAGAATGATGGGGAAGGAAAGAGAATAAGATGTTTGCATGCTCAAATGAGCAATGCTGAGAAATTACATTTACTTCGAAGAGCTTTCTGTATTCGTATATTGTTTGCATTAAACATAGCGATCTCATTTTGTATTTATTCACGCGTGTGACTTCGTTTAGCATTGACTGTCAAACAGCACATATAAATACGTAGGGTACGAATACGAGTCGACGAAGAGGTTCAAAGTGTCCATGTTAAAATTAAGAATTCAGCAGAGTCCATCCGTTTCCGCCTCATCACTTTTGTGTTTCTTTGTTCATCGCCCTCCCCTCACTTCGATTCTCTTCCTAATGTTACATCTTACACGATATATTGTGTAAGACGTGTTGCTTGTGAAGAAAAGTAAAGAAAACGTGATAAAAAGATACACACACACACACACACACACACACACACACAAAATACATACATATATATATATATATATATATATATGTATATATACACACAGAATATCTCATTTTATTTTTGATAGTTAAGTATTAGGAAATCAAGTGGTTTTAGAAAAAAATGTGTATCAAACAAAAAGTTGTAAGATTTTGAGGAAGTCATATGAATATGAATATGAATATGATATTGATTCACTCGTAGAGTCATTGTCGATAATTTTTTTTATCATTGCATTTTTTTAAAATAGAATTACATATTTTTTGTTACGTACGAATATAATTTTGGAAATAAAGGTATTAAGATACAGTCAATAGTATATGAGATATTTTATACTTTATTTTAACATATTTTTATATAAAATATCTTGTAAACTATATAGTGTTTTAATAAACGTATTTTTATACACGGAATAATGAAACAAATCATATGTGAAAAAGATATACAATTGTCCTAAAAAAAAATTATGCAAATGGAAATGTACAAATACATATTTTTTTCTTAAACGCAAATATGTTTCTACACAAATCGATTTCTCTCATTATTTTGTGCATAAGATTAAGATATAGATGGGTTATAAAAAAATGAATAGTTTATAAGATATTTTATATTTTACATATAAGAGAATATGACAAAATGAAGTATAGAATATCGTATAAACTACAGACTTTTTGGTAACTTATTATTACCATTATCTTATTATTATTATCCGGAGAATAACTAAAGAAACTATTATGTAACAAAAGACATATGATTCCATTTAAAAGGATGATGATAATAAAAAAATATCAACAATTGTTTCATCTACGAATGAATTTATATCATAATCATGTGGCTTCCTCAAAATCCTACAATTTTGTCTAAGAGATTTTTTTTCTAAAACTTCGTGATTTTATGATATTTAACTATCAAAAATAAAATAAGACATTCTGTGCGTGCGTGCGTGCGTGCGTGCGTGCGTGCGTGCGTGCGTGCGTGCGTGCGTGCGTGCGTGCGTGCGTGCGTGCGTGCGTGCATGCGTGCAATACCGCCATCGTGTTTTTCTGTGTATCTTTTTTCTTTTTTTTTTAGACTACTATTACTACTATTACTACTATCATATTATTACTATTATTATATTATGACTTACCATTACATCACTGCTGCTAATTATTATGTTGTATATCGTTGTATATGTTGAACTCTGAATTGCAATGATCTATTTTGAAACGAAACAATCGTTTAAAAGAACGAGGACGAAGGCAACGATCGCGTATGTTCTGTTTATTGTACACGAATTTCTTTATTTACTTTCGTAGAGGATAAGAAATGTCGAATGGTATTGACGAATCAATTAATTATTTGAAAAAATTTTAAAAATTTTTTATATCACTTTTTGTATGGAAATCCACGGAAAAAGATTTAATTTTAAACTGTTTGACGTTGTTTATTTCAAAATCGGAAAAACAAGATTAAGAACAAACAGTAATAACGAAAATTTTTGCATGCAATGCAAAGATTTTATGAGAAATGTGAGATATTTTAATAACGAATTTGGATTTTCATGAATTTTAACTACGTAAAAAATGCAAAATAATACATAAAAGAGGACTTCTCATAAATATATCTTGTTGCCTAATCTTGCTGCTTTTTTTGTTTGCTTAAAAGAGCCAATTAGTTCAGTAATATTTATTATTTGAAACTCATGATCATAATTATTCAAAGACTTCATATTTTTAGTGACAACTTTATACAATAATATTGCCATTAATTGATTTCAAAGACTGATATCTTCCATCTCGAATCATATGCTTTGTTCGAATAAATCTTATTCATCGCTCGGAGAAGTTTCCTCGAATCAATGATAATGTTTGTTATCAAATTTATTTCTTCTATTTAAAAGGACAAATCTTTCCCTCATTCATTGTTTCAATAAAGTCAAAGTTACAAATTATTGCATGCTTGTGTATATAATCTCCCTTCTTTTGTCTTAGAAATTGTTTTATTATACATATACATATATCCACACGTGTGTGTGTGTGTGTGTGTGTGTGTGTGTGTGTGTGTGTGTGTGTGTGTGTGTGTGTGTGTGTGTGTGTGTGTGTGTGTGTGTGTGTGTGTGTGTGTGTGTGGTGATGTGTAATATAACCTGTAATAATCTATATATGATTTCAAAAAATATTGTTTTATTGCAAAACGTTATGGAGCAAAAAAAAATTTTGCTATCATAAAATAATGTTTCAGTTTATAAATGATTAATATATGAAACTTTAAAAATACGCATGCAATACGCACGCACGCACACAACACAATTATAATAAGATGCTATGATTATTTTACTGTAATTTTGTTGATACTAAATCAGAGGTAAGATTCTTCGAGAGATTTTCTATCTATTTATGACTATATATATCAAGGTTCAGAACAGCAGTACTGCACATTTGTTGTTTTGATCAAGAAAAAGAAAAAAACACTTCTAATGCGGGTGGAAATTTTGTGTTTTATCTAATTAAAAATACATATGTACTTTTAAAAGACTAAAGATACGTCAACGACGATGATAATGTGAATACGTTGCTTTGTCCTCCTAATTATCGTGAATTCGAATCGAGTGGTGGACCTCTCGAGATGATTGATGCCATTGAGCAAGAGAAGCAGCGATCATTTTTCCTCACATTATTTTCCTCTTTTTCCTATTCTTTTTTTTTAATTTATATAATTTGCACAAACGCAAAGTTTCAGTCGAGGAATAATGAAAATTATGCAGATTATTACACTGTAAAAAATGGGATTTGTTTTTTCTTTCGATTTACTATAACATAACAATACTTTTCCAACATTAGACTCTGATTTGGTTATCTGCTTTCGCATTTTGCAATTGGACTCGTGATTTCGTATGCAAAAAAGGCACAAACTGTCGTGCAAATAAAAGATTTTTTTTCGTTGAGCGATTGTGAATTATAGTTAAGAATCGCGCTTGTTGGTCGGCCTAGGAAAGCTTTCGAATATATGCGAATAGATGTAAGAGAATAAGATCATTCAAAGAGTCTCGAGTCCGTATCATGAGACTGATGATGGCTTCGATGGCCTCCCACAGTGATAAAATGTCATGATGACTGCAGCAAATATCGATGATAAAATCGATCATGTATTGTAAGTGTACTAATCGAATTGTACCGAGGCAAACACTTTGCGCGCGCGCGCGCAGCACACACACACACACACACACTTATTATTATAATCTATTAAAGCAAGAACATTAAGATACATGCAAATGTGTTTGAGAAGAAATGAAAACAAGAATGAAAAAGTGAGATTAGATAAAAGTGTCCGATGAAGTGTCGAAGACGGCAGCAACACTCGAGAACGATAACAAAAATAAAAACTGTAAAACTGTCTTCGTGTATTATATGACAAAAAAAATAACCATACCTTAAAGCGTTTTGATCATTACGAGCGAGCAAGCGAGAGAAAGAGAGAGAGGGAGAGAAAGAGAGAGAGAGAGAGAGACATGTGGCTTATTCCATACAAAGATGTATAGCCCTATTTTTCGATTACTTTATATTTGTATTTCGTTCCGGCTGGAGATATAATCAATAATCGAATGATGAAAATGTTGATCCATATATATCTGCAATGTTTTTCCTTTTTTCCTAGTTGAGTCTCTTTATTCAAAGTATGGAAACCAAAATAATATTTTGAATTGTCCTCTTTAAGGCTTTTTAGGCTTTCTGCTTTTTAATGTTATTATGCCGGCTTACTATAATCATTTTGAGTTATGACATCAGAAGAAAAACATGACGAAATTAAATAGAAATATTAAATTAAAATAGAAATATTTGTTAATAAAATAATGTTTGTAATTAATAAAACAAATTTGTAAATATACCAAATATATAATCTTCTTTTCGAATTCTTTTTACCTCTTTTTTTTTTTTTCATTCTGATCAATAAATCACGTCTAAAATAGTGTAAACTGGAGCTTTGTTCTTGATTAGATACAATTTGTATCTAGATACATCGGTTGTTTCGAAAATAAAAAGGAAATTTCGACATTTTACAAATCTGTTCTATAACAAATGTTTATTGAAGAATAAGAATTTTATTGAAGAATATCATTATAACATAGTTTGTAAGAATTTTCATCGTTTTTTTACTTCTGATATTATTAACTCATATAGAATGGTAATGAACTAACAGAAGCATTATATTCAATATATTTTAATATCTATCAAAACATAACAATACTTACAAAAGTTATTGATCTTCAAGAATTTTTTTTTTAGTTTAATCATTGATTATTCATTCTAATTTGTGATTAAACACTTTAATTATTTTGTTATTTTACACTAATATTATTTAAAATACTTAATATCTGTAAAATCTCCGTGCGTATTTATTACACTGAAGAATATAGTAAAAGTACTTTTGTCGTATCTTGCTCTTAAGGCCCGATTCTCTTGCGGCATGAGTTATGTGACGTCAGAGACGAAGAAGTTATATGTAAAAAGTTTCTTGCACCGAATTTAGTGGAAAGATACACTCAAGGAAATAAAAGAAAATGCAGAGCACAGGCATTTCGAAACATCACAAAAGAGTCAACAAGCATTAGGTAAAAAGTAAGAGTGGTCCAAGAGGAATTTTTTGAATTTGTTGGAGGATTTATTGTCTGATCTCCAAGAATATAATTAAGTATAGGTAAGAAAATAATACTTTTATATATACGAAAAATAAAAGTTAAATTTTAAAATCTTTTTCTCGAAATCACATTTTCATTTTCTAATTGGAAAAATTAAACTTAAAAATTTTTGCTTTTAATGAAATAATCTTTATCAAACTTGACAAACATATAAAATGAATGTTTTATTATCGCATGAACTACAACCAATATGATATATGTAAAACTTTTTTATCATTAACAAAAAGCGTATTCTTTCGTGAAATTTTGCATTTTTTTCAAACGCTGTTATTTTGGAAATTTTTAATATTTTTTTCTCTGTAATTCATATTATAGCTATATTCATACTAAATATAAATCTTTTTCAATTTTTTGTTTCAGACTAATGAGAGGCGAAAAATCAAGAATGTTAACAACATAAATTTGTTTACAACTATATATAATTTAGCCTATATAATTAGTTTAAACAATTAATGAAAAGGTTCTCAATACAAATGCAATTAATAAAATAGAGCAATTGAGAATCAGCGCAATATATGTATAAACATCAAACTGATCAAACAGATTAAACTGTCAGAAATCAGCTTAAATAATTGTAATTTTATAATAAATACAGTTAAATAATCATAATTTTTCCATAAAAATATTTATTTCTCATAAAAATATTTATTCTCAAACAGATTAAACTGTCAGAAATCAGCTTTAATAATCGTAATTTTATAATAAATACAGTTAAATAATCATAATTTTTCCATAAAAATATTTATTTCTCATAAAAATATTTATTCTCAAAATTAAAATTTCATCGATGTTAATACAAAATTTGAAATTCATTTCTTTTATCTGTTTTATTTATTTTATCATTGTAAAAAATATTTTGAAAAATATTTAAAAACATTCGATATAAAATAATCGTCAGTGTGTATAAAAAGTGTATAATAAGTGTTATTAATGTCAAATAATAAATCATTTTATATTATTAACACTTAAATATGTTATATAATACAAGATTTTATGAAATTCTTCGCAAAACAGAAACAGTAATTGCTTTATAAAAAAATTTTAAATAATCTATAAATCAATGAGCTTGAATAGCAACGGTGATGACACTGTATTTACAATTTGGCTCTTGTACTTGAGCGGCCCATGATGCCATTCAATCCGAAAATTGCGTATCATCTATATATAAAACAAATATATTTTTATATATTATTTTCTTTTATCGCAAAGATAATTTGAATGTGATTACAAAATGTTTTTTTTTTACAGTTGTACATGAGAGTTCTCTCGCAAATTAATAGTTTACCTATAAATATTTTTGGCAACTCTTTATTAATTGTTTTCTATTGGAAAAGTGACTAATTCTGTATAAAAAATATCTACGTTAAGAAATTAAATGCATATTTTTAAGACAAATGTTATAAAATAAATATTTCATAAAACATAAATAAAAAATTAAGGTGAAGAGAAATGAAAGAAAAACGGGAAAAAATCGAAATAATTATATTTGTTTGAATTTACTAAATTGTTATGCATATAAGGATGAAACAGGATATAGGTTTGTAATTTCGAATTTTTTACGACGGTAGAGATGGTATCAACACAAATTTGGCAAACTGATTGTTTTTTGAATATTTGTAATTATTACGATATTTCATAATATGATAAAATCATGAAAGTTTACAAACTTTTAAGAGTAATGTCTGGAGCTCCATCTCGGCAAATTTTTGTCCAATACACATACGAACACCGTAACCAAAAGGCATGTACACAAAGGGATGCGTCTTCTTGTATAATGAATATTCGGGAGTATCTCGCAACCATCTTTCGGGTATAAATTCTTGTGGTCGTGGAAAATATATAGGATTCATCGAAAGTACTGAGTGACAAGCTGTAACATTTGTCTAATGATACAAAGAAAGAGATCATTGAGATATTATTCATAACTGACAAAAAATTTCATTTATAATGAATAATAATAATAATGGACAAAATACTCGATAGATCTTAAAATCGTCTAATAATCTTATTTCTTTATTTTTTTGAATTTATATGTATAAATTTAAAATACGTGATATAAAGTTTCGTTTGAGTTACAAAAATAAATGGCTTACATATTACGGACTGAGTATATACGAGAGATAGGCAGGAGCGGAACACGTTAAATGGTCTTGAAGTTTCACGTAAGCACTTTATGTAAATGTCATAGTGTACAATTGTGAGTTGCACTGTTTCTATTTATGATAGGTCTATTTTCTACAGCCTCTATCTCCTGCATCTGGTCCGTAATATGTTCCATATAGATTTTTCTACGCGGATCCCTCTATTCTGTTTCTTCCTCGAAATTTCCCAAATTAGAATCGGCTCTATATTTCTATTTAAGAATTATAAGTATTATATATTATATAAGTATTAAATTGCTATAAAAATGTCAAGTTTAAGATTCGCACAAAATTAAATAATTTTAAGTTGAAATTAAAATATCTCATTAAAAAGTCATAATTTTACAAATATTTAGTATAATTCCAGCCACTTTTTTTATAAAGTCAAATTAGATAATTAATGCATTAAATTAAAAATGTAGCTTAAATATTATATATATGTAACAAAAAACTAAAATGTAAAACAATTAACAATATTGTTTTTTATTTCAGTACACTTCTTGATTCTGAGATATTTGCATTTGAGTAAATAAAAAATTTATTTAGATGCCCGCTATTTTTAATAGAAAGCAAATAAAAGTAAGATATTGAATAGTTTTAAACTATTGACAAATAGAAGTAATAACAAATAAAAAAGAGAAAATTCATGATTATAATATTTGGAATGGATTGACTCATAATTAATAAAACATTCTTTCAGCAAAAATTTTGAAGTCAATTACGCAACAACGATTATCTACGTTTTTTTTGTTGGAAAGCATTCAGATTTCATTCTTTGTTTAAAATGCATTTTAAATTTTAATCTAAAGTTAATTTTTAAGATTTATGTTGTTAAAAATTATAATAATAAAAGATAGCATTAATTTATTTAATTAAATTTTGACAAAAAAATCCAAATTTAAAATTCTTTAAACAATTTATAAATAAAGCTTATTGTTTGTAAATTTATTCTCATCATATTATTTAGACAGACCTTATTGAATTTTTTCATTGAACATTTTCAATATTTTAATTTTATATATATTTGAATAAAAAATATTTAGACATAATCTTTAATTATATGTTGTTATCAAATATTAGTCAAATCTTGAATTCTGTAATTTAGAAATATGTTGAAAAGCGATACGTACTCCTTTCGGTATAATGTATCCTCCTATGCAAACATCTCTTTGCATAGTTCTTAAAATACCACTAGCAATAGGAAACAATCGCATAGATTCTTTAATGCAAGCTTTGACATATGGTATACGACCCAGGATGTCAACTGTAACAGGCGTTGTTTTGTCGGGTAACACTGACATTACTTCTTTTCGCAATTTTTCTTGTTTTTCCATATTGTTTGCGATGTGATATAGTAAAGCGCCAGCCGCATTACTAGTCTGTAAAAGATATTTAATCTTAATTATATTAATCCTGTTACCAGTTTTTTTAATTCTACATAATCTAATGTAAATATAAAAATAGAATATATTATATCTTGTCTACACATTACTCAAATTGCTATGAAAAAAAATTTTGATCTTTTATTATTGTTATTATGGACTATATTATTATTGATTACTCTTATATGCCGAGAAAAAATAATTTTGTTTATAAATGATTAATAATGCAAACTATTAAGATTGTTTTTATTATTCATAGATGTTGGAATGAAAATCTTCGTGTTTACCGTATCTGTGCTAGCTATAAGATCCAATGCTATTGTATGGGCTATCTGTTTATCAATACATAAGAGTTTCTCCAGTACACTACGCTTTTCCAGATTCGTAATGTCTGTTGTCTTCGAAAGTTTCATCTTAGCGTATTCGATATGTTTCGTAGAAATGCTAAAAGAATAATTTCTTTACTTAAATGAAAATATATGTGTATGTGTATACTATAAAAATGTTTATCATGACAAATAAATCATATTTTAAAATTTATTATTTTCGATATGTACGATAAATTATAAAAAATGCAAAAATAAAAATATGATAATTTTTGTTCCACTTATAATTGAAAATCACTTATAATTCTCAAATAATCTTTTAATTTTACATCTTTAATTTTACAGGCTTATGTTTTTCATAATCATTTAGATATTAGAAAAATATATGAAGAATTGGGACAAATGACAAATTTACATATTCGTGAGTATTTTTAGAATATATTATTATAATTATATATTGATTATATTAATTGTATATTATTACTTTATTAAAATAATATATTATTTTCTGACATAATATAACTATACATATAACTATAAAAATTTCAATATTTACTCGTTAATTGTATCAAATATATGGAACAACTTCTTAAGATCTTTTGTATTGTACACTTTCCATAGAGATGGCTGATTTTCCAATCGATACATGAGTTCAAATGATTCTTGTACGCAATTAATCATTATTTGCGACTCTGAGTTCATGCTAAGATTAGACCCTAAGCACCCCATTCGACAATCCAACGCAATTAGACACATCGCTGTTAAATTAATAGCTGATTATAAATCATGATACAAAAATACAAAAATAAGGTAAAAATAAAATAATATATTTTATTTCTAAAATTCATTTAGTTTCTCATAAACCCAACAACGTTAAATTTGAATCTTTTTTTCGATGCCTTATTTAAAGGATTATAAAATATTAGCGGCATAAATATCGCGATTTATTTGCATACATACATACATTCACACACATACTTACATTCTAAGCTGAACTTATATATTTCGTTCATAAAGTCACTTGGCAATTCCAAGGTTTTAGGATCTTTCAATCCTCGTATTTTCTCTATGAACTCGTCAACTACATCGTGAATTTGCGTGACATGCATATTAATAAAATTCGCTCGCATCATGTAAGGATTGACTTTTGATCGAAGATTATACCACAATTCTCCCTGACTAAAATCAAAAAAACTCAGCAAATAATGATTGAAAAAAGATTTTTTTAAAACATTGAAAAAACGTTTTTAAAAACATTTTTAAAAACGTTAAAAATGGGATAAGTGACCCTTTTTTTATTAAAAAAAAAAACATTTATTTTAACGTTTGAAGAAATATTGTTTTAATGTTTGGGAAACATTTACCAATTTAACATTAAATAAATGTTTTTTTCAAATCATTATTGCAAATAAAAAATTAATGTAACGTAAGTATTAAATAAACTTTAAATAAATGTTTTTCAAATCATTATTGTAAGTGAAAAATTAATATAACATAAATATAACATAAATATTAAGTAAATATCAAATAAATATTTTTTCAAATTATTATTGCAAATAAATTATTAATGTAAAATAAACATTAAATAAATATTAACTGAACTAATGGTTTCTTTCTGAAATCATTATTTCAAATAAATAATTAATATAAAATAAATATTTAATAAACAATAACATTAAATACATATTATTGTTATAATGAGTAGGTACAAAATAAAACTAATGAATAATTAATATTAAAAAAATATTTAAAAAAGATTGTTCTGATTGGAAAGATCATTGTTACCGAGAGTGAAAATAATATATGCACTTTATATTATGCAGTTATTATGTATTATGAAAAATCGGCAGATAGAAAAAACAAAATATTAAATAATAGACAAAAATAATGAAAATGGAAAGATTTTGTTTGTTATCGATATATATTAAAAATAGAAAAATGACATTAATGTGTGTCAAATATATAGAAATTTAATTATATTTTTGTGATCAAGAACCGAGCACCTACCTTGTTACTAGACCGTACTGTCCGTTGTAGATGTGTTCTCTACTCATGCGATAGTAATGCATGGGTTCCAGAGAAATTCGTGTTGGCCATTTACCTTGCAACTTGTACATATCCTTGCACAAATCTGGGCAGAGTAAGAAGATATGCGGTGGTTTGTTTATTATGCCGTCAAGTTTCACGATTTTACCGTATTTGTCACGCAGCATCCTCATCAGCGTCAGAACATTCACATTATAGTATTCCCCTGCATCGTATACATCAATAAATAATTGATTTTTATATGTATTGTGAATGGAAAGAAGGATCAAGAGGAAATAAATTTTATTTAAATTTTAAATATAAAGCTCGCGAATTTGAATCTATTCATCATTTGTCATAATAACAATTTGCCTAAAATTTTTATGTAACTGGAGGTCATATTGAAATAAAAATAAAAAAGAAACCCCTACTATATGTGGCTCATTATCATTTGCTTATTAACAGTCTTATGTAAAGGTATATTATTTATATAATTATATAACTTTAATTTTTATTTATATAGAAAGTTTTATTATGTGAAAATTTAAATTTAAATTAGATGAGCAACGATTAATGATAACGATTTTGTTATTTTAGGAATTGATGAGAGTGCTCTTACCATATGGCATAAATCTGAACCAGTTGCCAAACAAAGGTAATGCTTTCGGACCAGGAATATCCTTAGTTGGTCGCGCGTGTTGTAGTTCGTTATTAATGTTCCTTATTTCATTGTATTCTATTGAACAACCTTTGATTGATCTTGCATGATTTTGCATTGCTAAGTGCAAGCATGCATTAATTTCACGAATGAAAAACTTGATCCACATCATATTTAACAAAATTTCTTTTGTCTTTATTCTAGAATATGATAATATCTAAAATTAATTTTATAATTTTTCAAAGTATGTGTAAAATTATATTAAAATAATTAATATTTTAATTCTTCAGAATATGCTACAGAATAAAATATACAATATAAATTTGCAAGTATATTTTTTATCAACAGGCTATTGCATATATCTAGATTTCTCAATTAATGAAATATCCTAAAGCGAAAAATACATACCGTATTAGAATGTGAAATTGTCTATTTGTTCATATCACAGTGTACATGAATGCACTGTAAGAATTGAAAACAATATCTGCAGGATCCTACACTAAAATATTATATAAAAAGTATTAAAACATACAAAAAATACGAAAAAATTAAAAAACTTTTGAGACACACATTTTTATAGATTCGACATTCTTTTGATAGACAGCTGTTCCTTTGAACGTTAAACAAGAATTAACTGATTTTTAAAAATTTGTTTTTGATGATCTATTGTTGACCTAAATGATATTAAGATCCGTTGTTTCTCGACTCGAATTTAGCGAATCACAATAAACATAAATATTTAATAAGTCACAGAATATCAAATCAAAATTTCACTTTTTTTTTGCTTAAAAACACAGAAAAATTGTATTCTCTGCAATGTATGGAAAAAGCCTTTTTTACTTTCAACCAATCTTTCTTTGCTAAAATTTCATTTGTTTTCTTTTCTCTCTTCTAATTTTTTTTTTGTAAAATCATTCATTTAAAAAATTAATCAACTTAATAATTCATTAACATAAAATTTTAATATGCCTTTATGCAGTGATAAGGATTAAAAAAAAAATAAGTTTTTTTCAAGTTTGATTTTATGATTTTGTCTCGAATAGTAATGTTTTATTGTTAAAATTATTTTGCTGTTATCATACAAATAAGAATACAATAAAATATAATAATTACAAAATATATACATGTATGTATATTTATTTTCATTATCATCCATAATATATATATCACATTTATACATATAAAATCACAATATAAAATAATAAATTTATTTCATTAATACATTTAATGTAGCTAATTTGTACTACTCTCTAGTAGTTCTTGTGCTCGAAAACAATCACTTACAACTTTCCACTTATCACCCATAGCCGTAATTAAAAAGGTTTGATTAAATGATTTTGAATTCTTATCGTCATATTTGACTTGGCCACATACTTTGACAAGAAATGTTAATTGATTAGCTACTTCTGGACCTATCATTAACAAACAGAAAAAGAATTAATATAAATAGTATACTCTGATATGACGTTTGAAAGTTTAAACAAGAAAATAAAAATATAAATATTATAATTATATAAATATTTAAACAAAATTTAATTAAATATTATATAATACAATATAATACAATAAATTCAATTCAAATTATAAAAATTAAAATATAAATTATCATAAAATAATATGCAACAAAGCCAATAATTCTAAATATTTAGTTATGATATTTAGAGTGCTTTCTTATAATTTAAAAATAGAATAATTATTAGTATTTACTTGTTATTGGTTGTGCATCAAGAGTATGAATAGTATGTTCTGAAGGTGGCAGATCTGTCCAGAATTTTTGTATATTATCTTTGCCTGTTACACCATTTCCATTCCATATCAGAGTAGCAGTATCCATATACATTCTTGAAATTAACTAAAAATATGTGGTTAATATATGTGGTTAATATATATAATAGAAAAAGAATAGAATAAAATTATTAGACAATATTATTATTACTTACATATCTCCGCTTGTCTAAAGACTCATAATACAGTTTTGAGAAATCTTCTGCAGTACGACAAGCTTGGTCAATTTTAGCTTTCAAATCCTATAAAAATGAGCATATATGTAAGAATTATCAACAAAAATAATTAAACATTCTAAGTACATAAAACATTAGTATAATGGTATTTAGAATGCTATCCTTACTTCGAATCTTAATAAAAATGTACTCTTTCGTTTTCATTCAAAACGAAAGAATCCAGTAGAAAAACGTGGTAGTCTGTTCCACAAAATAAATTATTATGCATTAAAGTTCAAGATTTTAAAAATCAAGATACTTGTCACTAACTAGATACTAATTAATCTTTAATATTTTAAAAAATATATCACGATTTATACATACATACATACATATATACATACATACATACATACATACATACATACATACATACATACATACATACATACATACATACATACATACATACATACATACATACATACATACATACATACATACATACATACCCCCCACACACACACGCGCGCGCGCACACGTACACACACCAATATTTTAAACTTTATAACAAATATAGTTATATAGTTATATTTTTATATATTTTATATCTTTTTGGATTTATATATTTTATATTTTTTATAAATGTAAATAAATCTTCATCTTACAAAATAGGTAAATTGCGCTGTAGTCCAATATCAATTGACTTCTAAAAATAATCTCTGCTTTAATTACAAAAATTACAAAGAAATTTTTACAAACAAATTCTCAATTTTAAAAATACAAACTCTCTACTCTAAAAACAAAAATTATATAAAAAAATAATTTGTGTTTTTAAAATAGAAGATATTTTTTAGGAATTAATTGATTAATTGATGTTGGCAGCGCAGTATTATTTAAGTATTTTGTAAGACAAAGACTTATTTACTTTATGAAAAATATAAAATATCTATCTAATCTAATAAATATATCTATTATAAAATTTAAAATATATATATATATATGTGTGTGTGTGTGTGTGTGTGTGTGTGTGTGTGTGTGTGTGTAAATATAACATGTGATATATTTTTTGCAAATATTATAGATTAATTAATATCGAGCCAATACAACAGATATCTTAACCTGTAAAGCCTCAAACTTTAACGCTGATAACTTATTTCGCGAGACAAATCACCGCGTTTTCTGCCCGATTCTTTCATTTTGATTGAAAATGCATCAAATGATTACATTTTTATTAAGATTTGAAGCAAGGAGAGTACTCTAAATAAATACTTATATTTTAATGTCAAAATGTTAGATTATAATAAGCTGCAAAATTTATTTAGGATTACATTATTTTATTTAGGTTATACAATATCACGATATATATGTATATACACTTAATTTCTTAACATAGCATATCGCAATACCTGTTCCATTTTTACTTTTGAATATCCATACGTAATTATCACAAGACGTATAAAATGCAACAACGTAACATCAGCAATTATAGCTGGATTCCGAAAAGCGCGTACATTTATCTATAGTTCATGTCACGTATAATATACAAAATGCGCGCTATGCGCTTTACAGAACCCAGCCAATATATCGCACGTCGGTGTCGGAAGCCGCAAGCCAAGAACTGATCAATCACAATCGAATGTGGGGAGAATACTTGATTGTGATTGGCCCATTCTTATGGCACAACACCACACAATGCATTGTAGAACAGATCTAAGGTTGTGCTCATTTTCAACATTAAAATATATAAGCGCATTACGCGCGCATTTTGGTATAGTATAATAGATAAATGCGCGCATATGCGCGGAATCCAGTCATTGTAGAATAAGCCTTACAATCGCATTCATATATAAACGAGCATGATATTTTTGTCCAATCTTAAAATCTCACAGGAAGTTCTTTAGTGTTGGTTCCATGTTGGTATGATGTCTGTCGGTATCTGTACGATTTCAAGATGTTATGATTTATTTATTTACTACCATATCGCGATGGCTGCGTTCAGCAGAAAAAGCAAATCAGTGAGCATTCGATGATTTTTCAATATGATTAGTCCTTGCTTTTAGATCTTCGTTGAATCTAAAAACCAATCAATAATAAAGAATCACTGTACGCTCACTGATCTGCTTTCTCTGCTGAACATAGCCGATGTAAATAAGATAAAAGCCGCAGAAAGAGTCGTAATAGAGTTGAAGTCGTAATCGCAGTCGTAATTCCAACGCACAATGAATTGATGTAGACGTATCCTCCAAGAAAGAGAGAGAAAGAGGTGTGTGTGGAGGGGGGGAGATACGCGATATTGCACATTTTGATAAAAATATTTATAAATAATAATTTTTAAATATTGATACAATTGTAACATAAAAATCTAGAAAATTAACTTGCAATAATTTACAATGAGATGATGATTTCTTTATTGTGTATTAATATATTTGAAAACGAATATATATATATATATATATATATATATATATATATATATATAAACATATGATGATAGATATATGCATATCTCTATACACACGTATATGGATATGGAAAAACTTTTCTTAATTTGTTTTATTTGTCCGCAATAAAACAAATTATTCGATATACAAGTAAAAATGGATTTCCAATTTTTCACTTTTTTATTTTCATATGATTTTGATATTACAATATTATATTGTAATAATTTTATTGGTCTCCATTGCATGTGTCAATTGCTTGGAGGAATAATTAATTCGCGTTGTTTAAGGTTTAGTCAAAGTATAACTATCAGGATAAACTTAAAATGTTCAATTCATTCACATTCAGATTCAAATATTCGCGCGACAGATCATATAATATATACATACATATATATATATATATATATATATATATACATACATATACATACATATATATACATACATACATGTATATGACACACACACACACACACACACACACACACACAAAATATTTAGAGATGATCTTTAATCACATTAAGTAGATGTACAGTATCTAATATTTTTAAAAATTGCTAAAAATTAATAATTAAAAAATTAATCTCTTAAATAACATCTTTGCATTTCTTTATAATAAAATTCAATTTTTTCCCCAATAGTTGCTTTAGAAATTTTTGTATATACATTTGATGACTGACTAGAAGTTGTTTCATCTATATCAAATAAATTATAGATTTACAGGAATGTTATTCATTTTTCTTTCCTTAGAAATATTTAATTCCTAATGTCATGAAATAATATGAAATTATTTCATACTGAATTAATTTTCATGTATTAATTTCTTTTTGAATACAGAATGCTATTTTGTTTTTATTGTATGTAATTAAGCATCATCTCACAATTTCCAATAAGGATGTTGAACGTCAAGAAGAAATTAGCTAGTATACTCGTGAAAAATTCTTTTGAAAACAAGATTCGTTTTTCAATAATCGGATTTATAATTATGAGCTATTGATAAATAATAGGGGATTTAATAACATTCCTCAAATTATTTTACAAATGTTGTATAAAATTAGGAGACTTCGCGAGAACTTTACAAGAAACAGTCAAACAATTAGAACATAACAATCTTAATAATTATAAAAATCTTGACAATTTTTTAATATACTTTACAACGTTCTCTTAAATTTTTTGCAAACATACGATATTCAAATTTTCAATTTAAAAAATTTTCTGACTTAAGTTCTTAATAAATATTAATAATAATTCTCTAATATTAATTTAAATTTTAAATTATATACGATGCATTGTACTATAAACATTTTATGCAATATGCAATATAATTTTTGTCTTTATCTCTCTCTTTTAATTGTTTGTAGCTTTCCAAAGAGATTTCAAGATTTTTATTTATTAAGATTATATTCTTTTTTAAAATGTAGGAAGAAATATTTTCATTTAAAGATTCTTTAAAAATCTGAGGCTTCTAACAACGTCTGAAACAATTCAAAAATATCAATAATATAATTATTCAAGAAACAAAAATCAAAATTATTTATTATTATATTATATCGAGATGAATGACAGTTCACATATCCGTTCTTAGAAAATAACTCACATAATTTCGGTCATTGCTCTTTACGCACAGTTAACTAACAAAGTGTACGTTGAGAGCTAAAATTTAAAAAGAAAAAAGAAAAAAGGAGAAACAATGGATTACATAATCACGTAGATCTGTCGCACGCACTATGTTCATTTGTCGCTTGTTTATACGCATATGATCAGCCGCTTCTTTCTCGTATGTTATCTTCGATCGCTACGACCACCATTCCTATAACCACCGCGTCCACGTGAATTGCTCTTGGTTGTTGGCGCTGGTTTCGTTGTCGAGTCCGATGAGTATCGCACTGATCCACCGGGTAAACCTGAGCTACCAGTAGTGCTGCTGGTGTTGCTGTTACCACTATTTCCACCACTGCTAGAAGTGCTATTGCCGTTGTTACCACCACCGCTACTGCCACTAGTATTTCCACCTTTTGTAGTAGTCGAACTTGTCGCTGACCCACTACTAGGAGTCGTGTTACTTTGACTTGCCTGTGACAGATTATATGTGTCTTTTTTAGTTGGAACGCACTAATCACTTGAATAGCAAGATTTTTTTCTGAGAATGTATGCGATTTTGGAATTACATTAAAATAAAGCAAATATAATAATCTTTAGCTTTTAGTTCTTTAATCTATATTTTCAGACTTTGTATTTGATATTACTTTATTATAGATATTTAAATGGTTTTTAACATATGCACAGGTTAAGAATATTAAATGTGAGTCTTTAAATAGTTTCATTTATAAAAAAAATGTGCACAATGTAATATTATGCAATTATTCTTCAATATTTACAAAGATTGTTTTTGTGCCTATTAGCCCTAAACCATCACTCTATATATATATATATATATATATATATATATATATAATATATATATATGTACTAGTGTCAAATATGTCTATGCAGAAATAATAACAAAAATTTGACTGTAAAACATTATAAAAAAATTATTATTTGTAAAAAAAATGATACATCGCGCTGTGATTCACCAGTTTATCGTATATGTAACGTTTTTTAAAATTCCATATACCAAAGGCTGCCGTCCTGGTTGACCCGAGATACTGTTGGCATTACCGTTGTTGGTAATGCTATTGTTGACGTTGCTGCCGGGCGGGCCCGAGCCGGTCTGATTGACCAGTTGCTGCGCCAGCATCGGATTCGGGTCACTCATGTTCACTTGCTCGTTGATCACCATGCAAAACTCGCCTATCTTTTGAATATCACCGTTCTTGCCGGAATATAAAGTCAGGCATTGCCGCCAGACAGACGCGTAACCCTTGGTCAGTCGCACGATGTCGCCCGGCATTAGGAGCTGACCGGGCTCGTCCCAAATAGAAACGTTCACGCATGCAGTGCTGTCGGCCACTTTAAACGTTCGAACTTCGCGGTTTTCTTTGGTGATGGTAGGGTGGCTAACCTCCAAAACGATAAACACTACGTTGATGTTCTTTTGGCCAGCACGGATATCCTTTATCAGCACGTAATCCATTTCTCGTGTTCCTCCACAGATCGCGCACGGGCACACATACACGTATTCACACGAGACAACGCGCGTACGTAAATACGAGGCGAATCGAGACTAACAATCGCGTCGTTATGCGAGGGATACCGTCATCCGTGTCGGGTGCGTTCTCCGATTGGTACGACACCGTCACCCACCAAACGTCAAATAACGTCTTCCCCTTCTCCTTCCCGTTGAATGCTTTGAGCAAACAAACCAAATCTTTCACAGGCTCTCCCCCCCCCTCTCTCTCTCTCTCTCTTGCCCTCTCTCCTCGTTTAGAAATATTGTCAGACAAGAATTACGTTACTCGACAAAGGCATCGAAAGAATGAGAGGACAAATGCTTAGCAACTTCTAACTCCGTATTTTAACGGTGAAGCTTAACAAAATCAGAATTAGAAGATAGAGTGCAGCACTGCGACTCACAACAAAGCCAGTCAGCAAAAAAGCAGTTTGCAAATATGTAAAAATCTTTGATATGATTGATAATTGCTTTTAATTCTTCATGGCTCTAATAGCGTTTTTTATTGGCAGAATATTACGCAGTGCGCATTAATGTGGGATCTACAATGCGATCGTAATGTTGTTATGACTCTACGACCGACCAATCAGAGAAGAAAATATATGGTTTTTTCTTCTCCAATTGGTCGGTCATAGAATCGAATCGTATTCGCATTAGGCTGCGTTCTGATATTCATTGCCAGTACCAAAACTCTATCATATACGTGACATGAACTATATATTTTCAGTACTGGCAGTGAATATCGGAACGCAGCCTAAGCAGAATAACGTCATCAATGTGAGCCAATAGGAATCGTCGTATGCCCCTACTTTGATGTTCTGACTATCAATTTGAAGTGATTTTCAGTTGTACTGCCGTTACGTATGCTTGTGGTCACATCATTTATCGCAGGATGCCGGATTTTAAAGAGCAATACAAAAATCCACGTTTAGGCTTTGGCGATGTGGATCACAGAAGATATTTACGCGCTTATAATCACGATAAATCTCGTAAAGAGGTCAGAACACGGACCTTTGACAAAAATCGTAATCTACAAGGCATTTCGGCGCCAACGAGCCCGATTCTTGGTAAGCAGTGAAGAATTTCTGTTTAAAGAAACATTCATTTTCATTCTGACTCTAATTAAAATTAGAGATTATTTGAGATTTTTCACGTAGCCTCGTGCCTGTTGTTATTGTCAATTGCATGATTTTATTATAATCCTTATCTTATTTTTCTATTTGATATTAAGCACGCGCGCGCGCGTCTCCATGTTATATCTTGTGTGTTGTAAGAAATAGACGACCGTAAGCGGTCATGAAAGCAATTCGGAATGTAAACAGCTAACAGAGAGGAGCCGTCGCGGTCGTGCAGACTAAATTTTTTGGTAGTAGGCGAGGAATCTTAAGTTCAAATTCAATCGGTCTCCGTTTATTTTTCCGAATCTGATAAATATAATCTTTCAGTGCTTATATATAATGCCGTTTTAAAGAAAGAAGGTCTGCAAAACGGAACTTATTTAATACTGAAGGAAATAATTGAGCATTCAAAATGATGTTAAATAAAATGTTAAACAAAATAACATCAAATGTATTTTTAAATTTAAATTTAAAATCTAAAAAAATGAATATCTCGTAAATTAATCTTAAGATTAAATATTATGAATTTATTTCTGAGATTTTATTATTTTTATATTTCATGAAATTGTTAATTAATTCATTAAATTCTTTTGTACTTAACGACTTAATAGAATCATATATGTGTTATTTATAATAATACTATGAAGTATCATTATACAAATGAAAAGTTTCCTAAGATACTTGAAATTTCCAACCAGCATTAGGGGAACATTATCGTAATTAACATTTGTCGATTAATAAAATGTAATTTCAAATAATGCTAATTGTTTGCCTTTATTTTAGTACTCTTGGATATCATAACAAATGAAGTGAATATAATTCTATCTCTTTATCTTAATTCTTAATT
Source organism: Pogonomyrmex barbatus (assembly GCF_055798465.1). Lineage (NCBI taxonomy): Eukaryota > Metazoa > Arthropoda > Insecta > Hymenoptera > Formicidae > Pogonomyrmex > Pogonomyrmex barbatus. The sequence continues at coordinate 14,440,693 of NW_028297116.1, forward strand.
CAATATAATATTATTTGTGATTATAAAAATATATGAAATATTGATATTTTGGAATAGGCTTGTCTAACACTTTACTATCTTTTCATTGTTTGACAGAGATAGAAAAACAAAAATTAAATGATAGAATTTATCATTTGTCTTAGAAACAAAGAGATGAAAGCATTTAGTGAGTTTTAGACAAACCTGTTTCAGAATCAATAAATAGCAATATATAAAGAAATTTAAAACAAATCATATTGTGAATCAAATTTTTACGTTTGTCTATATAACATATGGGTATGCACACACATTCACGGGTGCGTGTACACACATATACACATATTAGCTAAATTAATTATTACAGATGAACGTAAGAAAAAATTAATAAAATGGAAAGAAGAACGTAATAGAAAGAAAAAATTGGAAGCTGCCACGAAAAAACCTGCTTTCAAAGTTGGTGTTGTTCATCATCCCTTGTGTTCCTCGTTGATTAAAAATGATATGTCAACTACAAATCTGAAGATAGCAAAGGAAACCGAAGCAACTTATGCCCAGAGACGAATTACAAGAGCTACAGAAAAGCGATTACTTGCCAAAGCAGCAGCTGCTAAACAAGAGCTAAAAAATACTTTAGCTTTTACATCAATAAAACACTCTAAAATTGTTAAAACACCAACTTCTAATACTAAAAAACAAAAATCATTTGCTCCTGCTAATTATTGTTTTAAACCTCCATCTGGATTGAAAAAGTTACCACTATTTGGTCTGGTACCAATAAAACAAACACCACAAGAAAAAGATGTATCATTGAAGAAATCTTGTGGACAAGTTTCTGATATCACAGCAAAATTGGAAACTTTCGCAGTGCCGAGCTTATCATTAAATAAAAAATCATCTCTGGAATTAAGTGAATCGCTCATTCATGAATTAAATACTGTCGATGAATTAAATACAACGTTAACATCGTCATTGAGAGCACAGACAACAAATCAAAGGGACATAAAAGATTCTTTTCAAGAAGATAAATCTTTATCGAACAGTGATATGAAAACTCCACCATTACAAAAGATTACTCCAACATCTTTTGAAAAAGAAAATTGTTCTATGGAAGATCTCATCATTTTTTCGCCGTACCTCACGCGAAGCCGCGGGAAAAGAAACTCTAGAAAAGAAGGACAACAACGATTAGGTATTAGTCGTCCATCTAATGAAATTCCAACCAAAGATACTGTTATGCAAAATTTAAATATATGCATAGAAGAAGAGGAACGTACCGCTCAGTATTTCAAACTCCTTTTGAACAAAGAAACTGATAGACTTAAAGAACTTTGTAAGAAATGGCTAGATATTAAGTTAGAGAAAGATGTTCCTGAGGATGCTATGTATGAAATCCAACAAGCAGTGGGACAAACAAATTTGCTAATAAATAAAAAATTTGAAAGATTTCGTGGATTAGTGCGAGACTGCGAAACTGGTAGAGGAGAAATGCTAGTTACATGCAGAGATCTACAAGGATTTTGGGATATGACATATATGGAAGTCAAAGATTGTGACACAAGATTTGAAAAATTAGAACATCGCCGAAACAAAGCATGGCAAGAAGAGGAAGAATGTCTTGTTGCCAGGCCTGCTGTCAAAAAACGAACGTATATTAAAAAGCAAATTGTATCGTCAAAACCGAGTTCATTACGATCCTTGATCTTGGCTGCTAGAAAAAAGAAAATGGAAACAGGAACATTAGATAAGGAAGATTTATTGCTACAGGATATGCATATAAATAAAGAACATGTTACATCAAACAAAAATTCTTTTGATGTGCTCTCTGAAGAAAGAATTGATACTCGATGTAATAAAAGATCTAAATCCTATGATCTTAACGAAAACAAGTCGACTTCTTCTCGACATGAAAGCTTTAAAGAAAACGCGGTACAGAAAGCAATGCAATTTTCTCAAACAAAAAAGATGAAGAGTCCATTCGCAGCTATGAAAATAAGTCGAATGTGTAAGACGCCTGAAGTTCAACTAGATGATACAATATCGTATGTTAATTCTGATCAAACGCCAGGCAAAAGTATATTAAAGAAATCGGAAGAATTGGTAAATAAAGATCGTATAAAATCTGCGCATAAAGTCAATTTTAATGAGCGGATAGTTCTGACTGAGGTCCCCCTTGATGAAGAAATGGAAACTAAATTAAGTTTAGCTGCTGCTTTAAACAGAATTGACAGTCTCGATTTGGATAATTTAAGCCCACAAGAATGTATCAATGCTGAAAGAAAATTAAATTTTGAAGTTGAAGATTCTGATAACAACGATGATCCGAACGAACTAGTATCCAAGATACAAGCAAAAGAGAAACAAGGTAAGTCTATATCATCTGTTCAAAATATTTTATATTCTACTATGCATCTGTTTAATGATATATCTTTAATAATTATTAGGATCGTCATATAATAGGAAGATTCGATCACCTAGGAAAAACTTAAGAAATCGGCGTAAGGATAGATCAAGCAAAAAAGATAACATAGATATTTTGCTTTCAACATCTCCATCACAAACTGTTGAAGTAATATCAAAAAACATGGAAGATATTGATTTAGGAATAAAAGTACTTAGGAATAGAACTATTTCGATGGATAATACTCCTAAATCCAATAGAACTAGTAGAATGGTAAGCTATGTTATTGATTTTTAATTATATCATGTGTTTGTCTTTCTCAATATATTTATAACATTTAATATTCAAAATAATATATTTAAAAAAATATTTTAATAAGAACTTATTGCATAAGTTTTGTCATACATGCACATATATTATATTTTATATATAATCATTGAATAAATTAAAATTAACTAATACGAGAAATAATTTTCTTTAGATGACTCCAAAAAAAGAAAATGGTATTGAAGAAGAAACCAAGAATTCTGTGAAATCAAGTAGAAAAAGTTCGTTAAAATTATTACGAAAGGACGAAAATAAATATAGAACACCAAATAAAAATATAATAGAAATTGAGAATGTAGGACTGATAGAGAATATTGCTAAAAGAAGATCGGTTCGAAAAAGTGTTGCATTTGATGGTAAATCTTTGCACTTATTATTTACATAATTATAAGAATATGATTTGTTCTCTAGATAATATAATTTTTAATATTTTATTATAACAGAGACTTGTGTAGGATGTTCCGAAAATAAAGCAGTATTACCTATGACTCCCCACACACGTAATAATACATCTTTAAGACGGAGTAAACATACACTTAACGATGATCTTACATCATAGAAGATGCCATAAAAATGACATCGTAAGTTTCAGCAATCATAAAAAATCAAACGTAAAAGATATTCATTGAAAGTTATTTCAGGTTCATAAAATTACTGCATCTAATGGATCTTGGATAATTTTTAATATCTTTTTACGTATTATATATTTATCTGTTGTATTTATATTAAATAGAGACATAATTATAACGAAATTTTATGTATGACAAACATATGCATAAATGTATTATTCTTTGTTTCGTTTAATGTAATTTAGAATTATTCAATATAAAAGAAATAGGCAATGTTTTGAATTTCTCATATTCATTTAAGTTTCATTGGTATTTATGTTAGTATTTACATTAGGATATATTTGATGTTAACTTTTAGATATAACTATAATAATTCATAAACAATTGTAAGATTTCGTTATAAAAAAAATTTATAAAAAATGACGCAAAATGTTTGATAAAACTACAAATATATATATATATATATATATACAAATATATATAGATAGATAGATATATACACATATACACACACATACACACACCTACATATATACATATACACATGTATATATATATTTACAGTTACTGTTTTATATTAACTATTAACATGTAAATAAAAAGTTTAGGGGTATATTATCAAGAAACCCACCATAATCTCACACTATTGTCTCTGTATTCTGTACTATTTTCAATACCACATTGTCTCTGTCCAGAACTGGTTGCTACAATAGGTAAACTCATATGTAAACTTATTCCGTTTATGCAATCTTTGGATAGTTTTATTTTATATTTTGGATTCATCAAATCTTCTTCACTATAATTTGTAATTTCTGGTAATTCCCACACAATGATGTTTCCATCAACACCACCTATGAAATACATAACATTAATCGAAAATATATTAATATTATTCATCATATTCCTATTACTTATTATTTTATATTTATTGAACTCACCAGAAATGATTTGTTTATTATCAGGTGTAATAGCAAATTGTATTCTTTGATTGGTATCTGATTGTCTCCCTTCAAGAGAATACAGAATCTTTCCAGGATTACGGAGATCCCAACATAGAAATTCATTGTTTTTTCGTACAGCAGAAAACAACTTCATCCCACAAGGACTAAATTCAATTTGTGTTACACCATTTTCAGTTTTAAAAGTGCACAGTGGTCCGTCTTTATATAGACCTTAAAATATAACAAAAACTTGTAGCCAATAGGTACAATTAAAATATATCAAAAATGTGTAATTATATAATAACCTAATAAAGATACACACCGATACATTTAGAATAAGTGCCGAACGCTACGAGACCTGGCATGATTGGATTTTCACGAATACACGAGACCAATCCGGTCATATTTGGAAAATCATGTTTAAAATAAATGTCACTTGTCTGACGTCCAGGATGATCTGTATCGAAGGTTCTCAAAACATTCTTGAAACCACACCATATCTCCCTTCCTGAATTCACAAATTGAACACTGATAGATGCTTCTACTTCGTCAACTCTGAAAAAAACCAATTCTTGCAAATAACATCGAGAATTTGAGTAATATTCATTTCTACCAATATAGTTATATATCAATTTTAATCTTGATTTAAATTCTTTATCTTTTCTAATTCTTAAAATTAAAAAAAGAAAAAATAAATCAAAATCAAGGATTATTTGTATTGATAAAAATGGACATAAAAAGTACTACTACTAACTGATTGTAAGCTCGATATGTCGCACGTAATTCTCCTGTAAATGCATCCCACAAATGAATAGGACTTTCTTTACTAGTACTAATAAAGCAACATGTCATAGGTTCCCATGAATTCATAAAAGGATACCAGCAAGTATCATATATGAGACCTCCCTCTTTAACAGTCAAAGCAGGCATAAAGCCAGTCTGTATGAAATCAGATGGACCTTGGTCAGAATACAATTCTCTGGGAATTTCATAAATGCGTATTCTAAAATCTTCTGATGGAACAAGCAAACATGTTCCATCTGGGGACCACTGACAACCTTTTGTAAAATTCTCATGCAAGTTTGTAGGCTGGTATTCCTTAGTAGCTGCACATAATAATCTTGGTGCTGAGGACCAGTTATACATACAGATGCAAGAATCTGTTGAACTAATTCTTTCTAAATTTATATTTCTTGTCTCTGTGACATTCACAGCTTTATTATCTCCTATTTCTGATGTTGCACAATTCACTATCTGTTCTGATAATGCCACATTGCTCATTACCTATAATTTCAACAATGATTATTTTGTTTTAATATTGCATATAGTTTATTACATTAACATCTAATAAATTTTATCAATTTGGGAATAAAATATCGTTACCTGTCAATATCTATGTTAAACTTACTGATTGTGAAGAAACAAGGTCAATTTTGTTTGAAGTTACATCAGATTCCAAACAAGTTTCCATATTTATCAAACCACGAGTATCTTCAGGCGGCACAAATAAATTTGATTGCATTTGATTAATTTCCTCAATTTCACCTTCTGCAACCATTTCATCATTTCTAGTTGAAATTTTACGTTGCGTGGTCGGTGAACGTGATCTAATAGCAATTTCTTTGCATTCCATCTCCATTATTCACTATACAAATACGATCTTCCTCTCCTAGAAAGATTCACTTATGTATATGATAGCTTTTCAGCAAGTAATTTCGTATGTAATATTTTCCTGTTCGAATTGTTAGATCGTCCTTCACATAAAAACATAGATTTCGAATTCCGTTGGTGGTTTTAAAATTAGGTTAGAAATTGTCATATTAAGCTAGGACAGATCACGTGTATACTTCAGTCAGTTACAAAATTATACGTTTGGTGCGTTGCGCTCGTTTCGAAAAGAGTTGCAGACAATTCACGTGAATTGTTCAGTAATGGGGATGCGCGATATTGAAAAGAAAATCGATATCAAAAGAATAGATAAAAATGAACAAAATTAACATCGAATGATCGATTGTTGCAAAAAAATCGAAAAATTGATATGTTGTTTTTATTATTTTTTAATATTTAAAATTAAATATATTTTTTTAACATTAACAATGTTAATCTTCTAATATATTAATATCTTTATAAAATAATATTTTGAAATAAATTAATTAATATTAAATGTGTCGTACAAGTTTGTCGTATACGTTGATCAGTAATCAAACAAATTTCTATAGTATCAAGAGCACGGTTGCGTGCGTGCGTGCGGGTGTGGGTGTGGGTGTGGGTGTGGGTGCGGGTGCGGGTGCGGGTGCGGGTGCGAGTGCATGCGCAAAGATACAATTCGGACACATTTTTTTTTAAAACGTTCCTGACAGCGATCGGCGGCGATAGTGGAGGCGTCGCTTTCGAAATCGGGCCGAAAAGGGCAACTAAACACTGGTTTAAAATATGGATCAAACATTATTTAAATAAATAAAAATGTATAAGTGTGCTCCAATAAAAATGTAATTAAGAAATAATGACAAAAAAATTTCGATTTTCGTTATATAAGTATTTTTTCGTTATATAAGTATTTTAAGTATTCAGGATTATTTATGTAAAATTTTATTGATAATGAAATTGTTCTGTAAATAAAAATTTCATTTTATTTGTACCACATGTTTCATTTGTAATACTTTTAATGAAAATTTAACTTTTATTTACAGAACAATTAATCTGTACAACACAATGAAACTTTAAAACATAAATCATCTTGAATACCCAAAGTATTTACATAAAAGAATTGAGATTTTTGTCATTATTTCTTAATTACATTTTTATTAAAGCACATTTCTATTTTATATTTAAATAATTTTTCATCCAAGTTCTAAAGCGCCGTGAAATTTTTGGTATTACTTTTAAATGCGAGCTAGGACGCTCTATAATTTTTTTCATAATTTTCTTATTGTAAATAAAAATGTAATGTATATGTAATATATTCTTAAGTAATATATTCTTATGCTCTTACGACATAATCGCGGCGCATACAATTGTAAGAGAAACGTATGTATGTGAGTGTGATAGCGGCGCGTCGCGATGCCTATTGCAGCCGACGTCGCGACGCACGGGCAGAGCGCTTCGGCGGAGCCGACGTCGCGCTGTGGGTGGGAGTCTCTCGGGGCCCTCGCGAGAGCCACGAGTGAGTGAAGACTACCCGAAAGAGTCGTGCTCCACTCAGTCTGTCCGCGGGCGTCTGTCAAGCAGACTTCTCCGGCTCTCTTTCTCCCCTTCTTCCTCACTTCTTCGTTGCTCTCGGTCTCAAAAGCCTCGTGGAAAACACATGTCGTCGGCTGGTGGTGCAGCTGCTACCGGTTGCTAAATATATGCGTTAAACGTTAAGATTCATAACAGTAAAAAGTCCAGTCCGATACTGTCTGCCGCGTTTTCCGACAGCTTTTCCTCTTTATTTTTTCTTTTTCTTCTTTCATGCGATCGGGTTTTATATATGAAAGTGACTCGACAAGGTGACACGGTGTTCGTAGTGCGGCCAGTGATACGTCAGACCAGTGGACAAGATGTGGTCGACGAGGCTTCTCTGGAACCTCCTCGTCGGATTCGCGATCATCGAGTCACCAACTCGATACACCGTCGACGGCTTCAATGTTGAGACGAAGCACTACGCGGTGTATCGCATGGAAGCAAGATCTATGTTTGGATTCTCTGTGTCGACGTATCGTGACAGATATGCTCGTGGATGGTGAGTCTCTTTTATGTTATACATACAGGAAGATATGGGAAAAAATTCCGGATTCCCGAGATATCTCGATAACAAAGCATTTTTGTGAAAATTTCGGGCAAAACTTGTAGAATTTTAGCATCAGGTAGTAAGGTAGTTACGTGACCTTGAATAGCGTTGTCAGGGTCACATGAAAATCATTTTGAAATTTTTAAACGGAAACCCCTATTACTTACTGCATATTCTTGTAGCTTATTTCAAGATGACTTTCCAAAACATTATTTAATTAAATACTTTTTCGTTTAGACTTTCCGAGTTATGAGACATGAATGTTATAGTATTTTGACAGAAAATATCAAATATATCTTGTAAAATATTCAATTTTCGATAATCTTACCTTAATACTTTTATGGATAAAATAATGAAATGAATCAATGGATGTAAAGAAAACACAAGTTGCTTTAAAAGAAATGCAACCCAAAGAAATGCAATGTTGCAAATTACATACATGTTTTTTTTTCATTATCGTTAAAATATATATGATTTGCCAGTGTAAGCGCGTAATAAAGGAGTTCCATTTTTTAAATAATACAATGGCAAATTGTGAATAATCGTCCTTCTAATAGTATTCTTGACAATCGCAAGATTGTAGAAATATAATTTTTTATTCACAATACAACGCATCATGGATCGTGCCATACAAGTTTCATTTTTCGAGAATGAAAGATATTTATTCGTAATATTGCGGACGAGTTCAAGAATCGAGCCCCTGATCATAAAAGAAAACTATTCTCGACAATGCGTCATGGGGCGAATCTTATTCGTCACCTTTGATGAAGCGTAGCGTAATCCGATAATGACATATCTCGAAGAAGGAGCATTCCGTTACCGTATTCTTATTTGCGTATACGCTATGTTAAATAAACATATATGTCTCTCATTGAAACATATTGAAACTGTCCGTGCGCGAAGTGGTGTAGAGAAACTGACTACTTTTTATCACACAGATAATAAGCAAATGATTGGGATCATAATTACCTCAATTCTTTGTACATTTTTAACATGAGATTTCAGATAGATCACTGTCACATAAATGATACGACGGTTCAGACACGACAGAATAATGAGTACACCTTTTTCCCAAATATGTAAATTTTAACTCACGTTAGTCAGGTGCTTGACTCATCGCTCGATCATATATGCGATTAGCTCATCACCCGTCACAAAATAGGAAATATTGGATATTTTGAATTACCGTATTTTGTTTAAATTTTGCCTGAAATCGTCATGGCGATAAAATCGTCATAGCGATAAATTCGTGGCATCTTCTTTTTTTTCATAGAAATGAATGAAAACGAATAAAAAAATATTTAAAAATTCTCAGTTATCTTTCACGTTTTTTAACGAGTGCTGTTTCACGACAACAGCAATAGCATTTTACAGTACGTACTCTTTTGTTTCTCATTAACGAAATAAATAAATAAATATCGTCCATCGTGCAAGTTTCACATTCATTGCTCAAGTTAGAAACAGTCGACAGTCGCTTCTCGTTTGAGATATCCGGGGCGAGATTAGAGCGTTCCATCGTCACGTTTCACCTCAGACTTCAATTCGTACGAGCGATAATTTCCCGGTATCTATCATCGATAAGAGACACTTCGGCGATTCTTGCGGGACGGTTGCAATCCGTAGAGACGCGCCGCGACTCTCCACCCCGTCGCGATCTGGCGCGCGAATGTGTTCGTTCTCAAATTTCGTGACTCACGCTCGCCACGGGCCACGAATAAACGTTTCTGCTGACGGCCCCGCACGTCACCGGTCGGTGACGATTATAAATAATATCGGCGAAACGGGGACCCGCGACTAATAGCGCCGCCCGCATCGTCAGATCCGCGGGAAAATCAACGTCGACGCCAACGATGACACAATGGCACGGTTGCAAGGTTGGGGTCTGCGCCATTCGCAGCCGATTAACGATCAGTAAGCCGTAAAGCAGGCATGTTTATTTTCCCATAATGGAATATTCCTCGGTGATGATGGAAAAATGATTTTTGGAGAAAATCTAACGCTATTAAAAAATTGAACTTGATATAGTGTACTGTGTGGAAAGAACACAGTTTTTCTGAAGTGTTTAAAAATTTGATAGTCTGAAAAGAATTTTGTTAAGCTATCAAAATAATTATGTTAAGTTCAAATTAATTTGAATATAAAAAATTTTGCAGTATTATATTATCATGCGTTTTATATAATTATTTTGATAATTCAACAAAATTGTTTTCAAATTTATAGTTAAACATTTTAAACATTTCTGCAAAACTATTCTTTTCGTGTGTGTACTATTTTACTATTCGGGAACGATTAATGTTCAACATAGAAATAAATAATTTCTTAGTATTCTTCTCTATAATATTCTTCAGCAATAAAAAAATTTAGCTTTTTAAAGAGAATTAAAAGTTCAATTTAATTATGATATTATATCCGATTGCAATATGCCATTTTCTTACAAATATATACGGAAAGAACTTTTGTTGAAATGTCTAAAAATTTTGATCAAATATATAATTTGAGAATGATTTTGTTAGATCATTAAAATTGTTATATAGGATGCTTAAGCCTGATGATAATATTAAACAATTTTGACATTCTAGCAATCAATTTACAAACATACTACATAATTATTTTCAATTAATAATTCAATAAAATTATTTTCAGACCAAAAGCTTGAATCAAGCTTTTAGATATTTCTTTTAGAAAAGTGTTTGTTTCGTATAAAAAAAATTTGATTCCTTAAAATATATATTTAATTCCTTAAAAGAATCCTTGTTTCGGGGACAAGAAAGTTTGCCTGAAGAAAGTTTCTATATTAACATGTTAATAAATGACGAAAGGACTTCATATTGACAACGAGGAGAGGAAACATCGGCGCGAGGAAGGCTGTGCAGGAAGTTCAGATTACGCGCAGCCTTAGCCGAGAGATTTCCCTCGTGGGCGCTTATATTTAGGCCAGCTCGGTGCGAGTTTTTACGAGGACTCGTGTTCGCGCGCTCGTTAATTCCGCCGTTCACGGGGAATTAATGAGCGCTCGATCTCCATCAATCCCCGAAATAGAACGCGGGACCCGCGGTATTTATACCAATCTCCCTTTCGATTCATTCGGCACGATCGATTTCCGTCATTTACGTGCGCACGTGCATGCACGTATATGAATATATCCGATATCCGTTGGTTCTTAACTCGAAATCTAAAATTACAGGCGTTGCCTCCCTGTAACTTGGCGGAAACTTGGAGTGCGAGTGAGGCATAATTGGATCGGCATAGATTTTGATTTTTTTCACGTTGCGTCCTCAGAGAGGAGAAAATGTATTCTTTTTCTCTTTCTTTTACGTTTACACACTTCGATTTGGATTTGTAGTCGTGACCGAACGTGCATGGATCTAGGTGCGACGATTTGATCACGTACAATCGATTTGCCCATGAGACACTTTACCATGCAGGACACGTTGGGTCACGTTGGATCGCGTTGCGACTGGGTGCGTAGGCGGTTCGTCATTCCCGCGCCGCTCCGATTAATATCTTCGTAATCTATGCGTTCGATCTACGACGACGATCCGTTACGTGACGTCGTTCTTTCATAGGCTTCCTCAATCTGATCTGATCTGAAAGAAACGTGCTTTGCTTCAGCAATACCCGGACGAAATTTAAGGTCCGTTCCTTCCTTCGATTGCGCTTAACTGACATTCACGAAATCGGTATCCGAAAAGTGATATATATGGGCAAAGAGTAAGCTCTGAGAAAATTTTGTTTCGGAGGAAAGACTGAATTAAGATCCCGGCCTCCCGTCGCGGTCTCATGCATATGATTGGGAGCAGCGCGCATCTCACACCCGATATCACCTAATATCTATGAGATACGCACAATGTGCCATTACCACCGGCGACGGTAATCTTCGCCATATATCTGTCCGGTCGTACGTATATTCATACATAATCCCGGCCTCGTTTATCATTCATGAAAAAAAAAAAAAAAATGTAATGCGATTACAATCGCGCTTGCATACAGATTTACACCGACGCGAACATATATATATATATATATATATGCGGTCGCTGCGCCGGTGTAAATCTTGCAAGAAATTGAAACTCGGGATATAACTCCGCGTGTGCGATCTGCGTAAAAGTCATCTAATCCTGTTTATCACACAATCAGTTGCGTGTATAATTTTATACACGCCCGTTAATTCACCTCACGCGCTCTTCCTCTCGGCGAGCGTTCTTTCGCACGCGTCGGCGGTGGAGAGGTCTCGAAATCATTGGTTGATTTATCGACGCTTAAATTTAATATGTCTGCGCAATTTCACTCCGGTGTGCATCCCGGAGAGGACAACCACGAGGAAGCCCGCCGAGAGTAAGGTGTATAAATGTCAGCGTGAGCAGTATAGCAGAACACGTACTCTGTGATTCATTGCGCGATCGCATCGACGATCGTGTCTTTAAGAGGTGAATTCAGTCACGATCGCATGTGATAAAAGGAACAAATAGGAAGACCGAGTTTCACGCGTTTCGTCTCCCGGGTGTTCCCGGATGACTCATCCATTTTCCGAATTTACCGATTGTATGCGCGGAAACCTGCTCGCGTTCGAGCGGTTCGCGTACTAAATATAGACATTATTTCACGATGCGGAGTCTCTCAGCGGAGCGAACATCGATAAGCCGTCGTGAGTGTTCAAGGCGAAATGTCAGGAATGGCGATATCGGCGACGTTTCCCACATCGTTTATTAGCGATCACATTAACGCCTCCGGATAGAAGATTTACTCTAAATTATTACGGCGAAGCCACAGAATTGTGAAGTTAATTGTATATGTATTTCCATTATTTTTTGGATGACTCGTGCGATTACATTTTGTAGAACGAGATATAATCACGAGTTTAAATGAAAAAAAAAAAAAAATTGTTTTAATAAATTAACGAAACAGAGACACTTTAAGAGAAACTATTTAATTCTCTATATGTTTCTTTTAAATTATGGTATTGTTATAGAGATATTTTTATGCAATGTAAATATGCAAATTGCTGTAAGAAGTAAAGAAATACATTAAAAATAAGTGTCCGATGCTGTTGTTATAGCTTGATGTGCGATACGCGATTAATCTTACCGCCTAAAGATATCGCAAGCGTATATCAGCGATAATGTTGAAATGCATGTAAACGATTTTACGACGCTTGACGTCTCGCAAGCAAACATGCCATTAATCGCAATTGTGCTATTCAGAACGAAATAACGGCGATGTTGCTTATTCTCATTGTTCGGTACAATGATTGAAATCGCTAATTGACACGCGTCACAACACACAACGGAGTGGAACAGAGATATCGCTGGACCATTTCTTCGGAGAGAGAAATTGACTCTCCTTTGTAAGTCTCTATCGTATAAAATGCTTCACGGATGATATTCCGGGAAGCGTAGTCTTCTTATCATCAGCCACTTCCACACCGTGTGATAAGCACACGGTTACTAACGAATCGCAACGAGCTCCGTTTATGGACAAGACGATATTACGTGTACGAGAATATTGGATTGCCAATTAGAGAAAATATTACAAGTAGATTTTATGAAACTAGAGAGAGTGTTAGATAGATTACGAAACTTTTCCTAATGATCTAAGAAAAGAGAGCTGTCAGATGATGAGAACGTATGAACATTTTTTCATATATCGTTACATAAGCTTGCATTTCTACAACTGCACGAAGATAACAGAGACGTTTCTCTTTCTCAGTGTTGACTTGGAATCCCTCGCATGCGTCACAAGCCGGTTCATTCAACGAGCGTTGTTCGCACACGGCGTTACGTTCCGCATAAAAAGTACTTGGTGCTTACAATGCGTGTCGGGACAGAGGAGGAAATGAGGATTCAATTTCCTCGTCGCTTCCGGCTGGATGAAATGAAAGTTGAAACCAATCGAAAATGGTCACTCGGTCATCGAGTTTTTTCTTTTGCATTCCTTTCCATTAATTTATTCGCCGCATCGTGTCCTACAACGCGGGATTGTACGTATACATCTACAGTTGTAGCTTTGGACGATGCGAAAGTTTGCCGTTTGTGGCACGGCAAAGTACCGTGACACACGATAATTGTGTGAACATTTCTCTTCTTGTTGATAATCGTAAGCAGAGATTTAACGTGGCGGCTTACAAAGCGATCGCTGATGTCACAACATCCCTCGGGTGAATTACAAGATGTGCGAAATCGTGGCTATCGTGGAATGACGAAAACGCATAAAAAACTCGCAATATTCTGTTACCCACTTTTTATATTGCTGTACAACGTTAAATTAATTTATGTTGCCAATTATAATCTCTCAAATCGAGATACCGAGAGGATATCGATCATATAATTACGTTTTATAAGATGACAAATTTCTTGCGGGCATATTGCACTTTTATCGCAAAAAATTCACGTGTATGAAATATGTGTGGAGTAGCTTATAACTTTAACCACTGTTCATCATATTCTCTTATTCATCATTCCATGTATGGTTCATCTTGTTTTACCCAACGCCCACTGACGCATACCTACCACACCTTAGAACTAATTATTAATCTGCCGTAATCGAACATCGATATATGCAGATTAACAAGAATTGTCACTCTTCAATTCTGTATATTATTCCGTATATTCGTAGACAGGGGTGAGAAAGATTTGGAGGGGATTTAAGGGGAGTTATCCCGAAATTGTCTATACTTTCAGGTAAAAAAATAAAAATTATGATTTATAAAATATTTTTCCCATTCAAAATCAGGAAAGAGAAGACATTAGCTAGACATTAGCTTTGAAATATCCAAAAAGGCAATTTATTAACGCAAAAAATTGTTATTTATGACATAATTGATAAATTCCTCCCATCTTCCTCCGAAAAAATGCCTTGATATGCCATTCATACATATATTATACAGTGATTATCGGAAAAGTTTGAAAATATTGATTAGTCTTTTACTCGCTCTCTCTTTCTCTCTCCCTTCTTCTCTCCTTCCTCTTCCTCTCCTCCCCACACATACATACCCATTTTCATTCTATTACAAAAAAAAAAAAAAAATAAATATTTTCAGCAAATAATCAATTTTCTCGAAGTCCTTTATAATTTCGATAATTATGGCAGTCCCTTTCTTTCTGCAAACATTACAATGAAACGCGAGGGTTCAATGCGCGACGGCAAAGTCGTTCAATTCTTTTTCGCCTCCGAAATCTAGAAGGATGGACGTATGGGCAAACACGCAAATGGACATGAACGGGAAGGAGAGAAGAGGGGGGGGAGAGAGAGAGAGAGAGAGAGAGAGAGAGAGAGAGAGAAAGAGAGAAAGAGAAAAGTTAATGAGGATCGCGTGAGGCACGTGCCCAAAGCTCAGACCATGTCATTATGCAGACGAGAACCGGCAGCCTCGAGGCTTGTTACCTTTACCTGCCTGCACGCGTGCAACACGTACGAGATACGCACGCTTATATTCTGACAGCACGCGAGGATCATCTCGCCGTATTAAATTCGTAACCCCTCGATTTGAATATTTGTTCCACGGATAGTACGGGGTATTTCGGGTAGGGTGATATCTGATCATTAAAAGTAATTCAACTTGGTATGGTGTGTCGATGTCACGTTACGCTACTAAGAATGATTTATCGTTCACTCGGTATCACAAATGTAATTGTACGTGCGGTAACTTACGATTAACGTAATGGATATGCGAAATGAATTTGCAATCTCTCAGTAAGATTGTATCCGTTTTCAAACGATCGTAAATATCAAATCTCTCATTACTTGAGAGAAGCGATAAAGTTATCACAGAGAAGCTGCAGCACTTTTATCTCAATTTAGTAAATCTTTGATCATCTTCTTAAATATCGAAGTGTCTCTTTTCGATTAACATACAGTGTAACTTATTGTTTTTAAGACTTCCACGATTACTATTTTCAAAAAGTTAATATCTTTACGGGTGTTATCCGTGTCATTATTGTTAAACGTCAACGTTTCGTGAACATTGCAAGTTCACTTCATCAGGGCGAGGAGCAGGTTGATACTGTGATTACCACAGTAAACATATTAATATTTTTAATGTAACTTATTCTTTTACTCAAAAGATTAAAACATAATAAAATAACAATATTTTGTAGGAAGTATATCGATTTATGATTTCGTTACTTGCTTTTTTCTCTTTTGAAAACAGATAAAAGTTAAAATAAGTCAAACTTTCCGATCAAATATCACATGCATTGCATTCCGCACTTTTTGCTGATCTGTAATTTCTCTGTACTACACAGCATTACGGATGTTTGAGAGTTATCATTGAGAAATACGAAAAATACATTGTCTTTAGAAACCTCATATGTTCATCAGTTTCCTTTTTGGCGGAATGGTGGATATAGATGGATATACATAACACAACACGGTCAGTTCTGTTCGCCATATGGCTGCGGCACATCAACGTGTCATTCCCTCGAAACTATTGTTTCCTGTGACTACGTTTGACATATGTTTCCTCTTCCATCGAAGTTCATGAAGGAGACCCGTCTCGACTCGCTTAGTCAAAAAATTTGAAAAATTTTACAGATTATTTAGGAAATTTATAGTTCCTCCGATACTCCCACGTTTTCTATTCCTTTCTGGCATTCCTTTTTTCCTCGACTATACAATCGAATGGATATTTTTTAAGATTTTCCAATGTCCAAGTTTTAAATATCTCGAAATTTTTTTTTTATTTTTTCTAATTATTATAAATACCCGAATCGAAATTTTCATTATCCTTGATTAAATTTTTAAGTCTAGTAGTATTGTAGTAGAAGCTAAGATATTAAGATAGATTCAATCATAATGATATATAGTTTGCTCCTGATTAAAGATGTCATAAATTTCTCTTCCCCTGTTACTTTTTTAGTGTTAAAATAGGTAAATTTAAAGTAGGAGCTAAGGTAGTAAAATTTGTTTGCAAACTTCTATTAAAATTCTATTGAAACTATTATCTAGAATATACATTCCATATATAAAATTATTAATAAAAATATAATTAAGAAGAAAAGTATATAATTAAGTTATATAAAATTTATTCCTTTAAAAATTTAGATAAAAATACATCAGTTATAATATAACATTTATTAATTTTATTGTTATTTATTTGTAATTAACACATTTTACATATATATTGTTGGGTGATCTCGTCTTTGTCCTCGGAATATCTATCGAAAAAAAGATCATTTTCTACCGACATAGCAGTTGTTTGGAATTGTTGTTTGGCGTTCTGTAATCGTGGCAGCAGCGGAGACCGATTCGAATACCTTTACTGTTTTCTTGTTCTCGTTTTGTAAATAAAGTTTCTCTCTTGTTTACAGTGTGAACGAGTGAAAATTGTGCGTTTGCCCGCTGTGAGCGTGACAACATAATTATACGTATACATATTATACCTATATACATATATTATTTTGATACTTTTTATTACTTTTTTTCTCAATACTTTGCAATGCATTAAGAATATTCGCATTTTTAAGATATCATTAAAATTATACATATAATGAAAATATAATTATAAAATAATGAGAATATAATATAATAATTTATTCATATTTGAATAAATGCTGATTGCGTAAATCATACAATATAATATAACATAATATCATATAACATAATCTTTGATAAATTATTTTCCACAAAAAATCACTTACACGCGGTTTATATTCCGCTTTATATTCCGGTAACATGTAGCATTTGACAAACTAGATAAATGACCGGACAATCTCGGCAATGGCGCGGTTATATAATCGCAATTGCGTTAACAACAGTGTCGTCTCGAAGTGGGTCAAATTGTATCGCGACCCGGGGTGAAATAACGATTAACTACGTGCTAGTTAATAAAATTAAAGTCGCTTTATCTTAATTCCCTCATTTTGTAATTATTCTATGTGTTTATGAAAATATATATGAAAAAAATTATTTGATTTCTTTCTTGATCGTTAAATATTCTGCACGCCATTTTCGAAAGGATTCTTAAATGCGATTCACAAATATTTTACGATGATATTTGAAACTCAATAACATTGGGAATAAACGGGTGAGCGCAGCTGCTCGATAATGAGAATTGCAAGACGTGAGTTGGCATTTTGTACATACCCAAGTGTGACTAACACGTGAGGAACCTTTCTTGTATTTCACAAGATCCACCAAATGATCGATTTATGGTCGTTATTTCTTTCGTTTTTTTCTTACCTAAGAAAAAAAAATTGATAATTAAGTGATGTGTCAGAATCATTAAGTAAATAACGAATGGACGAATTATATTTAATTCATTGAAAACTTGATAAATTCAATGATTAACCCTACTAACCCTAAACAATGATACATGCAAATAACGAGCATTTATTCCGATAATAATTTTGTGATCGAAGTTAATCTGACGACTTTGCTATTGTAAGAGAAAATGTAGATTTTTCTGTTCTGCGCAGTGAAGGTGCGACAAATGCTGATCTTTATTCAACAATCTCTTAATTTTCTGAGAAAAATGTTTTCATCAACTATCGAATTGAAATAAAAAAATTAATAGTTATTACATTTTCATTTCAGATTTAATAATATCTAGCTATGCGTACCTATTTTATACAGGTGATTTTGTCGTAAAATCAGTGTGTATACTTTACAGGCACTTGTTGGCACGAGCAAGCAAATTTTTTTTTTCCTTTAAAGGAAAACACGTAGATAAAACATGTTTATCGTTTGTCTAAAGTGACAAATTTGCAATGCCGACGGCAAAGTTGTTAAAATCGATCGTAGATTACATTACCCGCGGAATTGCAGTACCATTACGCAGCTCACGCACACGTGCGAGTTTACTGTGAATGATGATTACAGGTTTGCCCACAGCGAGGGCCGAATGGTGTTAGTGAGTAGGTGCTCCTTATAAAGTAGCGGCGGCTCGACGTCGATATATGCCTCCGTTCGCGTTACGTCATCGACTGATCGTGCGTATCCTCGACGCACGTTATGTACGACATCTTTAAAGACTTTACGCAATCGAAATTCAAAGAATTTTCTCAAATACACGGACAAATTTGTAATTAAGACTTACTTTCGATTCTTTCTTTCATTTTATCGCAAGATTTATTTTGCATTTCGATTTTTTTCACTTGGATATTTTAATATTCTTAAATATTGTTAAGTTTGACGTTTTGTACTTCTCTTGATTAAATCAACATTGTCGAAGTACATCGTTCTAAAATTACGATACTATAACTGTAAATATATTATGCAACATTTTGTCTGATCAATGCGAAACTTGCGATTATTATTTTGAGAATTTGATGAATTATCGATGAAAGGTTGATATGCTTAGTAGATTCACTACGTCGTTTAATGAAGCGGAAAATTTTAATGTGCAGAAAATTAAAGGTCTAAAATGTTTATTAAAAATGCGCTGCAAAATTTAATTAGCATATACACGCGAATACCCGCAACGAAGGGAGGCGTATTGCGCGCAGCGGAGCGAAATTTTATGTTGATCGGATACCATGAGCTATGCTGATTTTCATTATTCTCGGCAATAACACGGCGATATTCCGCCTGGTTTAAATTTCCTAGCACGCGCTGGCTCATTAACATATACGTTTGTTGGAGAAGCTGTGGTACGCGGGTTCGTTGAACTCTGTGCTTTCATCGGTCGAGATTTTATTCTAAAAATATGTTATAAATGTTCTGGATTAAAATACATAGAAAGAATAGAACAAGAAAAAATTGAAAGACATATTACTGTTTCTTTCTTATCTCTCGTTGTAAATTATTTAATTTTATAACTATAATTTTAAAGTTTTTAAATATTGCTTCAAATTTTATTCTCTTTATATTATTTATTATCTCAATTTTATATACATATATATTATGGACTTTGAATTTAATTTTTTGTTAGCAGCAGATCATGTTTCTATTAATTTTATAAAAAAAAATTATCTAAAAATTAAATTAAATAGAAAGCTTTGATAAATTTAACATTCATGATAGTTTATACCTTAGTATGTATATTACTATATTATCCCTATAGATATTTCCGTTCCCATATGACTTGCTTGGTATTTAGTAATTCGATTCAGTCATAGACGTAGGAGGAACATTATGCACTTGATGTCGGCAGCATGTTTGATTTCTTCCCACCATCTTCTCATCAGTTCAATTCATAACTTTTAAGAATATGTGATTATTATTTACAATTAAGGAATTAAATACGAATAGTATAGGAGATAATCTAACATAGAATTAGGATATTTACGTGTGAGAGATATTATGGAGAGTATTACCGATTCCAGTTATCATAATAATAATTGGAATCATAATAACATGCACAATCAAGTAGTTTTCGTGGAGAGAAATGAGTCGCGCATATACATATTTTCTAGTGACGTTTAAGAGACACTTTCTTTTGTGGTAAGAGAACGGATCTTAAGTGTTACGTGATTTCCGGCTTGAAACCTGAGGTTGCATTACAATCGTCATTCTTTATGCCCGTACACGGGTCTCGATTTAGCTGTAAAGTTGTAACGAAAGTTAAATTCAGTCAAACGCACGTTTGATGCGACATAATATATCGTGTAATAATTGCACGCAATCGTGATGAAAAATCAATTTTTATGAAGATCATTTGAAATCATTTATGAAATCAACGCATTTTTTAATAGGCCGACAAAAGTTTTCGATTATTTAAAGATAAAGCGATTATTAGTTTAATTCTTCGTTATTCGTTATTACGTATGCAGAGCTGTAAGCATACATAAGTCAGTTTTATTAAAATTTCTTTTTCATATAAAATATATTTTTGTAAAGATTAAGTAAATAAAAATTTTTTTATGAAATTTCTTTTTATGAAAGATTCCAGAAAAGAAAAAAGATTGAAAATGTTTAAAATAATTTCTGACTCAAAGACATTACGTATATGTAATTGTAAATAATGGACTTTAGTCAATTTTATATATTAGATTATCTGTAAATTATAAATAATTCATTTATCGCTCAAATATTTTTCTATACAATTCTTATAAATAATTCATCTGTCATTTACGCGTATAAAAATATTTTTGTGAACATGAAAAGAAATTCACGCAGGTATAAAAGATTAAGAAGATTCACGCGACACGTACGTAAACGTCAATATTTTTGAAGAGATAACGGCATGTCTCTTACAAACAATAACATCGTTTTGTTTGCGGTATGGCAATATCGTCGGCGTATCGATATTTCCAACGCGATTTCACGCAAGATACCCCCGTGGAAGGCGTGCGTATGACATTCATCACGTTGTACGCAAGACATGCGTACACGGATTTGTTTCCCGGGAGAGAAGGCAAAGATAGAGGAGAGAGAGAGAGAGAGAGGGGGGAAGGGAGGAGAAGGGGGGAGGAGGAGAGATATCCCACGTGAAAGGGACTATGGCATTGAGCAATTCGCCAACGGCGAGCCACGTCGGATCGAGCCGTCCCGGTATTTTGCCAAATACGGGATTACGAATACGCACATACGGCGCTTATCCCCGCCGTTGTAATATAAGTCAACGCAACGCGCGATGCGCTGGCAACGGCGCGGACGAGGTATGTTGATATTCGTCGCGAGATGCGAATTACACCTGACAGCGACGACGAAGTCTCTCTAATTCATGAGCGAATGGACGAACGCGGCGTTTAAAGGAGGGTCGCCGCGCGCCGACTATGCAGATTTCGAGGTTCATGCCGAGAGGTTTATGCAAAGTAGCCAATGTAACGTAGCACGTGCTGCATCTCGGAAAACATTGCACACGTTATAGAAACTATCAAGTTACTCCGAGCACACGGTGTTTCATTCGATCTTTGTTTGCGCATCGTGCACTTGGCACGATGGCTGTCCGAGACTGTCAACTAAAAACGTGTCATGTCTATGTTAGGAAGAAATAACGTTTCAATAATTTCAATGATTTTGAAACTTCAGTCATGTATTATTAGCATATCAATAGTTAATTAATATTTCCATATCGCAAAACAACAGTCGCTAATGAACTAAAATCTACCCACGAAGTGCCGTACGGATATTTCTAGAGTTGTTGTGATCGATCATTCAAGAAATTAAAATCGCACTGAGGATATTGTCTCGTACTATCGATCGGTTTTATCGAATAACTTGCGCATATGCTTGAATAGGCGTTTCCCGTTTTGTGATCGAGGCCTTGAAAATCGCCAACTCGTCGAATTCCTATCGCTAAAAAATATTTGCGTGACGATAAATACTGAGAGACCGCAGGTGCATAGCGAGACGGTCGCAGCTGCGAGGCTATTTTCGATGCTGCTGATTTCACGTCGACCGTACAATTTTACCGTAGTTAGTTAATTTAATTTATGTTAAATTTTAATTAAAATTCAATTATTATAAATTTATAATTAGACACTCGTTTTAATTTTTTTCTCATCAACTAATAACATTTCTTTACCATGAAGAAACATTTCTCAAGAAAACACAAATAAGATAGTTCCTGAGATAGTTTCCTGAGAGAAAGCTTAAAATCGTATCAGTTTAGAGAAGAGAATTATTAATAAACATGTAGGTTTGCGTGTACTGAGAAAAACTGTTAGATAAAAGATTGAAAGACATGCGTGTCAGAAAGACATTAAGAATCATTAATGAATCCTAGAACTTTTTCTTTGACAGTCAGGTTGCTGCCGCAACCTAATTCGAATGACCATCTCGAACGCCCACTCAACCTATTTGCGTAATTCGCTCAACCTAAAAGAATCTACATCGATCTATATCGATCTATATCGATGACTCCCGAATCATATTCGCGAGAATCCCTGACGATTATTAGTGATTGTGTGTCCTGTGAGACCGGTCCGCCCTTGCATTCCCGTTCACATGCATACGTCATACACACATATCGGTGTAGTCGTAGTTACTCACGAATGCAAAAAGGTAGAATGGGCGAGAGTTTAAGCTCTCGTCAGGTTCAATCCACGCACTGTTCATCGCGCTGTTCATCGAAGTAGCGCGTATCTTCGTTTGTTACTTCGCATGTCGCTCACATATAAATGTTTCGTTTCACTCTTTGATTAAAATTATTATGACGCATCATATTATAATCTCAAAGAAAACATTATTGAGAATATAAATAAATTTTATTTAAATTAATGGTTGATTATGTATCGAACTCTAAATTCTCTAAATTCTATAATGTAATTTGATGATTATATACGATAATCATATTATACGATCAAGCGTGCAGATAAATCGATAAAATAAAATAAGAGTTATGTAATGTCGTTTTATTATATTTATTATTATATTTCATCAATCTGATGTTTAAGAAAATGTTTTGTGCCAGATGCTACGATGATGTTTCTGATAGGTTCTTCTCCTTGCAATTACGGCACTCTTTTTGTTCTCGCACAATATATTAGAGAAAAGTGAGTTTCGTGGTCATTTTATTTCTTCGCACGTGGTCATTATTTACCATCTCTAATTATTACTTCAATCTACTTGGCCGCAAACTCATCTCAATTTAACATTGTATTATTCGTATTATTTCGGTGAAGTCTCATGAAGAAGAACCCGTTTCGATTATATACCCGTTTTCGTTATTAATTACGATGACACGCGTGTTAGGATAATTATGGTGAGACTTCCTTTTATCTTTACTTCTCGGATGAATCCTGTCAGTCGGAAAATTATGTGGCCGCTTATAAATTCCTCTGGCTTATTGTTATCGATATTGTGGCATACGATTTCGACGCCACGTCAAGTGGCGCTTATGAATCGCTTACATAAGAGGCATAATCGGCTCGTCTCTTTCCACATGTATGTGTGGCGGCGCTTACCTACGCACGCTGCACCAATCGTGCAGAGAAGCCGATGTGTGCCAAGGTTGCTCCGTAGGAAATGGTATTTCCATGGTGGTTCCGAGATGGAAATTCACAACAGCAGAATCTGTATATGTATCTGACGCCGAGATTTCCGCTGATAATAAATAATTGCCTGAATTATTACGTACAATACTCGAGTATCTTTTCCTATGCAAATATTAAATTATGATGTAACTTAATGTCATTTAAATTATGATTGATCTTCAATGTCTATTCAAGTGGCCATAGGTCGAGTCTTAATAACACTAATTGCGCGCGATATGGGATGTAATGGTATAATCATCGCCGATTGAATCCCTTGGCGCAGATTAGAAGAACAGAGGAACAATGGCCGAAGTTATCGGTTATCGCTTATTCAACGCGTCTACATGTTAATAGACTTTAAATTAGCAGCATTACCGAAACTGGGTCAATGCATCAGAGTTAAATCGTGTGCGTAGATTATTATTCACTTAACTGTTTTCAAGATGATGTTTTATCGTTTATTGTACCATGATTTGAAGCACATATAAACGTACCTTTTAATAGCGTAATCTCCCTTCAATTAAGTTTGATTAATTATTAATTTATTTAATTATGCATGTATTTATAGTTGTACATATTTAATGACGCGATATTATTAACTTGCAATATAATGTTATGAAAGTTAATGCAAAATAGGTTGATGCGACCTCGTTATCGCGTAAATATATCGACAAGATAATTTCCGTTGAATGGGAAGAAAGACCTTTCTACCTTTTTCCCTTCGAGCTAATATTCCAAATTGTCATAGACGATAAAAGCCATGTCATCGCAACATCGTTTATCACAAAGTAAATATAGTAATATCCGAAATACCTTTCGTATTCGAGCTATTTGTTTGCCAAAAATGATAGATGGAAAGATTTATAATGGAGAGATTTTATAATAACTAATCTTTTTTTATAAAAACTAATCTTTGATAATCTCGTCGTTCTTGTTTGTCTCATTTGAGCGTAATCGCCTGTGCGAAGTTGGCATCTCATCTTCTTGCATCGCAAGTTAATGCGAGTTTTATTTGCACCTGCATTAGTTCTATAATTCCTAGTAGATTAGAACAAGTTGCGTTGTTAAAGCAGTTAAAAAAAAAATGACAGAAAGAATCATAGGAAGATATCCACAAATATATGATTATTCTTCAACAAGAATGAAATTAATTACCTAGCCGATAGGTCACGGTAATACCGATACTCTCTCTTGGATTTTCATGACTGACACGCCCTTCGGAGATAATTACACGATCGATTGTCTTAGGCTATCCCATTTTCATATTGTCTGGGCGCGCTGGTAATGTCCGCGATCACATCGCTGTCTTTTATTTCCATCTCTTCGGGCCACGTTACGATCAGCCTACTCTCGAACCGGCACGCGGACAATAAATTCATCATACGGATAATAAATTACACTTCGGAATATCTGGTCCCAATTATTCTAATATCGGGGATCCCGCCGAATCCCGTGGGAGAGGCGCCGCATAAAAAAGGTATCTTCCGTTCAATAACGGTAATGGCCAATTTGGCACGCGAAGCGGCGATCGTTAACGTAATTGAAGGTGTCGGGTCTTCGTTATTTTACCACAATTTTTTTTTTTTCTTGCACATCGGCACCGACACTTAATCACATTATTTGACGCCCAACGCGCTGCCGTTAGGATTAATTATGCGTAGTAAAAGTTGCATTAATAAAGCCATTTTGCGAAGGAGATCTCTTCAAGTAATTGCGGCAATGCTTTTCTCCGGAAATGACTTAGCATTATAGTGCCCGCGGTTTTATAGCCACTATCCACGATTAATTTCTTATCGATCGCCGTTTGAAAATATATTACGACTCGACTGAAACAACATCGGTCATCTCAATCAATTAAGATGACATATTTTGCGAAACGAAAAATTACATGAAAAAAAATAATTCTCAATTTTGCAATACTCAAATAACATATTTATGTTATTGATAATGGAAAGATAAGATGAGAAAAGGACAAGTAAGGAAAAAGATTTGAGAGAAGAAGATAAAAAGATTGATTGACAGCGAGCAAAATATCGAAAGGAAATCTATTAGCGATAGAGATTGTAGGGTCAAAAAGCCAAATTACAATGCTTTCCCCATGAGGAAGAAGATGAGAAGCAAATCAAGTTCCTCGAGCGCGTTTAAATGCTCAATTCTCAAGTATAGCATTGCCTAGTTCAGAACGCATAACTGGCAGTTCTTGACATTTCAATAGACTCTGGCAGCTGTACCTGGGATTTCGACGGCGAAAGCTGTTCACCGAATACGATTCATCATACATTAGTTGGATCTTGTTGCCAGATCTTACGCCATTGATCGAAATAGTCCGCGTCCACTGACCTCGAATCTCAAATATATAGTACATTGCACGTGCATCCGTTATCAAGATCGCCGTTTAAATCGATACAAGTGATAATCTTGATGATATCAATCGGGAACACGATTGCCTTCACGAGACTATTTGCAAATTGATCGTGATTCCGGAAACAAACAAGCATACATCGAAGCGCGCGTGCCTTCGTCGGTATTCGATTTCGCTGATAGTGGTTACTTATTTTTCTTTCAGGGCGATCGTGGGCGCACCGGAGGCCGAAACTGCGCAAGCAGGCGTCTATCGAGGAGGCGCAGTCTATAAATGCGATATCGCTGTTGATGATAGATGCAACGCAATCAATTTCGACGATAAAGGTAATGAGACGTCGGTTATCTTAATTTTTGACAGATGACGCGCTAATGGTGCTTCAGCGATCGAAGAGGTCTAATTCTAGATGAAGATTAACTTTAATATCTCTTGTTTAAATAAAATAAATTACTCAGTACTCATTTCGCTAACTTTCATGCATCGTAAAAATATCGAATGAATTCTATGGAAGAAAATATTAAATTTAAGTAATTATAATATAATACTTACAACAATTAATATATATAACATTTTTTGAAAATAGAAAAAAATCCTCTTTTTACAAAGAATCTCCTTTTTTAATTAAACCACTTTAAATTTAAACATAATTTATTATTTGTTTAATTCGTTATTAAATAAATGCTAAAACATTAAAAGTACCAATAATTGGCAGAGGACATGTACATGGCAACGCTTTTATGGGTGATCGACAGATGATCCCTTTGGTCAAGAATAGTGCACAGTTAACGTTAATATTACGAATTGCTCAGGGTGGAAGTAAATTTGGAATCCCATGAGTTCTCGCTCCCATTAATCTGCGACTCATTTAGATCGTCGCGTCAACCGCGCTCGCGTTGAAACATTAATGCGTTAGCGGAGTAATATAACGGCCTCGCGAGATTCCGCATGCTCGATCGTGTGTGACATAATTGGCGATTCATTGAGTAAGTAATTGAACGTCGTGAATACGAAACGCCACGACTGTTGGACTCTTCGGTGTCGTCGGCTGAAGCTCGCTTACGTCTTTCGGAGGAAAATCGATTGGCGGACGATCATCTGTCTGGAACGTGATTCACGATCCAGAATCGCGCGATCGGACCGGTTTTGGAATTAACTCGGATCAGATTCGTGGAGGCAATCAAACGATTTGTAAAACAATACGCAGATATTAATTGGCAGATATTAATTGTGAATAAAGAGTTCCGTCTATATAGCGGCTTAACCGCATGTATATTAAATAATTATCTATCGCATAAATTATTCAGTCTCTTGCACGACGTGTAAAATTGGTATAATTATCTTATTACAATTACCAATTTTTACCAATTATTACTGACCTATTTATAGAACCTATTTAACAACTTTAAATTATGCTTAAATGTGATAATAATAATCGCAAAAATTTTTGATCCTCTAATAATCAATTTAAACATCGTACATAATAATTTTGGCAGGCCTATATATAACAAGATTATTTTTAGATCTTTATATCTGATTTGTATCTCAAATTTTTGCTCAGCTGTTCTCTCCGTGTATTATGTACATTCAAAAGATTGTTTGTTACACTTTTACATCTAATTTGACATTTTCATTGAAATAATTATCCCATTTACCTTGACGAGCCATTTATTTAAGGGTGTTGAAAAATACAAATAAGAAAAGCTTCTCGCCTCAGATTTCCTCGGACTTTCCTGCAAAGCAGGCTGACCTACATTCTACCTTTCCTTTGACGTTTGGTGTGCCAGTGTAGCTTCGTAATCTCGAAAAGTAACCGGCGAACTGGTTACAGTACGCGCTATTCTTAGTACACCCACCCTGTCGTTGACCCTACCATATTTCGATGCTTGGCAATTGCCACACGTGACGTTGCGCACTGACCACGCATGATTTATCATGCCTAGAATTTGCGTCATAATTTATATACATACATATAAGGAGAGTTCTAAGTTCGAGATATAAAGCGTTTTGATTTAAGAATCAAGAAACTATTTAATATATATATATATATATATATATATATATATTGCCGTTCAATTAATGTTCAATTCGATGTGTATCGAATCGAACAATAATTTTGTGGTTGTAGGCGAACTATATCTTTAGAAAATACTACGATATTATTTCAGCACGAAAAATATCACGTTGAACTTTTTATAATTTAGGTAGACGTTGAAGATGTATGCGATCATAAAGTAAAGACTTACTTTACGTGGATCTACTGTATATACCGTCTATACTATTTACATCTTGCAGTGTAACTTTTGCTGCACCAAAATTATCTATCTATCTACATTTTACGTACGATAGAAATCTTGTTAAGTAACCTGATTTCTTTACGCAACCAACTTAACGTAAGGGTTATTAAAAAAGGCCAAAAGGCTAGAAAAATATCCTTAACGAATCCGATTACCGTTGTAAATTTGCGCTCTCTCTAACTGAGAGAACTTCGGCCGCGCTCCGCCGTTCATAAATCCGCGAGGAAACGTTGCGTAGCGAAGTCTCTGGCAGGGCGGTAACGTGCGCACGAACCAATTAAAGTGGCCGCGTTCAGAGCACATCGTCGGCTCATAAAGTTCCCTGGTAAGCGAGCGAAGAGGGGAGGGGGGGAGGAGGGGGTTAAAAATATTATTCGCGCCAAATGCTCTCGCGCTCGATGTAATCTTTCGCGCCGCTCGTAAACGGCGTGCGCGAATCGAACGTGCTGGTAATGTAAATTAGCTGGATAAACTCGCGGCGCGAATTAGACGCGGCTAACGCACCTCGTAATATCTCGAGCGAGCGGCGATCGACACCGCCGTGATACCGCGCGCTCGCGACGGTTACAGCACGGTTACAGCTCGCAATGTAATACGCGTTCGTGCGAAAAGAAGAGCGAGATTGCATGATGCGGGCATGTGAGAGTATGTGAGGGCACGAATCGGCAGGAAATCACGCGATCGGGCGGGCGCGGCGACCGCCTGATTTCACGTTATATCATCCGGCAAATGGAGCGCGAACGCGGATCAATCGGCAATGCGGGATCGGCATGAAAGGAGCAATCGAGATACAATTTCTTCCTTTTCAGCGCGTTCGCGCGTAATCGCAAAGATATAGAACGCGTGGGTATGTTCTGCCGCAATATAGCTCGTGGCTATTCCTTCCGCGAGGGAAAACATCACAATGTTCACAATGTACTTGTTTTATCGAGGTCTTGCACAGAAAAAAAAAAAACATTAGATGACTTAAATCAAGACTACACATTTTCATATATAAGCAAGAATATTAATCTTCATATAGCAGATTTTTAATCTTGAGTTGAGTTGAGTAAATATTAATACTTGCACCAAATAGAAATTCAATCAAATCAAGATTAAAGTTTTTAAAAAAATTATAATGTTTCTGCTTATATATAAGAATATTTATTTTGATTTGAGACTATGATTCTCTGTGTAGATGATTTTTTTTAGATGTGATCATGTATTTTTTTTTTCATTTAACTTACAAGTTAAATATTTGATAATTTGGAATATATTTCGATTTAGTATTTTTGATTGAATCATCGTGACAGACAATGCGCTTAAGCTGCGGAGAGAAAGAATACGCGGGGACAAATCAATTAAATTAGATTCAATTAACGAAAGTAACGAAAAGTTTATAGACAAAAGTTTATAGATTAATATTTCTAAAGATCAGAGGACGATAGAGCGGAACAGCTGAACTAATAAAAACCTAACCCTAATAGAATCGAGCCACCCACGCGTGAAACCCCCGCGAACCTGTTTTCTCGAAATCTATTTCTGTTTCCATTCTCGATTTGCGTTCGCATGAGAATCGTATCCGCACACAGTGAGAAACGGGACCAACTTCTTTTGGTCTTTTGCCGTCTTTTGTTTTCTTTCCGCTTGCATTCTCCTCGGCCTTATGGCCGCGAGGAAACATTCTCGCCCGGTTGCGCGAACAAGAAGATCTCGAGTTGTACGTCCAATTAGTCGATTTCCTCCTCTCCCTCCTCTCCCTCGGTGCTATTACTCTCGCGGGCAGACAAGCTTTCGCTTTGATCGGTAATTAAATCGATTGTATGCTCTATCCCGCCTCGATCCTGTCCAATTAGCATCGCACTCGGTAGCAACGTGTCGCGCGCGGCACGATTGTTTTTTCAACAACGAAAACATCTCGATTATTTCTCGCGCTTTGCACGTGCATATTACGTGAAGCCTCGTCACGCGAGGCTGAATAACTTTACTTTGCACGTCGTTGCATACTTGTTGAAACTGAAAGAACGTTGCTTTGCGCGCGAATGTTTATATTTAACAGCGAGTTACCAGTTATTTACCGCTAAATTGATAAATTGATGTAGTTTAGTCACGTTTTACTCTTTTTGCATAAACAGCCTCGTTAAGATTACACGCTAAAAGCATTTTCTAAACTGCCGATATGTAAATAATGACGCTCGATATCATGATCGATGAAAAAAGGGAGTAATTATGTAAAATCACGAAACGCATCTTTGGTCCCCGAAAACGCCGCTTTACGAATCCGTTTCTTTCGACATTTATACTGTCACGGTTTAAAATAGTGATGGGTTAACCAACGTCCAGAGTCACAGTGTCCGGTTGAAACTTGCAAACGAAATAATTCTCGAAAATAGCCGTTGCCTAGTTTCGCGATGAAGCCTCGATGACAACAATATTATTATTACATCGTCCAAGGACCTCTCACAATCGAAAGATAATTTATACAGAACTTTTAATTTTAGTCATAATTATTTCGGAAAAACAACGATTGCTCTTTCACATATTATTGAAATATTTTCCGAAAAAAAAAAAAAAAAAAGAAAGAAAGCGATTACTCTCAAAATTTTTATTTTTCTTACTCTCAAATTTCTTGAAAAGAAATGTGCAAAATTGGGAAAATTTTGTGATACAAAATTGGTTAAATTTCTTCATACTCTACCTTATACTATGTTTGCGTCAAGTTTCATGACGATTGATTTTGTATCACAAAATTTTTCCAATTTTGCATACCTCCTTTGATTTTTTAATCGCTATCTTTTTGGCAGAATTATATCAATTGTATCATTCACTCTTCATGTAAACAAATATATAAATAGGGATTTGTCAAATTTACAGTAACATGGGGAAAAGTTATAATATAACGATATTCGAATGAGATCGTTTTGATATCTTTGTAAATCCAAGCAGGATTTAGCGAGATCTCGCCTTCGCGATCCTTATTTGCGATGTATCTCGCTGCTTCACCTGCGACATGTCGAAGTGCCAAACAATCTTCTCGATCGCGTTTCACTGATTCTGCCTGCGTACGAGGAAGAGATCTTGTCCAGGTCTCTCCGAGGTCACTCACTTTACGGTCATTCGAACGACAACGTCTTCTCGAGGAACTTCTCTCGTCTCACTCGCTCCGCTGAGTGTCGGAGTATCACAGCGGACGGTCCAAGGATACTAAGAATCCTCCTCCTGACAAGAAACTGACAATACCTAATACAGAAAACCGTAAGATCGTTCTGCCCTAACCTTGCCTCTGCCAAGGTACGGTGTGTTTCTTGTCGCGTTCTGCTCAAGGACTAATTTCCAAAGATCGGCAATACTTCACTTGTACGAATGTATTGCGCGAATCTTCATGCAATTAACCGACGAATACAAGTGACCCTCCTCCTTTATCTAGAATTAAATTCTAATATACAAACTAATATACAAATAAATTTTTGTTAATTAACGAGATATAATTACAAAAATAATAGTTTATTGAAATTAATTTCGATATTTGAGATTATACTGGAATCATTGTCCGTCCGATTTCTAGTCATAACAACCTGGTAATGGTTGGGAGGCAAAGGACAAGTTCCCTTTAAGGACCAAAGTTTACCGATACGAGATAACGGTTCGTTCCGTTTGCAAAATTGACAAAGAAAAATACAAGACGTCGTTAAGGTTTCTTTACTACCTATTCGTGACTTTTCTTCCGAGATCATCGAACGATTAATTGCACGATTGATCTTACGATATTATTGAATTATCCTCATTGAGAAATAATCAATTTATTTATTAGGATTATATGTTACTAGGATTATTATGTTTAGGGTAGAATATATTTTATTTGTATAATTTTTATAAAGTACGAAACATTTTCTTCTTCTAAATATTATAGAATAATCGATAAAGAATCTTTTATTTTTGCATCTGCTTCTTGCTTTGATTAATTTTTTTGTTATTATAACAGATTATTGAAATTCTTTTTTATTCGATGATGAAAGATAGTAAAGATCTGAAAAGAAATGCAATTCACGAATCGATCATTTTGTATTCGTTTGCCTGATACTTCATGGCTGATTTATTCTTCGGAAAATTAGCTTCCACAAATGGTACCTTTGATATGATGAACATTACAAAGATTGAGTTCGACCGGGATTAATCCTACAGTGCAGAGATTACCAGGTGCAGACGTCAGTAAAACTCGTCCTTGTCATTTCATATCATTCTGTTCCATCGTGTTTGCTTCATCTTATTCAGCGACACATTAGGTTACTTCCAATTAAGTAATTGCCTGATAAGATAACCAGATATTAATTTCTACTACCGATATACTCTCTGATCAATCACTCTGAATAATCTGATTAAATCTGAGGATAATTATTTCTTTGTATTGATACAAAGAAATAATAATATATTCTTCACAAAACAACATTATTTCCTTGAACAATAAATTTACAAAAAACGTCTTATACTAAAGATTTAAAATAAATGTATAATTTATTTATTTCTTTTAAATAATTAGATTATCTTTGACAAGTCTTATTGAAAAAGAGTTAAAAATTATTTTACAAAGTTTTATTAAAAAAAAAAAAGAAAAGAGTCATCGATGAATTGATTATATTTGATTATATTTTGTATTTAAATTTTTACGATAGGTATAACGATTATCGTTTAATTTTTACAATTTAATATTTAAATAAATTTAAAAACAAATTATTGGTGACATTGGTACACTCATTGGTACAAAAAATTTGTTTATTATAGGGCACAATTATGTCAAAACTCCAAATGTGATTGGCGGCTTGAGTCAAGTCGATAACAAGACGCTGCAGTGGTTTGGCGCCACGGTCTCAGCTTCTAGCAAGGATGGAGGTCCAATTCTGGTAAGTACGATCTCCGATATCGAAACGCACGACTTGCATTTTAAGGTCGGACGTCAGCATATTAACGGTGTAATAATTTTTTAGTATTGTAACGCGTGACTGCTCAAGGCATAACAACGGTAATTAATTATGAGTGTAACATTGAATTTCTGATTAACGAATCGACTTTTATTCAATTGACATTCATTTGATATAAGCCTCAATTAAGAACATTAAACTAAAATAAAAAAAAAAAAGTAAAATGTGACAATTTAAAAATCTAACCCTCCAGAGAGGGTTTTGATAAAGTAATAATGATCAATGATATGAAGATTAGACTAATTTTTGTAACGAGAAATTATTATTTTAACTTTAATTGTTAATATTTTAATTGTATATACGTTGTGTAATTTACGCTTTGTAATTTTTAGAAATCCTAAGGTATTATATGAATGTTGTTTAAGAAAAGAAGATATGCGTTAATATCTACGAATGGTAGAGATTTAATTGAATTACCAAAGCAAGAAAAGCAAGAGAAAGATTTTATTTTTTTTTTAATAATATTCTTTTCTAATAAGTATAAATATAAGTAAGAATAATTAGGAAAATAAGAGTAAATAATGAAGAAACCATTAATTGCGACATTCTCTTCAAGATTTTCAATACTTTCATTCGTGGGATTTATAACTAGAGGTCTCAGATAGATCTCCTGAGAGATTACAGACGTATGTTCCCAGAAGGCCACAGCTTCTATTTCAGGGTTCGAAAACAAACGAATTCCCGGCGCGTTCCACGTTTCGTTTGTGACGTTGAGACGTCTCGCGAGCGAGTCGAATTAGCACGGAACATAGAAGTTAGATCGTTTACTTTTAATGAAGTAATCAAATTATGCCATATTTACATTAAACCTAGAAATATTTATTGCAATGTTAAAATAATATTTTGCACTCAACGTGATTGTGTAAAACACAATCGAAATTACATTATTACCGACTAAAAATTAAAAATTGCGAAATTACAGTAAATTTATAAAATTTCGCAATATTTAGCTCGTTAATATCTATTTTTCATTTATAAATATTGAAAATGTTACAGATTTGTTTAAACACAGGTAGATGGATTAAAACTTATTTTTTTTATTACAATGATACGTCAAAGTAACTAATTTTTATTTTACTCCGATTTACTTCTCGGATTCAAAGTTATTGAATCGGGTCTTTTCAGCGTCGCCGTGAAGTTTTTTTTTTTAACATAGTTTCCTAGTTATCTAATCAACTCTTGCCTCGTCTGTGATAACGTGTTAAAGTCATTATCCGTTCGGTCGCAGCTTCCACGCAGATTTTCAATTCAAAGGCGAAGCCCCGTTACAACGATCCGACACGTTCGTAACGTAACGCCGGCATGCTCTCGCCTTGCGGGATGCGCTTCTCGCAACACGCATGTTTTCCGCGCAAGCGAAAGGTCGGGCGCCAATCTAGCGCGAAGATCTCTGCCCTACCCAGAGAGACCTGGGTCTCTCTCTCTCTCTCTTTTTTTTTTTTTCTACCTTCCTTCCGAACGGTGCGGCGGCTCCTATGATGTACGAGCCGCCCTTATCCATCTTTATATGCGCTGCCCTACGCTGCACGCACTGTGCGTATGCTCATCACGCGCGGCAGCGGTAGCCACTACGATGGCGGATGCGAAGATTGAACACGGGAGAGAGAGAGAGATTGAGGGAAGAAGGATAGTCAGGAAGTCGCGCTTGCAAATCCGCAGCCGGCCGGGATGCATCAATCCAAGTTTTCCAGAAGTGACTTGTTACTGCAGCGAGTTCATGAATAATTAACTTCTTTGTTTAATTATCTTTTATTATCATAGTTATTAGTTAAATGTTGTTACATTTTACACCCTTTATTAATTTTCTTTCCTTGGTTCCATTACATAAATATCGTCTATTTCTTTTCTTTAATCTCAATCTTTATTTGTATTTTGTGGCGGTTATATATAGAGTTCTAAAACATTCTAAACTTATATAATATCTAGTTAAAGATTATTTTATTTCAATTACGATTTGTTTTATTTTTTTACATTACGCATCGAAAGTTTTTTTTACAAAAATAAAGGCAATTTTTTTTTTTAATTGAACCGCAAAATATAATCATTTGACCACTCGTGTTCGTGCACAATGTTAAGTTAATCCAAGTGATTGCTCGATTAAAAATGATACGTGAATGACTAGGTGGATTTCGAGGAAATCCGATATGGTCGAATGGATCGAGTCGGAGATCTCGCGATGGGCGCGCGAGCGCCGAAGGGGGAAAGCCATAAATAAGACCGCGTACGTATGTGAGAGACGTATTAGCGACGATTATCGTTCTCATGCTCGCGTAATTTTCACATAGCGAGACGTCGCCACACGCCATACTGTCAACGACATTCCCATCCTTCCCTGGCATGTCGACGTTGTGCCGGAATTATCTACTTACTCCAGAATGCGAGACTGTGCGTTCTCTGGTAAACATACAGCTTTTTCCGTCATTTACTTTTCCTCGCTTTCTCCATATCGTTTTTGTCTCTTCACCCCTCTACTCTCGTCCTCCCTACCCGGCAATTAAAGATAACTAATTACTGCTGGTGGATAAACGCTCCGTTCTTTCGGATATACTCTGCTCTTTCAACTTGTTGTTATTCTGTTTGATAACACAGGCCGACGTTTTAAAACTCTTTTTCCGTTGTTCGAATAAAAGATACCTTTTCCGATGTATTTTTGTACGCTGAACATGAATCCGGCAATTAAATTGCCCTATCATGTCAGGTTTTTGAGAAAAGTGAGATTAAAACGTCAAAATTGACGTTTTTTGATATATTTGTGACTTTTTTATTTAACATTAAAAATTATCCAACATATCAAATATACATGAAAAATTTTAATCTTGTAGAGCATCTCTTTCATAACTGGAGGTACGTACGTACGATATCATTGTAGACTTAATGCGTCTGTCTATGATGTTAAAACAACAAATAAATTATGTAATCGTTATTCTACGAAACAATGCAAAACGATGTCATATATATTCGCCATTCGTCTGTATGCGTAATCGTATAAAAGTCTTCTCTTACTTTTAAAGTCTTTTTATTGTTACCCTATGGACGAGCATCGAGCTCCTAAGCGTCCAGAGGCGATTGTCGAAACTTTATCGAATGAAAACTCTTAATGCTCTTTTTCGTTGCCATTGGCAGATAAGTATTTGTTTCGATCTTTAACGATGAATTTCACGCGTTCATTCGTCGATCAACGCGATTGCCATTAATCGCTCTCGAGACAAAAGATCACATGCAAAAGCCGCGTGCGAAAAGTGAACGAAGGTCCCGGAGTACTAGAAGGTAAATAGGAAATTTTATGCATTCGATAGAATATCGTCTACAAAGGACGATGAGATCTAAGTCTTGAAAAGTTTTAAGATCCTTGTCTATCTTTCCTAATAAGCTAACTGTGGAATATAAATCAAATATTAATTTAATAAATTTAATTTTTTTTGTGTGCACGGTAAGAACGGTTCTGCTAAAGTATCTCAAAATTTGGCCAGATTGCCAGATCTGACAATGATTTTGATGATTCAACAAAAGTATTTTCAGAGATTTGTATGACAAAATTTTTAACTACTTGGACAAAATTGTGTATTGTATCTATTTCACATTTCGTTTTTTATTTCGGCAAACATGATTTACGGTTCTTGAAATAAACCGACGCTTCTGGGATTATCTACGCGGCGCCGAGCGCCTCGTGCGATTTAACGATCTCGATAGTTACGAGGGCGGCACGAAAGGTCGCGCTTCCTGGTTGCCCTTTCGTTCCCTCTACGTATAACGGGTGCAGGGATAATTCTGGAGATCGTACGGAATATTAGGAGGTCTTCCTCACGTCGTCGCACGAGCACGGCAAACACGATTGTTCGGATCGGTATAGAGCG
Organism: Pogonomyrmex barbatus; assembly: GCF_055798465.1. Lineage (NCBI taxonomy): Eukaryota > Metazoa > Arthropoda > Insecta > Hymenoptera > Formicidae > Pogonomyrmex > Pogonomyrmex barbatus. The sequence goes on from NW_028297116.1 coordinate 14,477,995, forward strand.
GGACCATTCGACGGATCTTTCACCGCTGGACGCATTCCTCCCTTTCGCGCATCCTCCGGCGGACGATGCGTCCGCGATTGTCCTTTTTTACCGCGATCCAATTCAACGGCACTTCTTAATCTGTTTTTTTGTCGCGCCCCCTCCAATCTCTCTGTCTCCTCGCGATCTGCCGACATTTCAAAGATGCGGCTCTCGCGTTGATTGTTGCCAGATGTTTCGCCTTTCGGACCTTTCTCCGACGCAATCTCTTTCTCCCTCGCCAAATAAAGCAAAGATGCAGTTCGATAAGTTATTATTATTTGATGTATGACTTGTAAACGGTGCACTTTTTATCGAACGGAGGATTTTTGATTGCTACTGATGAATAATTTTATTGATTCGAAAATATCACGAAAGACTAAAATCAACCGAAATAAATGCAATGATTTTTCCATTACAGATAATATTTTTTAATGACTTTTTGTGAGATTATAGAAGAAAATTATTTTCTAAAAACTAATTTTAAAAACCTGAAAAAAAAAACGTTATAATTTATAAAATCAATTTCGCACAGCTAGTTTACATTCAATTTTAATTTCATTCGATCGAAATTATCGTATCGTAAATCTCGCTGTAGCAACATGACATTTGATTTTTGATTAAATCTGCGAGGAGAGAGTGGGGGATGTAGCGAGTGATGCAGAAAAAGGACCGGAGTCGAAGAACTCTTCAGAGATAAAAAAGCGTCCCGCCGGGTGAAGAGGGGTAGAGACGAAGGAACAATCGGTAACAATAAAATATGGTCGAGACAGGACGATAAAGTCACGATGTTGTTGTCTCCGTTGGCGAATCGCCTTTGCCTTTGCCTTCGTCGTCGTCGTCGTCGTCGTCGTCGTCGTCGTCAGCAAAAACGCATCGATTAAAAGTTAAGCGAGTCCACCGCATGCTATCAAAGCAGAGGACAATCGCGACCTCGACGACCCAGGCTGAAAGCAGAGCCTTGTCCGCGAAATCCGCGTCCCCTTTCGCCATCCTTCTGTGGAACCCCTGTGTAGGTTCCCCGTTGTCCTATCGCCCTTTTACTCGTGCTCTTCGTCTTTTCCTCTCTGCCGGAGCTCGCCGCGCGTGTTCTACACCATCTTCCGCCACTTCATCCTCGTACTTTTTCCGTTCTTCATTCTTGATGCTCTCATCCTTTTCGGGATTTGGCGGGATCTTAAACTCGTACGCGCAGCTTCGAGATCGTTTGTCGGCGCTTGCGAGAATGGAAATTCCATTGCCAGACAGGACCGACAGGACAATGTCGAGAAATTCTCGCGGCTATGTGAAAGATACCGCGAGCCGTCATTGATCATTCTGTCGATCTTTTTCGGATACTCGCGCAACGCAATGAAAGAGGAAAGATATACAAAAAAATTTTATTGGATGGTGTCATGGGCGAAATTTTTTTTTACGGAGATTTGTCAATTTTGTAATCATATAAACAGAAATTTTTTATGTTAATTAATTATTTTTTTAGATCTATTTTTTTAGAGATATTTTAGAGCTTAGAATGTCTGATATTTTAGAGCTTAGAATGTCTTCTTATTCCTGATTTTGGAATAGGAAAAATATTTTACAAATTTTAACTTTTATTTTTTTACCTGAGGAAGATATAAACAAAATACAGTATAAATAATTTTGAGAAAGAGGGAGGAGGTCAATCTCTCAATCTTTCCTTTCTGGATGTATGGATGTATAGGATGAAAATATTCGTCACTTATATGTCATACACTGCAGTATCTTAATGTATCATCTTAATAATATATCATTCATGTGATGTGAATTTTAATAATTCAAAATATTAAGAACATGCTGTCATTTTATTATTTATTCAAATCGGCAGAATTCATAATTTCGCAGAATTCATATTTTTATGTTACAAATATATATACAAATTAATTTTTACAAACATACATAATAAATAACAAAGGTTAATTTTTTGTAACGATATAGAGGCGAAAATTTATTGAGATTATGTCGGTTCAATCTTTTTGATTTCTTCGGGGCTCATGGCTCACTCGGGTTAGAAATAAATTTCGATGACTTCTTGTCGCGAATCAACGCTTCTCATCCACCTCTCGATGAGAACGTATGAGAGGGAGGAGGAGCTGAAGGAACAGCAGGATGATAATCCAACGGACAGACAATACGCATTTCGGTCTTATTTTATCGGCAGGACAAATTGCAACGCCCGCTTTTTGTCCCAACCTCCATGCCCTTTGGTCGGCTCATATTCGAGCGATGCACTTTTATGCGTTCGTTCCTGGCGCCATATGTGAGATACGAAACCATTTCTGACCGCAATGAGAAAACTCTGTGAGATTTTTTTTAAATTCAAGAGGAAAATGATGGCTTAACGATACCTCGGACAATCATATTTTATTTTTGTGTAACACAGCATTTATTTATTTCTTATAAAACAATATTTTGCATACTTTCTTTATGCATATTCGTATATATTCTGAAATAGAAAGGATATATTTTGTTAAATACTAAAATTATATGAGAGAGAGAGAGAGAAAACTTCGAATCGAATTTATGATATACCGATATATATATATATATATATATATATATATATATATCCGTTGATAAAAGATGCTGTTGAAATGATAATCATTATATGAAATTCTATAAGCAGTAAACTATTGATTGATAAATTCTTCGTATCTCTTTAAACAGGTAAATTTTGGATGAACAATTCAAGGCGTCTGGCTACGATTCCGTGACTGAACCGTACTGCAACCGCATGATGTATAAATAATGCTGTGACTCACTGACCACAAAGTGAGTCAACCTCGAAACTAAAGCGACATACTCACGTAAAATCTCCTCCGTCTTCTAGGCTCCACCTTCATCACGTAAATATCCTACTGCCGCTACTCTGTTATCCTGTCGCTTGCGAGAGTCATTCTGGCAAAAAGACGAGTCAGGTGAAGGATGTTCCTACGGAAGCCTACGGAGCAAATCCAGACGAAAGAAAGAGTCATTCATACATTTCCGAATAATTTACAAGCGCTTTTAAAACCGGTAGTCGCTTCTAAGTTTTTCTTTTTTCTTAATCTTTCATATAATACAGGATATATTCAAGTAATTTTTTAATGGCAAATCGCAAATTTATGGCAATATCGCAAAATTTAATGAAATTGTATCTACAGAAATTTGCGTAATTAAATAATTTTGGTTAAATAAATTACATATGTATAGTAATAAAAATCATAAAAGATCGTAATAATAATTTAAGCATAATTAATTTTTCAATGATGATTATTGAACGTCATTAGTGAACGAAGGATATAATGATAATGTAGGATATTAAAGAGGGGAAATAATAATTTTTGAAATGCATTTTCAGAAAAATCTCGAAGTTTAAGTCACATTAAATGTTATTTCAAACAGACGAACTTTGGTACTTAAACGCGTATTTATTTACTTTAATTTTGTCATCAAGTCATCAAGAAGTGCCCACGAAACAGCGCTTTTTCCTCATAACGCTTTACGACGGAACGAATTCAGTTGGTGATTCCCGTTCCGCGTTGTCATTAATTTAATTCGAGATAAACAAAATATCTGGGAGTTAGTTATATACAGGAGACAGGAGTAGTGTACGTTTTATGACCGGCTATTACCGGGCCATTTCGCTTGAATAAAATCGGCTTTTGCCCGTTTTGTTTTTACGTGCCACTTTTCATGTGTTTTACTGTTCGTCGAGTTCCAGGCATGTCTTCTCAGTAGCCATCTTAGCCTTTAAAAGTCTTTTCTGCAAATCGAGCAATATGCGATTATATGTCACGTTAATGAACAACAAGAAACTGAATCGCAGGTCGCGAACCATGAAAGCTCTATTTTTTTTTCACATAATCGCAAGATAAACTGCAAGAATTTCAAATAGGTAATGTAATTCTGTAAACTATTCAGCTTAATGTATGTATATATATTTTGTACATTTAATGTATGATAATAATAAATAAATAATAATAAATAATAATAAATTTATGAAATATCCAAAAAATGTTATTATAAAGGCGATGAGATGTTTTATTAAGCAAATCAGTGGAAATATCATACAATATATCTTTGTATCAAATCGTCAAATCTGATTAATGCAGAAAAAGCGTTACTTACGATAAGTCACAGAATATAAGCCCTTTTAAACGGACTGTCAACCGGTTGAAAATGTTGTTCGATCTATTCGAGCGAGTTACGTATCCAACTCATAAGATGACCTCATTCAAGTCCTCAAAATAACTTTCGTTTCCGTCGAAACGTCCCACCGAAACGATATCCTCTTTTCTTTTCCAGATTTATCGATTGATCGCAGATAAAGCTTAATGGTGCGCGTTACTCGCATCAGAGTAAAAAAAGTTTCATAATTTATGAATAAATAGTAAATAAATCGACTCTTTTTATGTGAGTCAGCAGAGAAAATATCTTTTATATGGGGAAGAGATAATTTAATAAATTCTTAAATCAGTTCCCTGCTCATATTTTTTTTAATTTTTTCTTAAAGTTCAAGCACTTAATTTCGGTTTCAAATTATTTCATTTTTTACTAAATTCGACCTTTATTATTCGTAATATGTAATCTATTTGCGCATCCAGAAAATTATTACTGCCGCCAGTCCCGGAATGCAATCTGATAAGTGCATCGAGTACAGAAAAAGTTTGCTTGGCCAAGCAAAACCGCCATTGCAGATTACAATAATGTCCCACCGCTTCATGTTCCCGCCCTGCACCCGTGATGTATTTGCCCTGTAACGGAAGTGAAATTCGGGCAGATGTAAAGAGAGAAATTGGAAAAGGCGAATAAAATGATTTAACAAGAAAATTCCTTTTAATCAGATAGCGTGAACGTCTGGAAAACGTCTCTAAAAGAGCTCTTAAGCTCTTAGATGTTCTTTAGGCGTTTCTTGAACGTTTCGTGGACTTTTGCGAACAGAAGACCGGACGGAAAGGAGCTCGTTTACTTTAACGGCCTGTTTAAGGATGTTTCGTGTACGAGCCGACGGGGAAAAAGCTGCGGCGCCCTACGGTTCTTGCGCGTTGCGCCGTCAGTGAAAGACGAGAAAGAGCAGCCGAGTGAAGACATTAAAGGTACCGTGTCATTAGCCGTCTTTAAGCTCCTCTCAAGTGGTCCTTTTTAATGAAGAGTAAATCGTGCGCGTGCAATCGGAGAAGAAAAGCGAACGAGGCGAGGCGGAACGCACGCGCGGTAAACGGATATTATTATTCCCTTCCTCCCGTTTCTCTTACAATTAGACGCACGTTACTTTCGTCGGAGTAGTTTCATTACCGCGAACTTCCTGCCGTACGAAACGCTTGTTCAAAAGCGTCCTGTACGCATGTATACATCACACGTCGTTACTTCCTTTCAGATTCTTCCGCGCTGTTCTTTAATGAAGCGCAAATCACGAGCCAGCCACACCTTCGAAATTTCGCCACGTATACTCCTCCGAATCATCATTATGCGGTCTTATTGTCTGACAAACGTCTCATTATATTGCGTGTCATAATTTGCAAAATTCCTTCATAATCTTCGTCATGAATCTAGTCACAGTTCTATCACTAGCGATATTGGGAATGTTAGTTTGAGAATTAAACATCGATAAGATTTTCTGATAACTTTCTATGCGATTATTTATTTATTTTTATTTATATTGTCAATCAATATTTATAAAGTACTTCGCATAAAACGATTTATTTTCATTAGAGAAATTTTTAGAAAATCTTGTATCGTTATTTCTTTTATTTTCTTTACAAATTTTAATTATCAACATTCTTTATAAATTTTAATTATCATTTACAAATTTAATTATATATTAATAATTATAATAATATTTATCACGTGACTTATTCGTAACGGTCTTTCCTAATTTCTCGTGGGTATGTATTTGATCGTTGTCCTAAATATACGGTCGGGTTTCACGGAACTAATTTCCGGCTATTAGCGCTGTTTGTTCATGGCGATTTGGTTGCGCAAATGCCATGAGGTCGAACCATCCTACCAGTCAAAGGCATGTCTTTAGTCGCATATCGCCAGCAGCATTTAGATTCCTCTGTCTTCTTTAATGAACCGTGAATTACTTGCATTTATTACAAGGCATTCGCGTTTACGCATCGTCGAAACGCATTCTCGAGATTGAAACCATGAGATCGGCGCTACGTTCTGTTTTGCCTCGCGTGATTCTTGTAAATGATAGATAATCTATTGCGTTGATTTTGCAATGATCTATTACTCCCAATCATTGTTCTTTTAATTGCACCTGCGTAAAGAAAGATCTCAAGATCTTTAACAGCATGCATTATTGTCGGTATATTGATGTATCGATTAATCGAAAATGAGATTTCTGATATTTCTTACAAGTTTTATTGTTTTTACATCGAGCAAAATTTTGTGTGTGTGTGTGTGTGTGTGTGTGTGTGTGTGTGCGCGCGCGTGCGCGCGTGCGCGCGCGCACACACCTCTATAATATGTATAAACACATATTTAAAGAAGAAAAGAAATAGAAAAAACGAAAGGGAAATAAAACAAGTTTATTCAATATAATTAAACAAAAAATTAATTTAAGATTTAATCAAAACCGTGAAAGAACTCTCTTTTGTTTTGTCGCCTCCTTCTTTTGCCCAATGGAAATTCCTTAGGATATAAATGCGAAATAATTTATTAACTTTGTCGGCAGATTAGACCTATCAGAGACCCGTATCGGCAGTCCGCGACAAATGATTTCGGCGATCACAAGCGGGCAGATCGCGCGCCCTAGAACGGACTCGAGCGATTGAGTTAAACTGGCGCAATGGATAAATTGCGGCACTTCGGTCCGTCGTCTTTTTTTTCTCGTGTCTCTCCTTTGTCTTTCCTCTTCGACGATCGTCGATAGGCGGGTTCAACAGCGTGACGATCGTAACATTCAATCGGCCTGCGATACGCCGCGCCGCGCCGCGCCGCGCCGCGCCGCGCCGCGCCGGCATCGTTTCAAAAACCAAGCTTTACCGACGCGAACAAAAACTTTCCCGGAACAATCACTTCGGGTACTTTCTTTCGTCCACGAATTTTGAGATACATCGACAATGATGCATCCGTCATTCAAGTACAGTTACGCTTCTGATTTCTTTTAATTAATCTGCTTGAAACAAAACGGACATCGTTATTAGAGGCATTTCTCTCGAATAATCCTTTGGATCTTTTACGATCTCGCGGATCATCAATCCGATTACATTTTCGGTGGGGAATAACTTTATCAAGTCGAAAAAAACTCCTTTCGAAATTGTCGATTAAAAGGCCACGGTATGCGCGCGCGCACGCTCTCTCCTTTCGGGAGAAATAAAACGTATAATGACACATTGTTGTAATCGGTTCGCAATTAATAATGCATGATTGCATGTACGCAGGTCCGCGCGAACATTATAATCTCACTCTCCGTTAAAGAACTCGACGTTGTTCGCGCGATCTTCGTGCATGCGGAATCAGCGTTCGTCTTGTTAAGGCTCATTTACACAGACGGCCTTGAAAAACGATTAAAATATTGGCCAGCGACAAATTATGCAATCACCCAAGAAGTTAGCGTGCTATTTCTGAATCCAGGCAACGCGTTGAAAAGATTCTCAGACGAATAGAGATTTTCTATTCTGATTTTCTGTTAATGTGCAATAATGCAGCAAATGACAACTTGTATAGAAGAGCAGCATATCGATGCAATTTATTTTTAAAAGGTAAAAAATAAAAAGTTAAATAGAGCGCGCGAAGCGTGCGGACACCATTTGTGGTGTCCAGCAGATAAAAAGGCTATGTTAGATAACTTCGTTAGTATGCTATGCCTGCCGATAGCCTTGGAAAACATTTCAAGTATTAGCAAGTGGTACGTACAACGCGATTCTTTGTTTTCCCGATGAAGCTACACTCGGTAACGTCCGAAGAATACGACGACCAGTTGTTTCGCTATTTCAGCAGATTAACCGCGTTGATGTGCAATGTACTTCGTGATAAGTTGTAGATCGCGCTTATTTCGAGAGATTTACGATGTAGACCTGAGGCATAAATACCATCATCGTTATACGCTCGCACGTACGTTACGTCGCGTTATTAAGGCCATCAGCTGCTTCTGGTTGTCTGGTCAAGTACAGACGATTGACGTAATGCGACGATCATTGTGCGTGAGAGAGCTCGTGGCCGAATCGACTCTAATGCAATGGTTTCTATAACCGTACATCGTCGGTCCAGTCCAAAAAGATCGGCAAAATCCTGATTGAAAAATTCTAGAGACTAGAGACCAATCTTTCGCAATGTCGCTCGCATGACTCGCTTACTTTCAACGATAGGTGTCAGAAATTAATTTAAAAAGAATTATTTCCACTTTGAGCCGTCAATTATCTTATGTTGCAGCTCTAAGGGTTTTTATATGGGCGTATATGAAAGCTTCACTTATATGAGAAGTTAACTTAATCACACTAACTGTACCTGTATATATTAAAAATTTTTAAGATTACAAACTTGCGATGATTAAAAAATTAATAAGAACGCTTATTAATTTTCCGCTCAAATTAACGTCACACGTGATGTAGCGTTTTTGGTTGAAAGGATAGCCTCTCGGAAGGGCATGTACATGCGGTATAGATATTTGTAGGATCATTCGTGCATTACTGGAATGGAATTAAATTACAGGTTGTCCACGTAAGGACGTACTTATGCGAGAATGCTTGAGGCATGAATTTACTATTAATGGTACCTGCCTATGGTACGATAATCGAATGCCCAGTAATGCATAATGTTTAGCGGCAGCAAAAAAATTATGCAGCGGAAAGGAATTTTTACCTCTGGAGGAATTATCAAAGCACGAGAAACCGTACGTAATATATATAAACACGTCTCTCTATAGTGGAAAGCGCGTGCACGGCTCTAAATGCGGCAATGATCCGTGCGGATTGCGCAATGCGCCTCCTGGAGTTAGTAGTAAACGTCTGAGGTCTATATTCCTCTATATGTTTATCGTATGTTAGATGAGCCGTTAAGTAAAAACAACAACAACACAGTCATATTTTCCTCATTGTGAAAAGCGGAAAGAATATGCGAAACTAAATTAAACGTAAAACCTCACCTAATTTAGCAATCTCTCTTTTACGATTCTCTACCAAGAAGAGAGATTCTAAAGTCTGTATATAGCCTGAAATAATTATGCACATACAAATGTTGTGTATAATAAAAATCTATCTTTGGCGATTTATAGCGTTACTCGAGCCGAACGCAGTTCAGGCCTTAAATAGAAAATGAAAAACCTCTTGGGATCTTGATGCGTGATTTGTTGACGGTGATCGATTGTCACGTATAGGTGCGTCACGTATACGGATTATAAACATGTCGCGCGACACACGCGGTTTTAAATTTGTCGTACACGTGCGTTTCTCCTTTCATCCGGACGCGTGAACGCTTTTAACGATCGCGACGTTAAACCGAACCGACAATCGGCCGGCGCGTATTTTAATTACTGATCGGAGGGATCATTAGGAAGTACAAATGACCGCGTCTCGGCAGTAACGTAGTGTAGCGGAGTGCTCGAGTCGTTAATAACGGCGCAATTTGTATTTTATGTTTGCAGGCTTGCGCGCCCCGATATGTCTGGTTCTCGATATCGCATCAGAAATATCCTGATGACAATAGATTGAGCAAGGTATCCACCGTCGACAACAGGAGAGAGCCGGTGGGCACGTGCTGGATCGTCGCTAATAACTTCAACGAGTCGCAAGAATATTCGCCGTGTCGCACGAGTGAGTTTTCGCTGTTCCTTTTTACAAAGAAATTTAACGGAAATCGTCCGTTTCCTTCCGTTTTTTTTTTTTTTTTTCATGAATTTGAGAAAGAAAATTGATTAAACTATTTCCATTCTTTAGCTCAGATATTTCAGTAATCAAACGTTGGATTAAAGTTTTTGTTGAAACAAGCCTTATTAAATGAAACAAGATTGGGAGTAGAATATGATTCTATTCGATAAAGACACATTGTACGTGCTATTTTAGTATCTACAGTCCGAAAAAGTCCGATTTCATCGTGCGCTTGCACTCTTCAATTGTTAACAAAACGAAAAACCGGTTTTCTGAAGATTTCCACGTTCCCGACGAAAGCTTTACCTCACGGTAAAATAAACAGAACGAACAGAATGAGCGAATGTTTAATTTCCACTCTCGTCCTCCTTGCCGCTATCGAACTCTCTCTCTCTCTCTCTCTCTCTCTCTCTCTCTCTCTCTCTCTCTCTCTCTCGAGGACGATACGATTTATAGTGCACACGCCGCGTCTGGATATAGCTCGGTTTACGAGAAAGAGCGGGAAAAAAAAAAGGAAGGTATCTTACGAGATTTTTCGAGCGCCTGGAACTACATTCGCGACGTGAGTGCTATAAACATTTGTGAAACAGGCACTCTCGAGACGCAAGCGGATAGCTGCGACTGTATCTGGAAGTATATTCTCCTCGTTTTCCTCGCCGAGGGTCTCACGAGGACGAATTTTCTTTGCGATGCAACAAGGGATCACAGTCGATTATAGCAACCATAAAATATACCATGTAACAGGATACTTCCTGCCGACCACCATGTAGGTCTGCTTCGTGTCTTAATGACAAAAGACATATCGATTTTCGGTACCACCTCGTCCAACTCTGGTGATTCCAAATCAATAATTAACGATGATCTTATGGTACTTACATCAGCGAGTAGAGAATGGCGCGTCCCGGGAATGCGACTCCACACCTAGCAATTTCACATATTATCTGAAATTAGAAGATGTATATTTAATCGTTTTAACTGGAGGGATAAAAAGAGATAGAAAAACGTGTCTTCTTGTCGCTGCTTACAATTTTAAGTCTCGCGATAATTGTCTAAAATTTCTGAATTTTTAAAACAACAGATGATGTAAACTGGATGATAATTACATTTTATTTTCAAATGTACTTTTACTTTTTGGTTTTCAGGAACGGAAGATTTTATTGTTTTTGTGCCTCGTGAAAATGGCATTGTAATGGCATTTCCTGATAAAATTCCTTGAATAATATAATTAGCCTTTATCTTATAGTTATAAAATGCGAAGATAATCCATCGTTGAGAATAACAGATACAGAATCTTATCACTTTGAAAGCTCATATTTCGATAATTCCATTCATGTGATTTTCCATTCATGTAAATTATATTATTTTCATGTAGATTATTTGTTTTTAAACTTTGTAATTTCAAATCTGTGTTTTTGATGCAAATAATTATTGTTTTATATCTATTTAATTTAAAAATTTTAAGTAAAATTTTAAAGCATTTTAACATTTTTAAAAGATTTATTTGCATATAAAATAGGCAGAAATGTATAATATTTTAAATATTTTGTTTAATTCTAATATAAATTAAAAATCTGAGGAAACTTTAAAAATTGATGGAAAATAGAATATTAAGACTTTTTTAAAAATATCATTTATAAAATATTTTGCTAATCTGAATTTTTGTAAGTTTTGTATGATTTTTTTCAGAAAATCGAATCAGATCTAATCCCTAATGATTAGATATTCCAAAAATTTTCTGTGTTGGGATTTTAAAACAATCAAGCATAACCAAATATAGTCGGCATTAGCGTAGTTTTCGTTTACCGAGACGCAAATAACACGACGCGTGTTTTTAGAATCGCACTTTCCTGCAATTAAAGTCGCGCGCTTCCTCACACGCGAACGAACGTTTCGGTAACTCTGTCGCTATTGCGTGCTTTATGGCGCGCGAGAACTGATGCACTTCCGGTCATTCAACCGGAAGACTCGAATATCACTTTTCGTGCAAATTAAAATTAGATAATTGAATAAAATGTTGCAATTAAAGTGTTTAGGTAATGGACCAATAAATTTTTAAAATAATAAAATTGAGAGCTATTATTTTTAACACCTTTTTATTACCTCCGATTAATATATTTAATAACGTATAACATTTCTAGACATTTTGCAATAAATGTTAATTTTGTTTTTTATTCTACTTATCAATTTTTAATCGATCGATATACACAATTTCTAATATAAAATGTTAGATCAGAATTATATAAAAGCAAAGTTTTCTTGTGGAAAACGTTAAAAAGCTTTCCTAATAAAGGTATTAGTTCGTAGCGCGTTCTAACTGCTTTCCAAATAAATATTAGTTGAATTCACCGAAGCGGTCAAGCGACACAATTTTCGAAGAACGCAGAGTGCGGAAGCGAACGCGCAGCCACAATGACGACGACGACGACGACGACGACGACGACGACGACGACGACGACGATGTTGTGAGCTCATCGTCCAGAAATTCCGCGACGACCGTGCAATTAAACAATTTGTAAGAGCTGAATCGAGCGAACGAACCGCTTGGTGCTACTTTTCCTGGGAATTAGAGACTTTTTAGCGAGGCGTTAGATCTCACCCGGAGTTTATACATCGTGTCGACGTTACTTTACCGCGCGCCGGTCGAATCAAGTTGCTCATGGTCGCCTTTTCTGGAGTTAAACGCCTTGTTGTCCGTTTGCCTGTCTGTTGTTGTGCACTAGACAAGTAAAGGCAACAGCGAGGCTATCAGTGACTTTCATCAGTGGTTTTCTTCTTTATGATTGCCTCAATAGATTGCCTCGCAAATGGATATACATGTTATGAATGTAAAAAATTCCTTCTCGTTCCTTTATAGACAATAATCTTTTTTAAAATATGGATCATTGCACTTTGAACAAAATAGAAAATCTTAAAAGCAAGAATTTTTTAAACAGTATGCCTGAGGCATGGATTATTATTATTCAAACCGTTACTTATTTTCTATCTCTTGCATACTGACAAGTCCGATAAGTTAAAAAAAATGATTACGTGGTCGATATCGGATATCGTGTCTTGGATATTTACGCGAAATGCGATTACGTGGAAATCAGGTCGAGTGTCGCATCATCCATGTTCCGATTACACCTTATAAGACTAAAATAACGATTTGAGTTTCTGTCTTGACATTCGACTTCTGATTAACTGATGAATTAAATATAATTGCAGTAGCAAGTAGCGTGTAAAATCTGATAGAAATTCAAGTAAATAACTGTGAAATTCATTTTTTGTTATATAACAATGTTATTTGAGAAAAGTTATTTTGCAAAATAGAATTTATACATTTTATAATATTAATCACATTAGTTTTCTTAATAGTTATTTCCCTCCATTCCTCTCTCTCTCTGTCTCTCTCTCTCTCTCTCTCTCTCTCTCTCTCTCTCTCTCTCTCTCTTCCCCCCCCTCTTCCTCTCAACTATTATCTTTTTCTCTAGTATGTAATATCTTTGATACATTTAATAGTCTCGAAAGAAATTAGAACAAAAAAATAAGACAGGTGTGAGAGAAAACATTTTTCACATGCGCAACAAATTGCAAGAAAAGGAAGGCAGCAACGGAGAATTACAGTAAGTGCATTCCGCGATGAAAGGCGCCCACTTGCTCGAGTGGCTGGGAGGCCATCGGAAAAAAAGAAAATAATAATTAGAAGGCGCCTCTCCGGACCAAGGCGCTAACTCGGCACCGTTCTAACGAGGCCAATTAGCACTTAATCCTACTTGAATTACGATCGAGCTACCGATCTCCAGCAAAGGACAGCATGTTCCTTCTCTCTCGCTATTGCAATTTTATCAGAACATTTTCTCTAGGCATGTAATTACACATCGCGCGTACTTCATATTGTAGAACGAAGGATGCAAAAAGTCGACGATCGACTGATTTATTGAAGAAGGGATTTCCCTCTTGAATTGTTGACATAAATGTTCGATATTACGCTGCAGTAATGAATTTTGTGGCTATTGAAATTTATATCACAAATATAAGGAATTATTATATGAAACTTTTACGTGAACTGAAATTGATCGTAATTCTTAAAAGAAATATTCCAATTTTAATTTTAATTGAAAATTCGAGATAAAAATTAATAATGAAAATATGTGTATATTTTCAATACAGTGCAATTGCAGTATCGTTCCATTTTTAAATAAAAGAGTGACCCGATAATGCATATTGAGGATATGTAATCGCACACAGACGATGCACGCATACGCGCAAGAACAAGAATTACAGTAGCTCCATTCATTCTTCGTAACTCGATTGAGGGTCGGTCATACAACTCGAACTCGTCTCTTGTAACGCTCCTATTTCTTTATTAGGCGCTTCATCGTCAAAATTATTTACGGCCAAAATCATCTTCGGTTCAAAATTTTTTATTATTTCGTTTATTAAATTGTCCGACTATTGCATCCGACTATTGCATTTAAATTAAAACGCACATAAAAGAATATATGTGTCTTGTTTGGCGTGGGATTGCTCCACGTCGCATTTCTGAGGCTTATCGATCTCAGAGAGAAAGAATATTTTCTTATTAGATAAGAAAAAACTTCCACTTGTACTCGATGCAAGTTTGAAAGCGGAGTGGACTCTTACCGACGAGAATAGCACCCTTGCAAAAGGCGAAGACGAAACGTATTATAAATAGATCGACCACTGACGATATCACAGTCGAATACTCGTTTCTTCACGGAAGATATCATTATCACGATTTACAGCTTTCATCGGTTCGATTAGCATTATCGCAACAATTAACAGTTAAAATTGTGAAGCTCAAACGGTCTTTTTAATTTGAAGAAATACGAAAATTCTACTTTAATCGGCGTTAGAAGAAAAAAAAAATCAACAGGATTAAAATAAGGTTGCCATAACTGGCACATTATTTTTATAAGACCTCTTCTGACAGGGGAGGGGCATTTAAAATTTTCATCGGTTTGCACATCGAGCTCTGCCACGGTTTTGGAAGCGACGTGCGTGTCATCGCATATTCGACGAGTGGCGCCGATCGCTCGTTTTATGTCTGCTTTTTCGTCGATTGACGATACAACCGGATCGTCGCCGACGACGACGACGACGAAAACGACTACGATCGGATTGATGTAATTGCGTGACTGACAGCTCGTCTAAAGTGACCGATCGGCCGTCAAGGGACCCGCTGCTGCCACGCTCATAACGTACGAAACGTGCGTGTATGTAGAAGAAGGTCGGATCCACCGTAGGCCGACAAGCCACCGGATATTCGCACACACACACACACACACACACACACACACACACACGCGCGCGCGCGCACGCATTTTCTTGCGGACGTGCCGCACTCCGGCGCAGCAGCCGCATCTAAATGGCACTGACCCTGTCAGTCGGTTCAGGCCTGATAATTTGCTACTTGTAGTTAGCATCGACGACTAATTACGAGACCGGTCGACGCGTTAGCGGCAGTGCTCGTTGAATTGAATTTTGCGTCGCGAAACCATTCGCTTCGCGAAAAGTGCCAATTGGACTGGGTAAAAATGGATGGAAATCAGTTAAAATATATATTAACGTATCAATCGATTTTTCGAAGCGACTTTTTTTTAAATTTTTTAATTAAATAATTCTTTCCTATGCTCGTAGGTTATTTGTAACTTTTGTGTATATTATTATTTCTTGTTAGATCGAGTTGACCATACAGTCAACTTCGTGTCAATCTTCGTGTCAATTACATAGATTTATTCTCTTATTCTAGAGTTTATTTATGAATCCACCAACGATTTATATTATTATTTTGTTGATAATTTGTTAATAATTAACACAATTTTGTTAATGATTATTAATAATTAACACGATTAATCGTAATAACATATTGATTAAAATGAGATTATTTTTTTATTTTTATTATTTATTGCATATACTGATTATATTGATAGAACTTTAAAGCGATAAGTTATACAAAGATAGACTAACAAGGAGATTTTATCTTCAAGCTTCAATGATTATAAAAAAAGACTTGAATATCATTAATCTCATAAATAATTGCATTTCTGCTGGAAGACATCATTATCGTACATTGTCTAGTTTTCCATTATGTATATTCATTGTCGGTATGTTGTTTGAAGAAATAATATAGCTTTTTACATATTGTCAAAGTGTTTAGTAAGAATTACTTGTTTCTTTTTCTTTTTACCTATCTTTTTTTCTTTTAACTTGATTACATTCCACGTATACAATTTTATTAATTTGATATCAACACGTTAGATTTCGTCTAGCATGAAATTGCTCTTAGCAACGTCCCTTGCATTATTACATGACAATTAATTAATCGACTCTATTACGTGCGGTAGACAAGCAGTAAAACGAAAACATATAGGGCTCTTTTATATGTTGAACCGAAGGAATTTCGATGGAATTCCTGTCGGTCTTATGGACCTCGCTATCGTTATTATCGCCCGTCTAAAAGTGCTCTCGCGTCTAGTTAACGAGCATAGATAGCGGTGACTATTTCCTGAACCACGCTGTTTACAATCCGTTGTGAAAACGTGCAGCTTGCACTCTCAACTCGACGGTTCAGACGAAGAAAACGAATCGCAAAGGCGTCACGGTGGAAGATCGATCTAGGATTAATGACGCGTGTATGTACGCGCTACTTTTGCTCATGCATACAGCCGGTCTGCGATGCCACTTCACTTCCTAGTCACTTGGATAACGCGTGAAAGTCCAAGAACGTGCGAATATACATGCAACATGGGTATAAAGCATCTATGCAATACGTTTACAAGATGTCTTTAGTCGAATCTGCCTTTTTTTAAATATAAGAAATATAAATAAAAATAAGACTTAGCTTTCGCTATTTTGCTCCACCCATATTAAATACGTATGTATTTATATATCCTGTTTTTATTCTTACTTTTTTTTGTTATTTTTAGATCATATATTGCTTCTACATTATGACCTTAGATAATTTTAGAGATAGTTTCGTTTGACATAGAAAAATAGTTTATTATTATTATATTATTATTTTTTATTATATCAGTTCTCTGTATTAATACTTTTAAACTGTACAATTTTATTGGTATTCCATTTTGAAATTACATTTAATTTTTATGTACGTTGAACTTATAATTCTTTCAATTTCTGACTTTTGATCAGTGATTAGAAAATTGCTTATGAATTATCATATGTTCAAGTTGTCCAATAGAAACAATTCATTTAAATTGTATCGTCGTAAGATATGATGTCTCTGTTCGAAGGAATTAAGGATGGGATGATATAATTGTCCATTTCCGTTTCAGGGTACTGGGGCTATCACAGGCAAGGTTATTGTCAGGCTGGTTTAGGAGCCGCGATATCTAAGGTAAGTCAAACAGTATTTAACTTTCTCGTTCGCAAGATATGTAGATAATTTTTCGTCCTTTTTCTTTTTACGTCTCTTACGAGATATAAAAGATATCGGACTAAACGCCTTTGATTTCTGAACGTTTGTTGCCCTATCTTACGTAGTCAATGTGTAATGCTTGGAGCTACGTTAACTCAAGACATGTGTGTTTGTCTTTTAATATTCTAAAAAAGATTCGCGTGTAACTTGACGGTTTAAGTGGCAATTGAAAGCGCATCGCACGAATGTAGATACGTGGTGACGTGTCTCGGTGGTTGCGATGTCCCGAAAGAGTTAGGAGGCGACGCGGCGGGGACCGAATATGGCCAGGAATGCGAATTTCTACCTTACGCACCGTCCGTTGTTTCGGGCATTCGTATTCGTATCGTGGCGCATCCGTGCATGGTGCAGCTATGGGGCCGATCGTTGAGGCTTTCTCTCTCACGTATACGATTGTCTTGTCCAAAGCCCGATTCTCCACCGGCCGGCAGATCGCCGGTCCCGATGAGTCAAAGACTATAGGCGTCTCGAGCGCCTTTTGCTCGCTTTTCACCCTGGAGATGTATCTCCAGGTACGCCTGCCTCCACGTGGGATGTTTGTTGCACCTGCGCAATCTCCACGCGTTGATGTGTCTACTTCGTCCCGACGACATTGCAATGACTATCGGCGGCAGCTATCGACAAATCGGTAGCTGCTGCAATTTTCACTTATCGATGTAACAATTATTGCTTTTTATTTTAAAAAATTGATTATAAATTATTGCCACGTATTTTATATTCTCTTTTTGCAGCAAATATTTAAATATTCATTGAAAATTAATAAAATATTCAAAATTGTGGAAATTACATATTTTGTGTGTGTGTGTGTGTGTGTGTGTGTGTGTGTGTGTGTGTGTGTGTAACTAATTTGCAAAAATCATTTATAACGAAAATTTGATTTTTTCTAGTATTTTTTTTATGTGAAATTTCAAGATATAAAGTTTTTGTATTTTATGCAGAAAACATAGTAATAAATAATTTAAATGATAAAAATATCGATTTTATTTAATACTTAAAAGATGTCATGAAAGATCATTCATATTATGTTCGTAGAGCAAGGTTTATAAAGCACATGATTTTTTTAAACCAAGAATAGCGGCAAGATTGCGATGCAAAATACCCGCTTGTGACGCAACACACTTCTATCGTGGCGGCGGTTTTTTGAATCGTCTGTGACCTAGCGACTTTGATCTAATCTCTTTCACGGTAAGAAATCTCTCGCGCGAAGCTCTTTCATACTCGCGCAGCGCATCGAGTATCGTTATCGCGCATCGAGACGGCTTTGATTATCGCCAAAGAAGCGAACGGTAGGACAATTCCGCGGACATTCAAGCCGGCTATCTTCGCAGCAGATGTATAATTCAGAATTGTGCAGCTATATGGCAGATGTTTAATGCATGTCGCGAACCATAGCCGACTTCTAGCTCCGTTTCAGCATTCAATGTTAATATGTCCGCCCGCGTTCAATCCCAATTGCGTATGCTCGCCTTTACACCACATATCCCATAGATGTGATAATTTTAACTTGATAGCTGTTTTACAGACCGAAATGTTCCCTTTCTCTTTCTATTATTTCTGTGTGTGTTTTCTAAAGCGGAGAATACTTGATTTCCTGATGGTAAACACAGTTAAGTTAAGTTTGCACATTAAGTTGCAAGTTTTGACTTTTGTGGTGTGTTTATGTCTTATTAAACATATGAAATGCTAATATATATATATATATAAATTCTTGTTATAAAAACTAAATTTTTAAATTAATTTTTTTACTTGTTAATCAATATTGTTATATTCAGTAATGATAAATTCTTCTATCAATAATTATAAGTATTACATATAAACATTTTTTTATTAAAATTTGCTTATAATATTTTAATAAGTATATAATTATTTATATTATTAATTATTTATATTATTAAGTATATAATTATTAATATTATATTAGGTAACGCTATATAACGCTTAGAAGTAAACGTAGTAAAAAATTGAGGTTAAAGGTAATAAATTGAAGGAAATTTCAAGTTGTAAATTGAACTTAATTGATTTAACATTAATTATTTAAATTTCAATTAACATTAATAAAAACGATTTGTGATAAAAAAAATTTATAAAATTCGTTTAATTTCATTACTGATTAAAAACGCACAAACTAGTCCGATAGACTAGTCCAGAAGATAAAAGATAGTTCAGAATAAAGTATTTAAATATATTGATGATATAACGAATAATGATTTTATTTCCACAACGAAGGTTGAGTACACACTATAAATCGAATATATTACTATAACTTAATAAATACGGCTTAATATATACGGTTTGAGTACATTTGATTTCTCATCGAACGGAAATTCATCTCTCTTCTCTTTTTGGAAAACAAACGCCATTGTACAATTCGTGCGGCAACGGGGAAGCCTCGTGTACACTAAATCCCGATGAAGCGTGATTTAAAAGCCCTCTCGACGCCATCGAGAACGCAATGGGCCATCAATCTTTGTGTTAAACCACTACTGCTGGTACCAACCTCTGTCGTGTCTGCAGCTTATCTACTGGGCGATCTAGAAGAGATCGATCGATAGCTGATCGCTATCAATCGATACGATCCGACTTTCTGTCCAATTCCGTATGCAATCCTCGATTCGACGATTGAAATATAAGCTTTCAAACTTTTTTAATACAAACGTATTCTCTTACGTTGGACTTCTCAAAGAGAAAATCGTGAATTAGACTTGATGTGATCGACAGGATGCTACGCGATCTCTTTTTATTGCAATTTTCATGTAGAAAATAAGTTCATTGCAATTTTACATGTCAAAAACAAATTTCATAATAATCTTTAATCTAATAGTCTTTATCAACAAACACTTATTTTGCATTAATATTTTGCATTTTTTATTTTATAAATCTTTGTGAATATTCATTACGGACACACATTACGGAAGTCGTTTTTTTCTGAAAAATATTAATTATCTCAATCACATCAGAATTAGGTGTAAATCGAGACCACATTACCCTCGCGATATGATCTCGTGAAAAAAGTATACGATTTTTTTTCATTCGTTCATTCGCGCATGCATAAGCCAATCGTTTAGTCTTGCTCGTAGCAATTTCTTGTCAGAGCTCGGACTCCTGGTTTCTTGCCTGGCGTCACGTCTACAATTTCTTGCCGAACTGCGTGCACTTAAGGGCAGCACGCTTATGGACGCGTGTGTGCACGTCTATATCCACCGACATATAAATTTCACCGTGGTCCCCATACATATTTAGTCGCATGGTTATATTTCAATCTCAAAACAGTACGCCCGCGTGTCTCTCCCATCTTCTCTGACCCCCCGTTTATCCCCAAACTCCGTTCGATCGGCGCCAGAACACAACTCGTGCCGGTCGTGTTTCGTGTATACGGGACGCGGTCCGACCGCGCTATTGTCTCAGTTGCAAATTTTTCGCGTGTACAGCATCGAGACTCTGCCACTCTATGGGGGGTACATCGCGTAGACCATCCCACCCCTTCAGCGCGCGTTCGTCGTATCCTCATGTGTCTCACCGACTTCGCAACGACAAATGCAACGTGCATTTGCTTACTATTGGCCGGCTAATCTGCTTAACGTCTAGCATTGGAGAAGAAGATGAAAAATAGTAGAACAATACTAATGTAAGATTCGGCCTATCCGCGATCTGTTATAGAATTTTATCGAGAGATCAGAAAATGCAATCTATGAATTGTATGTCTTGGAAGAAAATTATTCCGTTAGCACATGCCAATTCCAATTCATCTAAGTTTTTTGAAATATGTATGGCCATCGAGTGGTAACAGAACTTTTTTTTATCTGTGATTAGGTTTTATAAAATTAATAATTAATGTTGTAATCATTTTATAAATAATTCATTGATAAATAAATCTGTGGTCTGCAACTTCAATTATATCATCTGCTGGTGGATAATATTAAAGAGGTACGATTTAGATGACCGCATGCACTCAGCTCTCCTTATCGCAGATATAACATATATATTCATGACTATACATATTATTATACCTGCAATACCTGCAATGATAAATTTTGATCGATCCTTTATGTCTACGAGATAAAGATATTTACGTATCCACATGCACACACCCGCACATTCACACGCGCGCGCATCATATCCTTTTTTTCAAATCAATCATTCAATGACCATCCTAATCACTTTCCATACGGAAAGGAACGCATCGATCATTCCGTATGGAAAGTAATTAGGGTGAACCGCATCGGCCATTTGCATGAGTTGCGCGGTCCAAAAGACAGACTGGGACAGACTGAGACCGGGTCAACCTCCGATTCACCTCTCCGCACGTCAAAAAACGCATTCTTCGAGTTCGATGAGCAGAACGGCTCGCTTTGCCTCCCCCGTACTCGATTTGGCTCGGCGAGGGGGAACTCCAGAGACGGATGGCGCCCGGAACATAAAAGTTACGGCTGTTGCATCCGGCTGTCGCATCCACGCCGCCGAGCGCCCTATCGCGATATGCTTCCCGGGCGTGCACGAGACTCAATCGCACGTTTGACATTGTTTGGCCGATGAGGAGGGCCCCTATTGTTCTCAAAGCTGACCGTGCGACTCACAAATAATATCTGTCAGACAAACAGAAGGCTGCGTCAAACTGCGGTGAGTTTGACGACATTCTAAATTATCTTTGCTCACACAAGTGCACGTGGATCCCGTGATGTTCGGTGCATGGAATTACGAAATAAAATTTTCGAATAGCTAATACGTGTATACGAGAAAAGAACAATTTTGCTGAAATATCTAAAAAAAAAAAAAAGTTTGATCAGATACAGATTTGAAAATAATTTTGCCGGGCTGTCAAAATATTTGTATAGGCCATTCAAATTGGTCACTAGAATATTAAAAGTTTTTAGTATAACATCATTATATTTAAATATATTATGTAACTTTTATAGTCTAATAAAATTATTTTCAGATTTGTATCTGATTGAATTTTTAAATGCTTCAGTAAAATTATTGTTTTTTCCTAAGACATTGAAATAAAACTTCATCTCGCTGCGTTTCTTCCAAAAACTTTAATATGCGATCCGTTTGAAAACTCAATTTCTTTAAATTCTTTCACAGACTCGAAAGATAAAGATATTATTAGAAATGTAACGGCATTTTATCCTCTTATCACAGATATAATTTTTTTTTTTTTAAATTACATTGCTGCTAACGCAATACCCGCCTATTAAAATCTTGGAAAGTACAGCTCTGTTGAGCAATCAAATATTATCTTAGCCTGCAGTCACGACTTGCGATAGAACTGCTAGAAACATGTTAACGGAATATGTTAATTTTGCTAATTAACTACTACGCGTATATCCTGCTTCTCAACACCTTAAGATGGCTCATTATTTAATATCTTATCTCAGGTAACGCGCGTAACCGCTCGAATGTTAATTTACTCGGCTGGAAGCAAATTCTCTTACGCTTCATATCACGCCGGGCGTGAGAGACGAGGGGTTTGAAGACTGGTTTGGTACAGCGACTAGGAGGAATGCGCTGGATGCGTTTTCGCTGGATTCTGATAAGCAATCGCAGTTGGTCCATTAGGACCAACGTGGTTTGCGATTACGTCGGCGCTTGTGTTACAAACGACGGTACCGCATTGTAATTCTACCGGAATCAGGAAATTTACGTTTGCCGAGTCGCTGCATTTATATCGGACGGCTCGCTGATCGCTATGCTAAGTGAATTTTCGCGACTGTAGGTGTCTGCCATACTTATTCTATACACTGCACGAAGCTCAGCCATATCTGTGATAAATATATACACAAAGATTGACTGCAAATGTACATTTTTCAAAGGTCAAACAAATGTATAAACATATAACGGGTAGTCATTAAATGCGTACCGATCCAAGGCATTAATATTTTATGTTATTACTTAAAAAATACATAAAAAATATTTAGTAACAAACATAAAATAAATGAACAATGAGTAATATAAATATAAGGTTACATCAGGTTCATGTGTGCTAACGACTCTTAAAAAAACCAAGTACAACAAATATTCATTTTTGATTAATTTGTACAGTTGATAATATAATGAAACCATTTTTTGGGGGATATTTGTTTTGATAAAATTAGCTGTTTGAATCTTCTGCTTTGCGATTTTCAATGTGAGAAGCTGCACTTGGAACAAGATAATACAGTCCGGAAGATTTAAGAATGACGTTGCAAAATGGATTTTCTACTACGACTACGACGCCCATGGCTTTCCGTCAACGTGTTAATCATCTCCTCGCGTATATCTGTTTCCTTCGGTATCTTCGTCGCGCGAAGCCGAAGGCTGATGGCCGTCCGTTATCGCGTCACTCGAGAACAATTCCGACGAGGCGAAAAATTGACGCCACCAGAGGATCTTCCATCCTTACGGCGACATTGCGTTCGCGCGTTTAAAGCGCGCGTATATACATACGCGATGTCTCATTGCTGTCGCCGTCGCCGTCGCCGTCGCCGTCGCCGTCGCCGTCGGTTGCGAAGGAGGAAGTCGAAGGGGGAGGGCGAGCGGTCGCGAAGAAGCAAACAGCAGGAGAGTTTCAGGTGGCCATTTAAGGCTCGGACATTTCGTTCTGTCACCGTGTTCCGTGTTCACCGTCGTGCGACGCCGCAAGAAGGCCACCTACGTGCCGTGAGGTCGTCTCTCTCTACCCTCGCAGTTGCATTGTCTTATAAACGGCCGCCGTTTCTCATGATAAGCAGAGTAAAACGAAACTAGACATGGTCTTTTCCTCGTGAAGAGCGCACCTTCGCTACCGAGCGACAAACCGCTCACTTTCTACCACTGTCCTCCTCTTTCCTTTCCCCCTTTCTCTCCTCCGGGTGGTCCTCTGGTCTTGTCGTAAAAATCATGATAACTGCGGAAAAAACCATTTAATTATTTGATTACATAACAAATTACATTTATATCTATATATTTGATGAATTTTCTATTTTCTAAACTGTGAATATTAAATTGCTGTACTTAACAAATTTATCGTAATTGAGAAAGGATAATTCGCCTCGTTTTCGCAATTATTATTATTATTATTAATATATTGTTGCGTTACGTTTCAAAATAATTATCATAACACATGATCTCATCAACTCTTCCGTGTGTCTAGAGTTACAGAAAATAATAACACGATTTTATTGTCGGAACGACACAAAACACCTTTCACCATAATCCTATAATCCCCTGGTAACGTTGTTCATCGCAATTGCGAGATATCGCGTGTCGCAAAGAGAAAAGCATCGGCGCATAAAAATGGAATCTCGTGTTACACGATTTCGTTCACGACGCGTTCTTCTTCCCTCTCGGTATACTTGCATTAAATGTGTCTTTCTCCTTTTTTGCGTACGATCTGTAGAAATTGCATCTTACTTTCATGCAGCGCCGGATGTTTGTGTGGGCGAGCATGTTCACGCGTGGGTGCATCTTAAGAGAGTGTAACGACATTGTCACGCGGTTAACACTTTGATCCGGATGCCATCCGCACGAAAATCCTTGACAAATGTCAACTGAACTTTTAATTGTATTGTTCAGCAATGTTTCTGCAAAATCAGATCAATTTTATTTGTAGAACATTTGACACTTTCTTCGGTAAATTAATTTCCTCTGACTAATTTAGAATGGATGTCCTTAAAAAATTTTGGCGGTTTATTGTTTTACATGATTTCTTTCTTCATTACTGTAATACTGGATATATTTTGTTTAATAATATTAAAATTACAATTGCGTAAAAATCGATAATCTTTAATGTATGATTATGTCAAATAATGTCGACGAATTTAAATGATTAAATCAAAATTTAATATCAAGCTTTATATAAAAAAAACTTATTAAATTAATATCTAAGTAAATTTTGATTCAATTGTCGATTGTGCGTTAATTATTTGACATAATTATATCAAAGATTTTTACGCAGCTATAATTTCAATATCATTATGTAACGGGCGTTGGCACTTAGTTTGACAAGGCGAATTGCACGATTCGATCTGAAAGTATAATCGTACGCAAAAGTAGATAACGTTTCCTGTTTCCGTTTTCAATCCGCTGCATCCATACTGCACGATCTTATCTGCGGAACGTACTTGCGCATTCAGATTCTCTCGCGATCATTCATGTAGACCGTCGATTAATATGTATGCGAGCCGTAATCTTTATTACTTCGGCACACCGCCGTTAGTGCGTGGGAGAGCACCGTTACGATACCGTAACGTAAAACGTGAAACGCATCGGCGGATGTACATCGGTCGAGTACGCTGGTTTACAGGGTCGCGACCTCGCACTACGCACGGACTCCGACTATTTTTTTTTTTTTTTTTTTTTTTTCCCCCATAGAGATATGTACACGGAAGTTGCTGCGATAATCGTAGAATCCGACGATAAGGATGGGACAAATTAATTAGCTGTTCACGCGAGTCTCTTTTAATATTTGTTTATCTTCGGATCGGCTCGGTAGATTTTTCGAAATCTGACTCCGATTCTCGACAAATTCGGACACGGAGTTTGAAAGAGCGTAAGCCTACTAGAAATTGGGCGGACTACTGTGATTTCACTTGGATCCGTCAGCGGAACGGTCGAATACAGTATCCGTTTCGTAAGTGTTAACTGTACAACAGTACAGTTTCGATACGTTGCATGGGATACGCAAAAGGGTCAACAGCATGGGAGTTTCGCCGACAATTTCGAGAGCCACTCGAGTTCTCACCGAGTACCGATTCAACGGAGGTCTCACATCGCGGGAGGCGGGGCCGTGTGTGTGTGTGTGTGTGTGTGTGTGTGTGTGTGTGTGTGTGTGTGTGTAAAACTCTCAAGATGGTTTCTCTATCTTGCCGGAGTGTTACTTCGATCATTTCTTCTCCTCTCTTGAGAGGGTACATTCCCGTTTCGGGAAACAAACGGAAATAAATGCGACGCGTGTCGACTTTCGGAGCCGACGCGAATGAAATTCTTGCCTTATTACACAAGCCGTGCCACATTTATTTTCCATTCCGCGAAGCGTTCCTCGTTCCGTTACGCATTCGTTCTTGCCTTTTGCGGACACGTTTGGAGCAGTGCATCGATTTTTCCACGCCTTCACTCGGGGACGTTGCCGACGTTGTATGAGTTATATGTTTTAGAGAAGGTTTAAGTCACGACGTTGGCGCTCCCATTGTCACGTATCGGTATTGCATACCATTTGCGATGATTAATAATTTTTGTACGAATGCAAAGGAGCACGCTGTGCCGTGTACCGTGTGCGAGAGGTCTTTGTGCCGCGAGCTACTGCGGTTCGCGCACATTTAACGCGCAAGACAGATGTTGCACGATAAAAGCGTGGTTATTTCTATTACATATTGCAGTCATAAATAATGCATGTTATACGCAATTCCGTGCAAATATCTTTTGGTGCGTATATATACATTTGCGTCACCTCGATTTACCTTCTCAAAAAATACTAATAAATAATTATTTCTTTTCCATAATCTCATTGTTTTATCTAATTTTAAGGAGAGAGATAGAGAGAGAGAGAGAGAGAGAGAGAGAGAGAGAGAGAGAGAGAAAAGTACAGAAAATAACGATTTTATTAAAATCGAAACGGTGTGAAAATCCAAATTGAAGTAAAAATCAAATTCATATTTCTTAAAGTGTGCATTTAATTTTATGAAGAGAATTTGATTGAAAAAAAAAAAAAACTCTTTATCTTCAATCGTCGCGCATGTCGTTCGATCTTTATGTAAATTTAGTAGTTGAAAGTGAATCGCGAAGAGAAATGTCGAAGATATTTTGTAATAGAGTCTAATGCATCATAGATTTGTGAGAAAGTTGTCGGCAGATATCGCATTCGCGGTATCTCATGGTATTTTATCGGTCGGACCAAGATGTTATCGATCTCTCTGGTCTCGGATCGTTTTTTTCTTGCTGTGTATCAAGAGACGATGGCACTTTTTACCGAGAAACCTTTATCGCAAAGGCCACCGCAGTTTCTCTCTATGGTTTAACATGCGTGACGCGGCTGTGCGCAAACGCGTGCAGCGAATGTGCGGCTTGCATATATACGAGCGGTTGATTTATCACATCTCGCGCACGAGCCCTTCCTTCTCTTATCTGCGGTATTATCTTATAAATTAAAAAAAAAAAAAAAGGAGAAAGAATTAGACTTTCGTGGGTGCGTCCGTTTCCCGGTTATGCCCTCAAGGCATTATCACACATATCGTTTATCGTTTTTCTTTCTTCTGCGAGATATTTTGTTTTTTTTATAAAAGAAAATAATAGTAAGCACAATTGTGAAAGCAAAATGTTGTGTAATTAAGATAAATTAGCTTAGCTTCAGCGACTTCCTTATATCTCATATCGACAAGCGAAGAAGTGCTAACTGTTACTTTTTTATTTATTTCAGGATGGCGAAAGACTATTTATAGGAGCACCAGGCAGCTATTACTGGCAAGGTAAAATCCTTTATTAAATTTTCGTCTGTAATATAACGCCCATATAGTCTTAGGACGTATAGAAGCAGGCCAAAAATCCATCAAATCTTTCAAGCTATCATTAACATATCTATTATTTTTCTTTTTTTTTGTTTTTAATCAAAATTATCTGATCCACGAGGTTGTGCAACTCGAACGAGAACGGAAGAGCGGATGTTGATGATTAATGATGAGAGAGAGAGAGAGAGAGAGGGGAGAGAGAGAGAGAGAGAGAGAGAGAGTGTGTGTGTATGTGTGTAATTCCTAGATCTCAATAATAATTCAGAGGGGAAATTTCCTTGAACAAATTGCAGGTCAGATATACTCGATCGCCGCCGCCATGAGGTTGAAGTTCGTGGCGACGATGTTAATCACCGAAGCCGAAGCATCAGGTATCGCGAACACTTGCAGGCGTCCCCCGTAATTAAAATATTGTCTACCCTTACCCTACCCCTGTCGCCCCCTACCCCCCCCCCCATTTCTAATAAGCTACCATTCTCTCGTATTGATGACTTCTTACGTGCCAAATTAACAACGTGTTGCTTGTCGGCTTTTTCCGAGAGTACGAAAACCGAAATGAAAGCCGGCAATAATAATTTACATTAATCGCAGGAAATCGGTCCTCGGAAGCAGGTATCAAGTAACACGAGAATATTTTCCACCCTCTTTGCACTTGCTTGGCAGTAACTCTAATCATTTATCTCTATGCTTAACATGACGCTTATTGTTATTAATCGTATAATTAAAATTGATAAGTATAATATATATTATATTTGTTGAAATTTAAAAACGTGTTAAAATTAATTTCTTGAATCATCCTTTTTACATGATTGGGATGATTTATAATTTCTGCGTTTGATATTTTATATTATAATACCTAATGTTATTATTTTATGTTAGTATATGTTAAATAAATTTATTTTTGACGAATTAAAAACCAGCTGTTATCGCAACGATTAGCGAGACGTATGTCCTAGTCCTCTGTAATTACTGCCAAATAAGTGGTGGGTGATCATTTCTAACAGGTGCGGGCCCGCTTCTTACAGCTTCAGCAAGCTACAGATGCAGCAAGAGCCGTGGTAATAAGGATCCAACACTAGAAAGCTATAATACCCTTATAATCGGCTCGAAAGTTTGCGCCAACGTTGCTACACAGTGACGATCGCTTGATATTAATAGCGAGAATAAATGCTCGATTAATAATAGAAAAGCTTGTCATTCCCACGTTTATGTTGTTTTCACAAAATCTTATGTAACGCTGGATATCTACATATACGTATGCATATACATGTATATGTGTGTGTGTGTGTGTGTGTGTAATTTATTTTGTAAAGTTATAAATATTTTGGAGAATACTTTATTTTAGTGAGTTTTTTTTGTTTATTAAGTATCAAATCTCTTATCATCCGATGGATTCGGATCTATCAATTAGTTATAAAGTATGTTTTAATATGGTAGATTTTGTGAAACGATTTATGCGAGCTATTTTTCTTGACTGCAGCAAAAGCCGACAATTTTTTCGAGATCTTCGACTACAGCCGCGGTCACGAAAACACTTGCATTTCTATTCTAAGACGCTTCCTGGAATATTTCTCTTATTGACATCATCGAATCATTTTATAGGACAAGCATTTTCACAGCCCTTGAATGGTCGATCGAGACTCATGTTCACCAAAGAGGGTCCTGCAAAGGAGGATGATAGTTACATGGGTTATTCCGTTGCGACTGGAGATTTCATCGGAAACGGAGATAGTGGTATCGCGGTTGGCGTTCCACGCGGTTCCGATCTTCTGGGCAAGGTGTGTATTCTAGAAGAATATCGTATTACATGCTGAAATGCAAAGACAACATAAAGTACAAATGCAATGGAAATGTAGAGGAGAAACAAGAAGAGAACAAAATTGCAATGTGAAAAATATTAAATGCCGGATGCCGTTATTTGTGTAACAATATTTAATAATCTTTTCTGAAATTGAAAAAGGATAACTATCTTTATACCGTATCTTTTCCAAAGATCTAAACATTAAGAGAAAATCTGCAATTGCGTAATCGTCAGAACAAAAGTAAGTCTTAAGTTCCCTTTCTCTTATTGGAGTCGATATATTCTGTTCCTTTTAACATATGTTTGGCTACATTTTAATCAATGTTTTTTTTTTTTAAATAAATTTTTTCTGATTGTTAATTGAGGTTTAGAAAAATTAATTTTTTGCAATTATGATTATTCATAATTTTTTAAAAATAAAATTATAATTTTTTAAAACTGTGTATATGTGTAATATGTGTGTCTGTGAATTATCGTAAACATATCTATTATACTTGATATGGCGAACTGATATGAAGGTATAACTATAGGTCATACTTTTCACATCGAACATGACGAATCATCGAAATCTCACTGGTGAACAAATGGGTGCTTACTTTGGTTACGCTGTGGCTGCTGGTGATATAGACGGAGACGGGTTGGATGACCTAATAGTTGGTGCCCCCATGTATACAATCCCAGATAATCCGGAAATGACCATCGAAACCGGAAGAATATACGTTATCTATCAGGGAAATAGTGCGGAAAAGTTCCGAAAATTCGACACAAGGTAATGAAATTTCACGAAGTTTTAGTCACGAGCTTTAAAAAAGCTTTAAAAAAGAAGGGAAGAAGAGAAAAAGCAAATTTATTAGTTTGCAAATTATATTTATGTTAGGAAAATATATATAGGAAGGGATTTCTCCGCAAAGCGGAGTATCTCCGCTGCTTCCAAGTTCATTAACTCCGACCCGAGGGGTTAAATAAGCCCTGCATCGTGCAAGTTCGTTGAACCGCGGACGTTTAAGATAAAGCTTATC
The DNA here is from genome assembly GCF_055798465.1 of Pogonomyrmex barbatus. Classification (NCBI taxonomy): domain Eukaryota; kingdom Metazoa; phylum Arthropoda; class Insecta; order Hymenoptera; family Formicidae; genus Pogonomyrmex; species Pogonomyrmex barbatus. Next base: position 14,508,543 of record NW_028297116.1, read on the forward strand.
GTTATCCAGGGACGGTGAAAGCAACCGCGGACGTTTTGGTTTGTCGCTGGCCTCTCTGGGAGACATCGACCGTGACGGTTACGGTGACTTTGCCGTCGGCGCGCCCTATGCTGGTCCCAACGGTCGCGGTGCTGTCTACATCTATCACGGTTCACGAACCGGAGTACTGGAAAAGTATTCCCAAGTAATTCACGCGGAGGACCTAGACAGTCCGGTACAGACCTTTGGATTCTCAGTGGCTGGTGGCCTCGATCTCGATGGCAATCTTTATCCAGACTTGGTAGTCGGCGCATACGAGTCAGGAGCAGCGATGTTTTTCAGGTTGTTATTAATCACCTTTTGATTCTTGATGCCTTGAGGCATCATATCTCCAGATTGCGTAGAATTTTGAAATTGAATTTTGAACGTTCTCCAGGTCACGACCGGTAATCAAGATGGATTCCTATGTGACCTTCGACTCTGAATCCAAGTTGATCTCCTTGGACAACAGGAACTGCACGCTTTCGGATAATACCAAAGTTACGTGTTTTTACCTTAGAGCTTGCTTTAGGTATACAGGAGAGGGTGTTCTCATGAGACACAACTTCAACATACAATACGTACTTGATGTGAAGAAGACGAAGAATCCGAGATTGTTTTTCCTAGAACTAGAGGGTAAAAATGTGATGAATCACACAATTACGGTCGAACGCGATCGTCAATTTTGTCGCACTGTCCAGGTGAGTAAACAAATGATTTGAATTTACTCTTCCTCTTCTTAAGATTTTATTTATGTCTCTTTTTGCAATTGCTCTTAAAGGTTTACGTGACTCCTAATATTCGCGACAAATTAACGTCGTTGGACGCCGAGATGCGTATGAGTTTAGAGGAAGAACGAATTCTGGATAATCGCCGTCGTGATCCTAGAATGCCACTGAGGCCAGTTCTTGGCGCGACAACTTCCAGGAAGGATACGCTTTCTATCAGAAAGAATTGCGGCCCCGACAACATTTGTATACCTGACTTACAGCTCAGCGTGAGATCTAACGTCGGTAGATACTTGCTAGGATCTGGCAAAAGACTGGAACTTGAAGTCTTGGTGCAAAACGCAGGCGAGGACGCATTTGAGGCGACATACAATCTACAACTACCGGCCGGCATCGACTACATCAAAATCGAGCGTATCGAGACCCTTGAGATTCCCGTTCATTGTTCCGCGCCTAAGCAATCGAACAACAATACTCTACGTTGTGATATCGGAAATCCACTGCCACAGAATAAGCTAGTGAAGTTCAAGGTGCTACTTCAGCCCGTGACGTCTCACGGCATGAAGCCTATCTATGAGTTCGATATGCATGTCAACACTACGAACCCCGAAGATTATAGCACCATTCGTGATAATAGTTATCATTTGTCACTGCCGATTTGGATAGAGACGGATGTGCGCGTTGACGGTGAGAGCAAGCCCAAGGATCTGTACTATAATCCTGACAATTATACTGCCGTGAATATTACAACGGAGCTTGAATTCGGGCCGGCGGTCACTCACAATTATACGATCCGCAATCAAGGTCCGTCGGATATCGTCGAAGCCGAGGCGTTTCTCGTATGGCCCGCGCAGACTTTATCTGGCAAGGAATTGATGTATTTACTGGAACAACCGGAAACTGCAGGGCCGATTGCTTGCGAACCTGCTAACGCGAATTATCTCAGTTTGAAGGTACGTATAAAATCAAAAGTATCTTTTTAACATATAATATATTTTCGAGATTTTTATGCGTATTTCTTTCAAAATTATTTTTGCGGATATCATGAATCATTGTTTATCAACATTTTGTTACAAAAGTATATCTCTTACATATAGTAATAATAATAATAATAATAATAATAATAATAATAATAGCAATAATCGCAATTTCTATGTAATTAATTAACATAATTCATGTATGAATATATTATATGTGATTCTATTTTATATATTATATATATTATATAATATGTTATATGATTACATTTACGAATAATTATCATGTCACACATGAATTATTGTATGTGCCAACGTTTCGTAATAAAAATGGTAGAAAGGTTATTACTATTATTATTATCTAGATACAAAAGATATATTTTTGTAATATTAATAAAAATCAGAATATGTTATATGAAAACTACAATTAATGAAAATTAATAAAAATTAATAAAACTATGCTATCTTATTTAAACTAATTTCTGAATGTATGAAATAGCAGTAAAAATGTATATATCACAACATATTGCAGTTAGATCAACGTAGAAGAGTACACCTAAATTATCTCGATTACTCTGGTGTAATCTTGGACGAATCACAATCAGGCAGAACAATCAATGTTCAAAGAGGCTTTGAGGTAGATCGCAACCGAGTTCAGAATCAGAAGGAAGAGGCTGAAATCAACAGTGGTGATAGTTCGAATATCCAGAAATCACGTCATTCTTCATCATCGTCGTCATCCTCGTCTTCTTCTTCTAGCGTTACCGAGACCAGGAGAATTCAGCTAAATCCAACGGGAGAAAAGCCCGAAGTGCTGACCACTACATATACGCATAACACTTCCGGAACTAGTTCGGTCGGTAGCGGTGACTTATCTAGAAATCGTGGTGGCGTCATTTTCCACACTGAATCCGGCGATAATTATGGCTCTACGACTTTAGGCGGAGGATTCCGCGGATCTGAAGAGGAATCCTTTGGTTCGAGATTGCCTGATCTCGAGCAGACCTACGGAATACGCACAAATCATTCTGTTAGGGTAGGAAGTCATTGGGATGAAGAAGTACAAGGACATACGATCTCACCTACAGGAAGATACGATTCGGTTTTGACTGAGAGCGAGAGACGATATCAAGATCTGCTGAGACAACAGGAAGAGGCTCGCTTGCGTCAGGAGGAGAAAACTCATCAGAAGAAATTACAGGAAGAAGCGCATTTAATTCAACGTCAGCGAGAGGAGCAGGAACGTATCTTTGCTTTGCAACGTCAACGAGAAGAGGAAGAGCGGCGAAGACAGGAGGAGGAACGACGTAGGGAGGAACAACGAAGAGAAGAAGAATGGCGAAAACGGCAAGAGGAGCGACGTTTACAGGAAGAGAGCGAACATAGATACAATTATGATGAGGAAAAACGCTATGATGGTGTAACTGTGGGTGGTCATCATCAAACTACAGAGGATGATTACGTCACTGGCGATCGCGAGGAAATGATCACAGGACGAGAATTTGGTTTCCATTCGCATAATGTGAGTTCCACGCAAGAATTAGAACGGATTTTTGGCACGTTGTCGAAAGATGCGGCCAGTTATCAAATATACAATAGACAGGGACAACAGTATGTACAATTCAGAGCGAGATTCAGGACATCTGCCGATAGAAAGGAATATATAGAATTCCAAGACGGTTCGATGTTTCCCCTTCAAGATCGTTACGGTAGGCAAAGCTACATCTCAGAATCCACGGAACCTCGCGACAGTCGATTCCTCAGAATAGAAGGTCAGCTACTTATCACTTCAGACGGCAAAGGTTATATCGTATTAAAGGATGGTCGAAGATTCCCTCTTCAAGGTTCGTTTACGTATACCGAGGAAAGAACATATACTTTACGTCGTCCGCAGGATCAAGGTGGCTATCAAGATGGCGATGCTGATAGTCAAGGTCAGGGGACTTACAGTCAATCTTGGCACGAGGAATCATCCAATCGCGGTGTAACTTCGGATGGAGGCTATGAAAGTAGATATAATACTCGTACACACGAAGAAAGACGAACAGAAGAGAGAACGAGTAACACTAGAGTCTATGGAAGAAACCGTGATCGATTTGACGATGAGTTTCTCACCGAAACACCGAAGCCTAATTTTCCGAGTTCGAGGTACAGGCGCGAAAGCGACATGATCGATGTTGAGGAGTTCAAGAAGTTCGAACTGTTTCATAGACATCGACGGGATCTCGAGACGGATGCAACTGAATTTCCCACGGATGCAACTGAATTCCAAGATGACGATTATTACGAGAACGATCCTGAATCGGAAGAACCAGTACAGCCGTGTGACTCGGCGAAATGTGTTACGCTGCGATGCGTGCTAGGCCCGTTGAAGAAAGATCAAGAAGTCTGGATCGCTGCGAGATATCGCGTGGACGCTAGGACTTTGAAGGAAGTAGCGCTTAAGGAGAAAGTCAAAGTGTCATCGAAGCTGGTAGCGCGGGTCACGAAACAACCATTCATCGGTACGCCTGCCGAACAAGTCGTCAGGAGCGACGAAGTTATCACGAACATCGAACCCAGTGCGCCGCCTTCTGCTCCGGATATCATTCCAATATGGGTAGTCGTTCTGTCGGCCTGTGCAGGAATGATAATTCTCTTGCTGCTCATTTATTTGCTTCATAAGGTTGGTCCAGAAACAAATGATAATATAGAGAAAAGCACCAATAGTGCTTTTACTCGAGGATTTATCCAAATAATTTGTCATTTCTTTTGTAAATATATTGATTTAATTTCCGGTAATTTGATAATAATAATATTAGGATCGGGATCAATGATAAATTTTATTTATCTATTTCAGTGTGGTTTCTTCAAGAGAAACAGGCCCTCCGACGCTCCAGAAAGGCAACCATTGAATCGAAACGGTCACTTCCAACAAGGCGAAGATCACTGAGTGATCAGTCCTGTCGATTTTTGTTTTATTGAAATTTTCGATTTTCCGTCTATATCGAAATCAAATCATTGATAAATTAAAACTCTTGATTACACAATCGAATCGCGAAAAACGCTTTGGTAATTTTGTAGGTAATTGAGGGAATTGGGCATTGCGTGGATTTGGTGTAGTCTATAGAGTTTCGATTTCTGCCGAATATCTTACTAATTTCAATAGTGCCTTAATTCGCGTCTAGGCAAGATGAACATCTGCCGAGATGCATTCAAATATTGATTTTGAGTGCATCGATCCGTCACTCGTATACTGCCCTCAATACTCCTTCCAGCTCCTGCAGCTCGACCACGCAAGTTTCTAGTCAGGAGACGTTCTTCTTTTTTTTTTTATTATTATTATATGTAATTACTTAAGCCGCGCGTACAGTCGGCAGATACGAACGAGTATCTCGACATTCTTCGACGAATCGTACCTTCGTGTATATAAATATATTATATATATATATATATATATATATATATATATATATATATATATATATATGTTATTTTTTACCGTCGCGCGGTAAAATGCCTTGATACGTGCCTCATCGCTTTTGCTGTCTTTTAACGATAGATTACTAATTATTTTTTTACGCGTTTGACCGGATTCGAATTCTAAAATCACATCTTGTCGAAGATCTTTTTAGCGAAGCTTATTCAATACTGAAAACATCAATGAAATTCCTTTCACACGAGTATTCAATATTCTGTGGCTGGATATTGCATCTTAAATCACGTCGTAGATAATATTTTAGATATCTTTTAAATATTTTCTGCAATCTTCTATTGCTTGAATGATGCATTGGTAACAGCATTTCGAATGTAACTCGTTTGAAAGGAATGTATGTGTCTTCCTGAAGAACGATCTTGAAAGCGCACAATCGCTTTTTTATTATTTTTGATTATTTATTAAATTTTTATATTATATATGTAATACCATAATGTATGCTTGAGCGTCGTAACAATAGCGTGATGAGCTGTCACGCATGTAAGGTGAATGTGTGTACAATCTGTAAATTATTAATTTTACGTTACTAAAACCGCCCACGAAAAGTGGTTTAACGCAATAATGTTCAATTAGAAAGAATTTATATCTTTTTGGTATAAATAGGAAGCTAGAAATGACTTGTATATACAATTAAGACATAATATTAAACAATATATATAGGTATATAATGCAATTAATACTATTTTGCGTATATTTTGCATATAGTTAATATCTCTTCTAATTAAAGTAGCTCAGACTACAACTGAAAAAAAGAAAAATTACATCGGATGAATTTGTACAATCATTTATTGTAAAATTACAATGACGTTTAACAGCGGTTGGCATAAAACAAATATGTATACGTTTGATTACCATCAATGTGTACCGTTTGTGCTATTTACCGATCGCATTGACCATTTCCGCTGAAACCAGTGTATAAGTCATATATGTGATTATATAACAAATTATAAGAAAATTTCTCCGGATATAAAAAAATATATGCTTCATTAATATCGTCTTTTTTTTTAATATTTTGGACAGTATCCTTTATATTTTTTTATTGTTAAAAATGTATATAAAAATAATTTGTAATGCATACAGTTGTCAGTTTGTAAAATACACTACCATATCTTCGTTAATAGACTTTTTTTGCTTTTCCAAAATGGGTCAGTTTCGAGAAATGGCAATGAATAACAATTACCTGCTGATCTACTGACTGCAAATGTGAATGATATTTATGCAAATGTTAAATTGTATATGTATTTGTGATTAAGGAAATTAAAAAGTCCATGAAATATTTTATAAAAGAAAACTTGACTTCACAAAATCGTACAAAAGTTGAGATGCGCTAGAGAAAATACGTATAAAAGGAAACAATGAGATATTATGTACTTAGGATACATAATTCAATTATTGCTATTGTGTTATAACTATTTACGTATACATTCGGCAATCGTTTGATGGATCAAGATGGATATATATTATTTGGGCTATAATATGAACCATGAAAAATTGAAGTGAACATTGATATTCTGTCGGGCAGTGCGAGATCATTACTGCTCCCCAAAACGTCAATATGTTCAGACAATATATACAAATTCACAAATACTTAATTTCTATTTCACGATCAACAATTTTCTTATTCAATCTTTTTTAACGGGTTATATGCGAGCGAGACAAGATAATGACAAAAATCTATGATTTCGAACGTGGTACGTTTGATGTTACAATGATCTAACACACGAATGAAAACAATATTAAACGATTATCAATGTTCTTAAATTTGTTTCAAGTAAATTGTTTCAAGTAAAGATGATCTTGATATAATCAAGTTCAAAAGATTACTGGCTGATCTTGAAAGGTGATGATTTTGTTCTCCTTAGAATTACTTATCACTAGATTAATAAAAAAAAGTTATAAAAAAATGATTTCTTTGATACATAGAAGAGATTATGACAGTAAATAACATTGTGCCTAAATTGCATATTTCCGTCGGTAAAAATGTTTCAGACAAAAGTTGTATGATTTGAACGGAGACAAATGATGACAAGTTTCAAAAATATTGATTTTTCAAAATTATATGAGTCACCTCCACTCTTTTAAGTAGAATAATATTTTTTTTAATATAATAATTCCTCTAGTTATTCTGCATATAAAAATATTAAAATAAAAGTAAATCGCAAAATCAATAGTTACGATACTTATTTTATTCTAATATATAATATAAAAATATCTTGTAAAGTCTTGATTTTTCGATATCTTTATCTTAATACTTTTATATGCAGAATAATTATATAGAAAAATAACATTATTCCATTTAAAAAAGTAAAAGTAATCTTCATACCTTGAAAAATTGATATTTTTGAAAATTGATTTTCATCAATTGTTCCCCTTCAAATCATACTTTTGTCTGAAACATTTTTGCCCATCGGATTTAATTTTCGAAATATTCCGATGTTTTGTTTTAGGTGTCCCACCTTATATTAAAATAAAAAAAAAATTGTTTTAAAACAAATCAAAGTCATCATCAAAATCAGTTGAAAGTAGTCTTCTGATCTTGACTGTGTAAAGGTCCGTATTTACTTTTTTTTCAACTTCATAACATTATAATTCCGAAAAATTCTCTCTAATAATATTATGTATGTGTTGAATAAATCTGATCTTTATGGAAAAGTATATGAATTTATCTTTAAAATTGGACTAAACATCGATACTATCGATAAACGCGAATGGCGCCAGGTAAAAATGTTACCTCTTGAACAATGTCAGATAACGGACATATGAACATTCATATCATCTAATCTTCATTGTCACTATCGATTTCATCTATGTCGTTATATATATTATCCTCGTATCAGCTATCAGAGACCTAAAATTAGATAATATTTAAAGAAATGAATTTAAGATATGATAAAAGATGACATTTAATAACGTTAATAAAATTCTTACTTTCCACTGTAATTGACTACCCACTTCATAAAGCTCTTTTAGCGTTTCTGTTAATGTGCCGGAACTTTCCAATTCCTTATATTTGCGATATAATTCTAAAGCTGCTCGTGCATCTTCGGCCGAATCGTGAGTTTCAGATTGAATATTCTTACCCAAAAAGTGCCAAGTCAAGAAGCGTAACGATACCATACGATGATGCGGCAAATGAAATAACAAAACTGTATCTACTATTTGTTCCGGTGGCACTACCAAATTTATAACCCTATAGAATTTACACATTTAAACAAAAAATCTCGTTAATGAGATGAATTTACTGTTGTACATATCAAATGGGATTTTACCTAAAATCATTTTTCAAGCCATGTCCGACGAAGATTATGCCGTTATCCACTAAAAATCTCAACTTTTGATACGTTGATTTCAGAGTTGTAAGATGTTTGCTGCTAAAATTCGCATCTAAATCACCTGGTTGGATTCCACTGAATTTTGTTAGATAATCAACTACCTGTTCCTGAGTGCTTATGTAATCGTCTATGAACGGTGTACCTTCTAACGGACCTTGCCTACTCATTAAAAAAGAGGAAAATAAATCTCAAATAATGCTCGTATTATCGCATTTTTGACTTAATCAAATTAAAATCTTTTTTATACAATAGCTCATACTGTGATATTATAGCTTATACAAATATCATACCCGCGTATACAGGTGATTCGCGCAACAGACATATGGCTCGGTTTTATAGTTGACATTTTTCCATCGCTCCGTAGTTCGGATTCTTCCTGATTTAATGTAACAAATTCTGCATCGATCCCTACCAATTCACCTACAATTCGAACATGTTAACGAAAATATTAAAAAAAATCACAAGTTAAAGTTATACAACAATTTAAAATTCAGTAAGAAATTATAGAAAGAGATTGTGCAAACCACCTTTCTTGGGCATTTCGTCTGATGATAGAGGAGTAAACGTAATGCCTCTAGTTCCGCCACTGCGAGCGATACATTTGTCTTCTCCGAACACATCATACGTGAGAGGACTGACAAATTGTGTCGGTTCGGGTGCAGGTATCGCTGTGTAATGAAGCACACACGGTACTTTCCAATCGAGATTAAACCACACCGCTTCCTGCGGTGTCACCGGCGATATGCTGCAATATCAAGGATCGCGTTAATAATTAATGATATTATACGGAATATACGTTCTTTTTCGGATACTAAAAGACTCACCAGAAATCATTGAAAATGTACCACTGCGATACGGCATTGCCTGCCGATCGTTCGTGATAATTCGGCCCAACTCGTAACAGTGCTACGATATTCCTCCGTTCCTCGTTATTTTTATCGTCTATATAACAAACAACGGCACTGAGACCGTACTGTATTTTTTGAGTATTACCAAAAATTTCCGCATTTGTACTTTTTGCCTCGCCATCTTCCGCATTCGATACTTTGCTATAATTTTCAACATTCCTTTCACTGTTGATTCCAATGTTTTCGGGAACTATTTGTACCGTTTTGTCATCTTGACCATTCTCTATCACGTTCGTTTGTGCGGACACATCGTTACTCGACTCGTTTTTTGGTTCGGTAATTTTTTTAACTGACAACTCTTCATTTTCTTCGAGGGAAATTTCTATATTGTGAGGTATCCAAGAGTGCATGTAATATAAGTGACTAGGGGGCGATGTAACGGGCGCCGTCGATGAGGTAGATGGAGTAGAGGACGATGTAAGTAATTTTTCTGTTTCTGCATGATATGATTATGATTAGTGTTAATTCAAAATATATAATTTGTACAATGAAATATTTGTATACCTGAATCACGGCCAACGTGCCTGAATCGACATCCAGTCCGCGTGCAATTATTGCCATATCGACACGGCTTTGCAGTGACAGGTACAGGACTGGAGCTAGGACTGCTCTCTTTTCCTGACAACACGTTTTGCACCACAATGTCCATTTGATTTTGCCAAAACGTCTTATCCTGCAATAATTCGAGCATGTGATTTTGGATGAATGGGGCAAAGCGTGCAGCTTTCGTGTTTTGATTTTGTGCACATCATAAATCTAATCTCTGTCTAATCTATGTCTAATCTATGTCTATCTATTGTAAGTACCTGTTGAGTATTTAAGCCGCAGTTTAGTGCTAGTATTTGAGGTAGTTTAGTCAATTGTCGAGACTGAAGAGTAGGTGTAAATTTCTGGCAATTATCACACCATGCGGGTGTAATTTTCTCAGGTCTTAAACTGCGGGCAAGAACACTTGTGAACGGTACCTCTTCAGCTACAAAAGGTAAATCTTGTATTCAGCCACAAGTATAAATCTATAAAGTTGCACGAAAAATCAGTTGAGTGTAAAATGTTCGAAACTTATCTTGAATTTTTATGTATATATATATATATATATATCATAATCTCTCTGTGTCTTTCGTGATCTTGGATACTTAAAAAATGTAAAAATTATATAATTATACTGCACATGACTATACTGCATAACATTTTTTTTATATCTCTTTCCTTTGAATATTCGGATGTTTGAATACATGCAGCCAAAGTTTCAATCATTTTACGTGCTAAACTCATTTTTCATTGAGCGGACCTTGGAAGGCATATTATTTGATAATAGCTTACAAGGATTAACTATTTCCGGATAAACTAAGTTACAAAGCAACATGATGGAATGTTTGGTAGCTTCTTGCCCACATTTGAGACAGCGATGTATATGCATTTGTTCAGATCCAAATAGACGACTGATCTCTGTTTCATCATCTCGTACTTCATTTTCTTCGGTGGATTTTTTGGTGTTTTTATCTATCCGTAATAAATTTGTATTTAAGAATCAAATAAATAAATGTTATTAACTATATCACAATTGTAAAACAATTATTATTAAACGAGATACGTTTGTAGCATTTCTATGATAGTATCTAGCAAGGGCGTTTATAATCTTTGATATTTTTTAATATTATAGTTAAATATTCATATTTATATATCAAACTTAAGAAAGTATGCAATCTTGATTTTTTTCTGAAGTAAGCAATACAAATTAAGCATTATCAAGATGATTTTGAGATTCTCTATTAAATAATTTGATCTCGACATTGTTATATTGATACTTTTAACGCATGGATATCAATCACATATTTTTAAATCCCAGGATTGTCGTGTAAAAGCAAGATCATGCAACTTATGGAAAGGTAGAAGGGACTGGTTGCTCTTCCTACTATAAAAAAATATATAGAATATATAATAAAGCATTCTAAAAAGTAACAAAAAGCACTGCCGCAACGCTTACTTTTAATATAAAATTATTAAAGATACATTCTTAAAAAATATATGCATTAGCAGTACATTAAAAAAGCTGCAGCTGTGAGATATTCTAAGAACGCAAGATGTAATAAAAAACTTATAAAGTATTTTATCAAGATAAGGATAATGTTTCTAAAATCATTATATATAGAGAATTATATTTAGAATTATATAACAATCATATAGTCTCTTGCTCTTCATCTGCAGCTTTGCATAAATTAATCAGGTCAAATATCATATACAAATTGAAAAATAAACACAAAAAGTGCCCAGTGCAAAGGTTACACATAAATTGTGTTTACCTTTCGATGTGATCCACATATATTTACCATCCTCCTCCTGCTTCCTCTTTTTTTTTCTCTCGTCATCATGGCTTCTGTATCGAGAACCGAGGTCTTCAAGAATGCTAGGAAAATCCTGTTCGTTATAAACAAATGGAGGATATTTGGAACCTGATTTAAGTCGCGCTGCCTCCTCTTCCTTTTGCTGTCGCTTCCTAGTTTCCAGAATCTCGTAATGTATTTGATGTAGAATGAATCTATTCCAGCTCTAATACAAAATTCAAACATAAAAATAATCTTTGCGTTAATGTGTTATCAATTCAAAGTTTTTAAATATTCTACGTATATCATGCAATTAATCGTACAATTTAATTTCTTGTTTTTTAAATTTATGCTAAATGTTTAGCAAAAATGCATATTTTTAAAAATGTTTAAAAATTTGAAATCCTATTTTAATGAAGACATATTTCGGAAACTCATTCTTTCTAAACACAAGTTATTAAAATATAATTATGATTTGCACATTTTTATGCTGAACTCTGTTATCATACTTGTATGAGTACAATCAGATTGATCTTTTTCTTGGATTCCGGATCGTTCAGTATAAGTCCTAAAGCTGACGCTTCCCGTACAGTCCTAAAAGCTCTAAGAAAATTCGCAGCTTGGCAAGGTAATCCACGTGATGTGTCCAGCATATGAAACAAGAATCCCAATTCGCAAGAAAGACAAAACTCTCGTTGGCACGAGTGTGAGAGCAATGCTATCCTTACAGGTTCGCAGTAGTAAAGCAACTGTAAAGTATGAACGTACGCGTCTGATTCGTAACTTATTTTTCGTTGTGCCGACTCATCTCGGGCACTATAGTTTTCTTACGCTTACCTGCAGCATAGCATTGCAATAACTGTTGGGGAGTGTAGCTTCCAGGCCGCAAAAGCTGGTTCGATTGTACTGATCGAAATCAAAATCGTCGTAACCAAGTCGTGAGTATTTCAACTCGATTTTACGATAACGTTTAGGTATGGCTACAAAGGTGCCGTCATCTGTTTTAGACCGTGAGTCCCCCGCGAAAGATTTCGCGACTAAGCCCCATCGTTTTTCCAGATTGTACGGTATCTGCAAAAGAGGTATTATTTATTTTTGTTTCACTGAAAACGCATCGGACATTTTCCGTCACGATATAATAATTTCTGTCTTATAGAATTCGTGACACACGAGTTAACGAGACACAATTTTTATAGTTTAATGCATATATATATATATATATATAGAGAGAGAGAGAGCAGAATTTTGGATTGTGAAAAAATAAATAATACCTATTGAACGCGCTCTGGGAACAGAACCGATAATGCATCGTATTAAAGTTACGCATACTGTTGTACGTCATACAACCTTTATTATTTCACTCAAGTACAATTTCGAGTATACATTTTATGCGAAACATATTCTATGTGTAAATATACTAATCGCCTATCGAGGATTATTAGTAGAAATCATTAAACAAACACGGACAAAATGCAATCAATCACAAATATTGCGCGGATTGCAGGATTGAAGGTAGTAGATCAAGATATACTAAAAACATTTATTCACGTTTCTTCTTCTTTACGTCGAACATTCTGTAATATCAACGCAAAATAAGTATGAAAAAAATTAAATCTTATACTATATATACATATATATATATATATATATATATATATATATATATATATATAATAATTCAATATGTTTTTCCTTAGACATGTTGCAGTTTTGCTAAAAAATAATCTTGAATGTAATAATTCAAGTAATCAAGCAATCTACAAGTTTGAAGAATTGTGCCTCTGTAAAGCAAAGAAAGCATAAGATTTTAAATTTATTAATCATATAATCAATTAAAAAGTCAAACTTTTAATTTATATAATATTACATGGTTTCCAATTTTAAAGAGAAAACTTATTTTGATATTATACATGATTTATATTGTTCAAAAAAAGAGATATATTATGCAGTGAGACATTTAATAATGATAAAATTTATCAATTATGTGTCACACATACTATCAAGTTAAATATTTTTAATTATTTAAATCAATAATAAAAATATATTTAAAATTTAGAATGTATTTATGTGTAATACTTTGATGTATCTACGGCAAAAATGGATATTTGTTATATATTTTCTTTATATGTTATAAATTGGCACATTGTTGAAAATATTGAATCTATAAGATTCAGACAAAAAAAAAAATATATTTTATATTCAATCTTAAACGCATTTAAAATTGTGCGTTTCTATCGTATGTCAAATTATTTTTCCAAATTTCACAGATATAATATCAAAAATAATCAAACAAAAATAAATTATACAGTTCTGTATATGTCATTAACAAATGAATATTTATTATAATAAAAAAATTAATATTTTCAATTAATGCAATAATATGTAATGCAATAATATGTATAATATATAATTATTGATTTGATATTATTCTTCAAAATTACAATCACTTTTTTGAATATTTTCTTTCATATAGAATATATATTGTAAATTGATAATACACAAAATAAAATAAAACGAGAAGAAAGATTTCGATATCTTATACATAATGTATTTATAATACACTTTGAGACTGATGAATCTTTTTGTATGCTACTGTTGTAAAATTAGTAGAATATAGAGTAGAATATTGGACTAGCTTATGAAAATATATCACGTCTCTTTACAGACTATAATAATTATCACGAAATGTTTCTCAGTCTTAATTATATTATTCTTTTTTCTGTTTCTAAAAAATTAAACGCTTCAACGTTGTATTGAGCCTTATTTCTCGCGTTGATAATGTATTGCTTTAATTGATCACGCTAGTAAAGCCTCAAAACTATGAAGGAACACATTTGTGTGTTAATATATGTTTTGAAATATGTATATATAAATCTATAATGTAAGGGATATAGAAGCGATATTAAATCCGATATCAAGTTGTATAAGCAGAATAGCCTTCAAAATTTGCTAAACGAAGAAAAATTATTATGAGACATATGGAATTTAAGATAATTTAAGAAGAGACGGAGGAGAATATTGTAATAGAGTGGGAGAATATTGTTTCCTCACTTGATTTCTGCGAAAAGCCTGAGGATTTGGCGCATATCCTATTGTTCCCTGCATTTTCATTGTACGCAAAATTTCAGGATCTATTGCTGGTGTTTTTCTGTAAAAGAATAAAAATCAATTTACTTGTTTCTCAACTATACAAAAACATATAAAACAATAAATATAAAATCTACCTATAAACTTTTTTTAAATATTCTTCTGGCCAATCGCTTAAAAGTGGTTGATCTGAATATACAATTGGTATTGTACTATACGGTGTAACATCGTCATCAAAAGGAATTGATTGTATTGTCTCAATTGGATCGGCAAACTCTGTAGGCCTAAGTATAACAGAAAAAATATATATTTATTATTACATATTTCCTAGCTAATTTTAATTATTCTTTATTATCAATCGTATTTATTTTTTAATTGTTTTTAATTTTATGTGGAATATTCCAAAATTCAAGAATAATAAAACTACATGAAAGTTGCAACGTAAAAGTTTGTGAAAAATTAAATTATTAAATTATATATTAAGAGCTCATATAATTTTCTAAAAATTTATTTAAAATCATAACTGACCTAGAAAATGTATTAAACTGAGGTTCCGGATTGTTGGTGGACATTAAATGTATAGAACCTGCCAAGTCTCCAAAACAAAGACACTGGGATGTGGAAGCTACATCAAACGATAATATTGTCGCGCCGCCAGTAGCAACCTAATAATATATAATACATTTTTATATATTTTCTATATATTTTATTTCTAAAATTTCTACCTATTATACACATTCTAAAAAGACGCAATAAATTCACCTGATATAAACACGTCAATGAAGGCTGTACATTTGCGTATATTGTATCCAACAATTGCATTTGGCCTAGTGGCGATACTACTGCGAGCCGACTGGAATAACTTGGTAGGAACTTCAGTAAGAGAGGATATACCATAGTAGTGACTGGACTTAACGCTCTCATTTGTCTCAGATCGTAGGCCATTAAAAATCGATCTACAGTGAGACCTTGACGGCTAAACAATGTAATCCATAAATATTTGTGTATAAATATATGATGATTAAGAACTTTTCGTCTATCTTGTACCTCACCTGTTGCTGAATCCACATGTAACAAGATAGTTTCCCTGAACATCAAAGTCACTTAGGGAACCGCTATGTGTATCCAAAGTGTGTTCTACTGATAATGTATTAGGATCCCTGAGATCTATCCTTCCCGCAGGATTACCAGCACAGATAAGCCTACTGTGTTGTCTCAATATCGCACAACCATTCTCATCTACATCCACCTACAAATATAAAACAGTTATACATAAACAGTTATCGCATTTCCGGATCCGAAATTAATTTAACGTTTAATTGACGGATTCTTACTAATCCAATTTCTTTTCCTCTAGTAAGATTAAAATCAATTATCTTGTCTTGATGTCCACCCATGAGCAGTCTGGTTGGAGAGATTTGCAACATACATTGCATATCGTTCATATTCATTGACCTACAATAATCTGGGTTTGTTCAAATCTGCCGATATTATTAGTATAAAATATGTATAGTATAAAAAATGTTAACACATACGTGTGTGTAAATATAGGTATGCCTCTTCGTAACTGACATCTTAATATACTTTGAGTCAATACTAAGATACCCTCATCTATCGTATGAATATGTCGTATCTCCTGTGTCGCGTGGACTTGAAAGGAAGTGTATTTTTGTAAACCAGGCCCATAGTAGGATGTTACATGACCCTATGAGGATTGACATCACGAAACTATAGTATATGATTAGTGTCTCAAATAAAAAGTTTTGTATTAATATACCCCTTGATTTCCCATCCACATAAGTTCCTCGATCGTATCGAAAGTGGCAGTGGAAACTCCAAATCTATCTCCACCATCGGCGAGCAACGTTCTAGTTTCATGAAACTCGGCTCCGGTGAAGTCTTCTCCGAATTGCTCTGTTGCAGGTACATATTCATCCCCGGATACAACATAATTACATTCTTCCCCTGGAATAAAAATCAATCTAAATGAGAATCAAAAAAGCTAATGTTTTATACTGTTTACATATGTACTACAAAAGTAACAAATAGGATACTTTTACTAATACAGTTTAGCATCATATGCTATTAATAATTTTTTCATTTGTTATTTATCTGATATAAATAATTAAATATAATGCAAAAATAAAATATAAAATGCTATATCTTTTAATTTATGAATTATCTTTGTCAATTGTATTTTCTAGGAAGAGATGAAACTAAGCTTATTTCTATCTTTTATCTCGCAATAAATAAAAATAAAAATAAAAAATACATGATGATCTTTAACAATTTTCCTTAATAATCAGTGGATATAAATTACAAAAGCAAACATTAAAAGCAATTTCTTTTGCATCATGATTATATCTATAAAGTAAAAAAAAAAAACATAATATTAAATTGAAGAAAATTGGTCGTATGTTTTAGACGTATTTCGTATGAACAATTTTGAAGAAAACAACGGACGATCCTTCGTTATACTCGTATGTCAGGAAAACAGCTGATGCCAGCTGATTCGATGCTCCGCGCGTCAGCGTTCAGAAACAAACGACTATTGCGAAAGGTAGAAATAAACACAGACAACAGATCAACGAAAATTGCGAGCAGAGCGATTGGGTCTTTCAGTCCCATAAAGATAGACATGATTTCTCATCTCGCGTTTTTCGGCGCACGAGAGGGGCACGCGAGGTGAAGTCGCAGACAGAACACTCACAAAGCAGTTGCTGCTGCTGCTGCTGTTGCTGCTGTTGCTGCTGCTGCTGCTCCTCCTCGCCGCTGCCATGATCCGTAGGCTCTACCGTAGGGTCGTAGTGACCCAGTACCGGGTAGTCCATGATGGCTCTGTTCAGGCTACGTCGTTGCGGGACATCGACGATGCGTCGTCGACGCGAGGAAGATACGAGAATTGCGTCCCGACGATGACGAGGATCGGTCTCTTATCATAACATACATACACTCGCACACGCACACGACACACATACGCGCGCACGCACGCACGTACGCACGCACGCACGCACGTACGCACGCCGCACGCACGTTAGTCGCCTTGGCAACTGTGCAACAAGCGAAACACTTTGCGTACTCTGCGGTCCGTCGGACCGGAAAACCCGACGGACGATCGCGTCATAACACGCCTCTTTCAACCGCGATCTCTTCGGCTCTTTTACACTCGCTCGAGGAAGCTGCGCCTCTTTCGTGGAAACGTTCGACGAAACGCCGATTTAATTCATGATCGCACGATCTACGCGGGATCCCGCCAGGCAAGGATGCGCCGCAGCCTTGAACGCGGGTGACATCTGGAAATGGCGGGCGCGTGGTTCTTTTCGCTCCGCGCGCAGAGCCGCCAACGGTGTGAAAGCGCCCGAGAAACGCGCATTTCAAATTGATCGTGCGGGAAGGCTCTTTTCGATTGAATTCTAATTAATTTAATCGCTGATCAATTTGACTGGAAGAATTGCTCGCAGCAAAACTTCCAACTACATAATTCGTCGCCCGCAATTTCTCTCTCCATGTAGTAAACAAGTTCAATATTTGTATTCATGTTAGCAAAAGTACAGTACAGAATTACAGGATGAATTGTGAACTAAATTAATCAGAGTTGGTTCTAGAATACGGTTTTGACTTGATAAACTAACTCTAATTGAATTAATCACCGATCAATTCAATCAATGAGATTGCTCCTAGCAAAATTTCTAACTACATAATTCCTTGTCTACAATTTCCTTTCATGTATCAAAGACAAGGACTAATAACGCAAGATTAATAATTCTATACTGATTAAATAGTATAGGATTACAAGATAAATTAATTATAGATTAAATTAATTGAATTTATTTTGAGAAATATTTTGATTTCACAAACTTCAATTAATTTATCAAGACACAGCAGTTTGTTGATAGGGATAGATTTTCAATTTGAAAAGATTAGATTAGAAATGATAAATCATATATACATGATTTTGCAGAAAACAAATTTGTTATTCATAAGTTGTAATGTGATTTGATGAAACATGTTTAAATAATTATTTGAATGTAATAATCATTGCAACTTCTTCCTATCTTTTAGAAGTATGATTTATTCGATTCACCGATGACAGGAAATACAGATGATAAAAATATAATTTCGATGTTTTTAAAAAAAACATGCAATTCATAGATTAGAACTGCATAATTAAACACTCTAGATTATTAGACCTTTCCAATTCTTGAAAAATGTTATCTAATTATATGTACAAAGAACAAGTCATCAATCATATATACAAATTCATATGCATTCACAATGTCTTATTTCACATTTCTCAGATATAATTCACAATACAATATACAATATACAAATGTTGTGCTATACTTCAGCTCCATATACTTTTTCATCTGTGATCCAGGAGATTAAACTGATACATGTCTCCTGCTCCAAATAAATATAACCTATAAATAAACCTTCAAAGATACCTAGAAGTATACCAACAAGTACGTCTAATATGTGATGTCTTCTCATCAACAGCCTAGACATACATACAGAAAAGGACCATGCTAGCAAAGGTGGTATATATAACAAAGATATGGGCCAGAGATGGAAGAAAAAATATACAATAAATGCAGCACGAGATGCATGTCCGGAAGGAAAAGAATATTTATCAGGGCCTATAGCAAATTGAGCGTCATCAGCAGTTGGTCGTCTTCTTCTTGTGATTGCCTTGAGTACAGCAACCAAGATAATATCAAATATCAATCCTGAAAAATAATTTTTCTATATATATATATCAATATGGTTTATATATATTAATCAATGAATCTTAAATAAATCATTTTTATTTAAATAATAAAAAAATTCATTTGGATTATACCTATTAAAAGATTAACTTGCATCTGATATAAGGCTTCAATGTTAAGAATCCAAATTAATACAAGACTTACTGCCAACCAAGGTATACCATGACATGATATCTATAAAAAGAAGCAATAAATATTTAAAAATTTACTTTTAGTAAAGACTTTTAATAAATAGAAAACCTAATAGTTATACCTCCAATAATTTATAATGTACTTTTAACTGTTTTAAGGGCAAGATCTTTTCTGTTAATTTGACGAACTCATCTGTCAAATAAGCATCCACTGCCAATACTTTCCGCAACTGCGTTGGGATCTGTCTCTTATCAGACTTGAAAACAAAATGATTATTATTATTTATATTTTCTTTCGTAAATCTTATTAAGAAAAGAGGAAGTAATATTTAAATAAATCCATATTGTTCACTTAAGTAATAAATAACAAATGTATATTTATACGAAAAAGTAGATATAGTAGCTATAGTAGATATAGTAGATATAGTAGAAAAGTATAAATAGTAGTTATTTAAATAATAAACACATAACATTCAGCATAGCAACAAATATCAAGATAAAGATAATTGATTAAGCATATAAATAATAAGTTATAAAGAATTGAATAATTACCGTTTCCATATTGTCTTCAAATTATAACAGTTGTTGAAGTAACAAAACGTATCGAGAGTCACGAATCAATTGCTGATAAGTCACATTATCTATAATATTAAATAACAAAGAAGGAAGACGGCGTTAAGTACCGTTAAGTACAGCAAACAGCTGATTCACAATATAGATAAAATATGTTCGCACGAACAAATAATGCCAACAATGGACAGATGGCGCGCATTGATAAATATATATCGATTTTCCAGTCGTCTACTTACTTTCTACCAGTTTCTACTTTACCAATAAATAAAAATAGCTGATTATATTAAGCTTACTAAAGAATTAAAAAAGGTAAATGTTAATATAAATGATAAAAGTTATACTTCTTTGGAGAATTATTAATAACTAAATATGTGGCTCATATTAAAATACAAATAAAAAGGATGAAAAGACCAATAAACGAACAAAATAAAATGTCTAATTATTAAAATATTATTAAAATATTTAACGTTCTTTAATAGTAAGCGATGATGTTTCAATTTTATCGAGTCTTCTTTAGTTGCTGATACATAAACTTAATAAATAAATACAATAAATCAATAGACAATAATAAAAATGTTGAGGTATGTAATAATAAAGAAAAAGTCAAATAAATAACTATCACTATTAATTATCATTATCACGCTATTTTACTAACATATTTTTATATGCCTCAACTTTCCTATTATTATTTATTGACTTGTTATTTTTATTAGATTTTTATTAGAGGTTAAAGAAGATTCAATAAAAATACCATTTTATTAGTGTATTAAACATATATTTTAATAATTAGACATTTTATTTTTCTTGTTTTTTTCTTCTCTTTTTATTCTTATCTCTTATCCCTTTTCATTTTTATTTAATTATTAATAACATAATAAAACAGTATCCAAATCATTTACTCTCTGAATGTTTGTGTTTTGCCGAATTGTTAACACAGAAAAAATTCAAATGTATTTGTATTTTTATAATATTTTTATAATTTCTCATTTCCATTATTAAATTAATGATATTACAAGATAAATATTATTAAAATTTTAAGAACATTTAAAAGTTCAATTATAAAGAGATCGGATCTGTAAAAATAAAAATTTCCGAAAATCAGCAAAAAATTGGAATAATCTCTGGTGAAAATAAAAAAATCGGATCATAAATCTAAAGCATAAGGAAAGAATATGAATAAAAGAAGTGTGAAGATTGAAATATTGAAACAATATTAAGACAAAACTATAGGAGATAAATATTTATGTTTCAATATTTTAATTTATATTTAATAGAAACTTTATTCACGCTTCTATCACTTTTCTCTAATGCTACATTTATGCTCCAAATTTTTATTTTCGCCAAGAATACGGGAAGTGATATAAATTGAACCTCCGAGCAATATATAATTTTTCGAAAATTTTATTTATTGTAAATTCTCTTTCGTCATCTACATCTTAGTATGGACAAGATTATGGCGATTACGCCAATGCAACATAGTAGTTACGATGCATGAATATGCCCTGTCTCGAAAATGATGTTCATAATTGGTGCAACTTGATGTGTCAAGGCATTCGTGATGCCGGTTCTACATATCACACAGAAGAAAGACGATGATCACAGCTGTCGTTGAGGTGTGCGTGAGCTTGCCGAAGACTCGTCGATATATAGATAGTTACATATTTTCCGATTACGAAAATATATCGAAGAAATTTTTTGAAACTTATTTACAATCTTGCAAAATTACAATCTAATATATTTATTTGTATTTCTAATAAGTTCATTTATTATAATTTCTTATAAATTCTGTAAAGTTAAAACGATCTTTATTAATTTCCTTCGGAGGTATTATATGAAGGTCTGAAAATCATAATAGTGTAAGTCAGTATAATCTGATTGTTAGAAATAACAGTGTTTTATGTTTATTACATTTATTAAAAATTTATTACATTTATTAAATTATTACATTTATTAAATTATTTAAAATTTATTACATTTATTAAAAATTTAATATTTTTTTGATTATCTTAAATATACATCAGTAAATATACACTAAAATTATAAAATTAAATAGAAGATGGTCAGAGAAGAGAAATGTGTGAGAAACTTATATTTCAAAATTTCTGACTTACATCGCTATGATTGATCCCTCATATATATATATATAGATATTTATAAGAAATTATGAACGCGTTAAAAAAATAAGTCATATGAATAAGAATCGCTCGTTGTACTATCAGTTTGAGAAGATGCACATCTACTTATTCCAATTCACTGAATACCTGTAGAAAAGTTTACATCAGAATAGCATTTTTTTAAAAATATATATATTTTTTTTAGCTTAAAATAGCTTTGTTATGTTGTTGATATGCATGCAAATAAATTTAGAAAATACTATCTTGCTTCTGATATATACGTTTCTAAAATTTGAAACATCGTCCATTTGAAACATCGTATTTGTATTATATTAATTTGCGACAAGAAGATTGATAATAATTTCTTAACAAATCATTGCTAGTTAAGTTAGATTGATTGTAATTACTTTCATTTGATTACGTGAGCTTAAAATATGCTTAAAATGTGCGAGAAATATAGAAAATAGAAATTGCTTTATTAAGCGTGTTAGTCCGGGCATGTGCTATGGCGATTCAGTATTTTTCCACCGTAGTTTGTGCGAATTGATCCTGAAATTTAATTCTGTATAAATATTAATCTTCATTTTAAAACGTTTCAAACATTGCTTGGCTAGAGAGCAGAACTCAATGGATAGCGGGATGTAAAAGCGTCGCGATAAATGGGAGCACTATTAAACCCGCATAAAGGAATGTATTCGGAGAAGATCGACTGACTGCGAATCTTCTTAGAGTAAGGTTTTTTTCGACGTCGCATGAGAATAGTAAGAGTCATTGGACGTGATCATTGCGCGTTGCGTATAACCTGTTGACAAGCGATATATCCGTTTATATGTTTTTTAAAACAATCGATACACTAATTCTATTTAATTATATCAATATATATATATATATATATATATATATATATATATAAAAACATACCGTTTAGTTAACGGCACGTATCCAGTTAGTGTTGTCATCGACGCGAATACGTGGAATTTGATGGACAGGTATATTATTACTGAAAAGAGGACATTTATTTATTTCTCTGAGAGGATGTTTGTTGGATGTAATACTCGATCTATCTCCGGGTACGCGGTTAACAAAGCTTGATGTGATTTCCACCTATTTTTATGCCGCCTTAATGACGTCGGATTAGACGGGTGCGATGATGAAGGGCGTTGGTAACCATTCCAATTTCTTCGTCCGATTCAGCCGATTGGCGCCGTGTCAACCCTTTACTTGGTGTACCACAAAGAGACGAAATAGCGGCTTGCTTCGCTTGTGGCGTTGGAAACGAGAAGCGACGGATAAGCGGGGGCGGCCTCGCTCCTGTAGGTTGATGATTAAATTTTTCCTTCTACTTCTATTTCTAATCAAATTAAAACAGCCTTGTAGTAATCGCGATATTCCACTCTGTTTCAATGATACGTTTTAGTTTCTTAATTATTAAAAGCGTTGTGACAAAATATTTACATATATCTTCTACTTTTTGCCAAAATATATAATCTTGTATAATTTAGGAATTATTCTTAATTAATCTTTCTCAGTAAGGATTTTTCATAGATGCAAACAAATGTGATTAAAATGCATTGCGGAATATCGCTGCACAGGCGGACAAACAACAAGCTCTATCCATTTAATTACGTCGAGAAAGTTCACGAAATAATTTTGTTAAGAGAAATTTATTTATATATATATTTTTATGTATCTCGCTTATATCTTTTCTTGTTTATGTCTTTTCTCCTTAATTATGATAAATATTTAAATAGATAGATTATATAATTCTTTTATTACCTAACAAACGCAATGCGGAACGGTGCATTCCTGGTATCTCAAAAGACTTTTGGCTTCTAATTAATTCTCTTGAAATGGGACGTCTTGTGGCGGGTATGTCCACGCTGGAGGAGCATCTCCGAGAAATAATCGTGCCTGCCCTAGACGAATCCTTATGCATTTTTGAAAAGAGAAGGTGCAATAGTTTGACGAATGCTCTATCCGAGCATCGAGAGACGGTTTTTACTAGTTTCCGCGAGGAAAACAGCGGAAGCGCTTATCCCGTCGGTCTCTGCCGAATATCGCAATTAATTTTCAATGGTGCAGATAACAAAATCTAACTCAAACTGAATTTTAACTTATAGCTCAGACAATATTTGAGTGCAAATCGTGCGTGATGTGTTCAAACAATAAAGGACAGTGCAGTTAATTGTTTGCGTTGAAACAAAGTATCATTTCAGAATTGTAGAATTAAATTAAGAACTTTACTTAGAAGGAGTAAATTAAATAAATAGAGAAATGTTGTTGAAGTTATATTGTTAAAAACGTTTTCTAGAAATGAGAGCAAAAGCTCTCGGAACATGTCCCAAGAGAAATTTTTCAAGTGACACATGTCGATACTTTCTACGCTTGAAAGATACCAAGTTTCAACGCAAGAATTTAAGGACTTTTATAATATATGGCGCAATACTTTTTCTCTGGCGAAGCGTATTCGAAGTACTTCAACGAGGGCAGCTATTACTGATACGAGCAACATCGTCACGAGTATGTGGCCTGCCACCGTGACGGACTTCATCTGACGCGTCTTCAAGATCTCTTCAGCGCTTTCTTTCATTTCTTCGCCGATGCTCCTCTTGGACCCTCCGTACGTCTTCTCTTCTTCCTCGTCTTCATCCTCTCTGCTATCCTCGTCCTCTTCAGAGTCGCTGTCATCATCGTCGTCATCCTCGTCATCGTCGCACTCGTCGTCGTCTTGCACGTACGTGCAATTTTCATCGTAATCACTCATAAAGACGGACATCAAGCGGTCCTCGTACTGCAGATTCGGACAGCGTTTTAATTTTCGATGATCCATCGGTATCGCGGCTTCTCTTCCTCTCCCTTCCGGGTCATCGAGACCATCTCCGCGATTATGGTCGGAATAATTCGTGTCGAACAACAATCGCAGAGGCAAAGACAGAAGCACGCCGAATATTGTCAATATCAGCAGAATGCTAACGTTGATGCCCAACGACAGTCGTTTCTCTTCCGTCATCCTGGCAAAGTCTGTGCGGCATCGCGTTCTCTACCTGAGTATCTTCAATTCGGGACCGGTGCGATCGTATTCGCGAATTTCCATGGCAACGCGGGATGTACCAGACGGCATTCAAAGTTACATGGTTTTTTTTTTTTTTTTTTTTTTTAATTGAGAACCAACCGATCCGAATATAAATTGATCGGCTCGAGCTAAAATTTTCGCACGCACTTTGCAATTGTTATCGAGTGAATTCTTATCGCACCGATGACGCACCCGTCACTCGTATCTCTTCTTCGTGTCTCGTCTCCACGCAACTGTTGCGCGTGCCGTCGTGCAAAGCGGTCCGTAGCGCGAACCTGGATTGCAGGCTGTGATATTGATTTCTCTAGGTGGACCAAGCACGTACGCGCAAGTCTAGCGGTGCCTCGTCGCTCGTCGACGGTCACTTCGCGTATGCCGCGTAATTAGATTACGCTTATGGTGAACGAGACGTGACGATTTGCCACGGGGTTTTGAGCATATTGAAGGACGACCAAGAATACTCACGCAATAGGTCAGAGATATTATTGCGGGGAAGGAGGATTGGCAAGATCATTTTTCTTAGAAAAAATAAATTGCGAGAGGAGAAGCTTTGAATTGTATGTCGCTGTATGTTGCTAAAATCGATAATGTTAAATAAATACGCGTTAAATAAAGGTTAAATAATTTATTCGTTGTCAAACCTCTCGTTGGGAGAGTTGGCTACATAATAAAGAACAATGGGCGAGATTCAAATGGGTATTCGCGAGAATACAAATTCGGATAACTTTGCATGGAGAACGGTTCCATGCGGAAGTTAAGTCGTCGGAATAGACGTAGTCACCTACGGTTTCCTATCGAATGGAAGAAACGGCACGATGTGAGATCGCGCGAGAGCGGTCTTTCCCCGGAGAGCGCGCGTCTCTTCGCGGCGTTTCTCTAGCCGCATACATAAATAATATTAGACAATGTCAAATTAAAATTCGCATCTTTCCGCGAGCAACAATGGAGCGTGGTGGAGGACACAACAAAGGAAACGCCTGCCACGCCGATCCACGAGTGGGGGGCGAGTGGTAGAGTAGTAGCATCGTGGCGGCGGCATTTATAAAAGTAATAAAATGGTCGAACAACAACTCACGGGAGTGAGCGGCAGCGGTGGAGACAGAGAGGAAGAGTCGGCGGGGTAACGAAAGGGCGAGAGCGAGCCGAGGGATAAGCCGGGGGAGGTGAAAAGAGGAAGGCAACGGGAGAGGAGCGGGCAAAACAGAGCAAAAGAGAGAGAGAGAGAGAGAGAGAGAGAGAGAGAGAGAGAGAGAGAGAGAGAGATGAAACACAGGGGAACAGCGACCCGACCCGACCGACCGGTAGCCCAGCCAGCACACGTATATCTTGCTCTGCTACTCCGATTCTTCGAGGTTCTCATTGATGAGCTCTCCTGTGCCTTCGCGGAAGTTCCGATGATCGCGTGCGAGAAACTCTTTAAAAATAGCTACGATTACCCGGCTCGGATTTACGGACACGAAAACGATGGTACGATTCATTAAGCGAAGCGATAACGTAAGTAAAAAAAAGATTTGCTCAGGATTTTTCCACAATATCGATTTCCGAGGAAAATTATTTTTTGGCAGCGTAACATCTCATTTTCTCAGATTTTATTTTATGTAGAATGATTACAAAATATATACGCGATAATATATATTTTATATATATATATATATATATATATATATTTTATCTGCGCTGATGATTGTGTCACAAAATTAAATTTATCACATCGCTTAACTGCGCGATTATTAGTAGCATAATTAGAATCGCGTTTTATTGAAAAATTTGTTGAAAAACTTTCTCTCTTCGGTATATTTGGCCGGTTCGCAGACTCAGATAGCGGAGTAAATTTATCAAAGTACCTACGTAAAGCGCAAAGAGCATGGCGCGTTCATAATTTCTGTAAAATCCATAATTATCTCGAGCGACAGA
This sequence comes from Pogonomyrmex barbatus, assembly GCF_055798465.1. Lineage (NCBI taxonomy): Eukaryota > Metazoa > Arthropoda > Insecta > Hymenoptera > Formicidae > Pogonomyrmex > Pogonomyrmex barbatus. The sequence goes on from NW_028297116.1 coordinate 14,535,960, forward strand.
ATTATTTCGAGGAGCATGCGGAGCACTGGGCAGCGAGCACTGGGGGGAATCGATTATCGCACGCATCATGGATGCGAAGGTGCGCTTCGAGGTCATCGATTGAGCGATTTTTACAGGTCGTCGATCGACGACGGTGTGCATAGGAGAATATGATAGGGAGAGATAGGTTGAGAGCCAGAGTATGTAGAGCAGATGCTGCGCTCCGGCCATGGCAGTGGCGGCGGGGTGTATGATTTTTCACCGCCGACAGCTCCTCCTTCGAGAACCGCGCGCACATTCTACTTCTCCCCTTCTTCTTCGGGGCCTCACCCCCGTCGCCTTTCCTCCCCGGGGCTCCTTCATCCTTCACTCTTCGTTCCTCACGTCCGACTGGCGCGCGCCTCGTCTCGCTCGCTCTCGCTCGCACGACTCGCCGAACGTGTACTCGCCGCGGACACGCCACTGGACACCAGTTGCACGATCTTAGATTTGCCGATCTCCCGCGTCCACCGAGTACACCGAGTACACATCGAGATGCAGGGAGATGCATGCGTCCGAACGGGCAGGATGCGCAGGGCGCGTCCGCGAGCCACTCCCGCAGTCGCGTGTGAGGCTCGCGATGAGCGCGCGCGTACGCACGCGAACGATAACGCAAACGCTTTTCAAACGCATTGGTACAATGCGTACATCGAAACATTTAGGGAACTAACGAAACACACTTGCAAAACACACTTGTCAAAACAATATAAATATAAAAAAATATAAATATAAAACAATATAAATAACGACAAAAGGATATGTATGTATTTGTTTTAATATATATCGAGGAAATTGAGAATCTCGGTACGAGGAAATATGAAACTGCATGTTCACATAATGAAGAAACATCGCGGCATCAGGATAAACATCAGGAAAAATTGAATGTCTCTGAAGTAAAAATTATTTCTGCTTTTTTTATCACTTTAAATATATAAATATCTCTCTGTTAAAATTGATTAATTAACGATGTTATAGAGAGAATTAATTAATGAACGTAATAATTACATTTCGAGTATAATCAAACGTATAATTAGCTTTATATATTATTATAAATATAATATACTATTTATAAATACAATAATATATAAGGTAAAATAATTTTTTATAAAGAAAATTGATGTTACTTTAATACGCATGAAAATCATAAGCAATTTTTTTTTCGTAAACAAATAGTAATAAGAAAGGAGTTGTTTTTAATTATAGAAATTTTGATTTTTTTTTTAAACGCTCTTCTTTATTGCAATTAGTATCATTCCAACTCAAGTGCTTCTCGTAGATCATCGTAAGCAGCACATGAAACACACAGACAGACACGTCAGACAGATGCGTCGCATCGAGCACCAGCTTAAATACGGCTTCGCGTGTCACGTCACGGCCGGAATGTAACGAGCATTTTTTCCGCCGTGTTTTTTTGCACGATGTTGACGGAGAAGTGGGAATGCGACCTCTCTCTTTCTTTCTCGCAATTTCGTGCTTAACTACCGGTATATTCCACCGGTATTAAATCACTCACACTCCTCACAAAATATGTGCATCCAATTTACAGCTCGCATCCCTCGAATTCTCGATTCGAATATTTACGCGTATTTGACTAGTTTGGGCCGCGATCCGATTCATGTTCAAAGTGCTATTGACGTCATTCTATTTATTGTTCATTACATGTAAAACAAGACTAAAATGACGCCAATAATACTTTGAACGTGAATCGGACCGCGGTTTTGATAATGCATTTACCGGTTTTTCGAAAAAAAGAATTTACGCTTTAAAAATATAAAGCCATAATGTACCCATGGACGCTAAGATTGTCATACATTGTATCATGTTACAAATTTATATAAAATGAACAAATTTGTATAAAATTTATATAATTTATATGTATATATAAAATTTATAACTTATATGAATAATTTAAATAAGAAAACTATGAGATTCATAGAAATTGATTAACAAGCTTGTAATGTTGTTAGCCAAAATTAAAATTATATATCCCTTTTAATAAATTGATAATTAATTTAACAATATCAATTACAACAATTTCCTACAGAACATCTTATAGTGAAAAATATCATTTTAGTCAAATACTAATTATTTTTTAATAAAATTTTCTATTGGCTATAATGAAGTGATTATGTAACATTATAATTTAACTAATCAATAAAAGTAAAAGTTCAATAATGTTAGTCAATAATATCTCATGTTCATAACGTCCTTCTGCAAGAAATATTTTGAGATCAGATGAAAACTTTTAAAGAAAGAAATGATAAGTAATTGATTCAACATCAAAGAGTCAAACACAAAGAGTCAACACAAATAGTCAAACAGTCAGAGACACAACATATCTAGATGAGGTGATTAAACTCAGCATTCGACAAGTTAAACAGAGATAATTTTATTTTTTGACCATCATCATCAAAGTCTATCATTCTATTCCAAAGCGTGATAAATGGAATAGATAAATAGAAGAAATCCATGTTTCGTGTCGTTAGAATTCCAGCTTGTCGCGAATAACTTGCTCTTCATTCCGCCTCGTAATTCATACGTTCATTTTGGAATCGGAATTACTACTTTGTTGCGCGCGCGGGGCACATCTTCCATAAATAAAATTAATACCACGTCATGCGGACGTCATGCATTGCCATCGGACGTGCGTTTCCGTTGAAAACAGATCGCGCGCGCGCGTACCATCCCTATAGTTGGATCATCAAGCGCAAGGAAATATCTTGTTCTGTGAATTATGATATTATTATGTATATTTCAGAGACCTTTATGCAGCGGTAAATAGGCGTGGACGGTGCGCGCATACCGCTCGTCTCCTTCCCCTTTTCACCTATCGTCTCCGATCGGCATCGCGACGGTGCGGCCGGAATCGCGATTACCGTCATCGGAAATCACACCCCTGGCACCTGCGCCCGGCGCATGGAAAGAGGGCGAGGCGTGAATGCAACTAATTGGCATTGCCGTCGTGCCGCAGTGGCTCGAGGGATAAAGCATGGCTTCGAAATGGCTGCGAAATTTCCATCTATAGCGCTCGTAAAGTACAGAGACCGGGGACCGAACGAGAGACGAAGACGGAGACGAGAGGAGGATGAAAGAACGAGGGAAAGGAGGGGTGGTGCTCAGGGCCGCGGGAGGCGTCCTGTCGTGGATGCAGGGGAAGGATGCATCGCAATTACGCAAATTGCGGCTCTGTTCTCGCCCGCTTCGGGCTCACCGCCTGCGGAAGAAGAGCGTCATGACGGGCGGCGGCGGAGGCCCGGTCGTCCTCCTCCGGTGGCGCAGGACGGTGTCCCGGAGAAGAGATTCCCGGTACGTTTACGTGCGTGCAGGCCGCACGGTATGTTCCGCGGACGCGCTCGATTACCTTCGTTTCACTCCGCGGCGCGGCGGTTTGAATGGATAGCATCGGACGCGCCGTGTCGTCGGATGCTGCGAGCGGCGGTCGAGCGACGAACCCTTGTCGCCGTTCATGACGGAACGAGGACGTTCGCCGGAGTAATTGGTAGAGAGTATCTCGTTTTTTAGCGATACTCGCGTGTCTTTATCGGCCGCGGTAAAATTGCGTGAATATATATCAACAAGTGAATAGTCACGATAGAGAAAGAGAGAGAGAGAGAGAGAGAGAGAGAGAGAGAGAAATAAATTGCTATCTCTCACGTAGGAAAAATCTTTAGAGTCTAGCACATAAAGAATTAATTGGAAAAATGTGCAATTCCCATACGGCACAAATATATTGCTGCAACATTTGTGTCGTGTGGGATATATCGAGTTCAGAAAAATTTAAATAATCTTTCTCAGGATAATAATTATCATAAAACTCAATTTTTTCGAATATTAAAAAAATTTCTATGAACTCTTTCATTCAACGTTCAATGCATATCGATAAAAAAAATATAATTTTTCGATATTTTAGATTTTTTTTTTTTCGTACAAAGAATAAATATATTTCAAACTTAATCTGGTACAGTACATTTTATATACAAGAGGTAGTTATTCATTATGAGATTGCATCAGCCCTTGCGAGTAATTGATGCACGCTCGCCGAGATCGCGAGTGGCAAGCGGTTTGAATAGTCGGTACGAAAAACGAGTTTGTCGTCTGAAGTCTCGGACGAGCTACCGTTCCGGGGAAGAGGCATCCGGGACAAGTCACCATGGAGGTGGCGCGTCTGGCATGGCATCTCACTGGCGGAACGAGAGGAATCGAACCGATGAGAAATGCCGGTTATATCGGGAAACTGGTCGGGGCTCGCGTCCGTACGAGGACAAGCGCGTGGCTTATTAGCGCTGATCAGCTTCGCGATAAATTTATGTGTTATTCTGAGATATATATATATATATATATATATATATATATATATATATATATGTACGTGCATCACACGCAGCAGCGCGAACGCCAAAAAAAGCGCGCCGTTATTCAGGACGCGCGGCGTTCCATTCCGCGATCCTAACTATGTGCGCGGACGTTTTTGCCGTGCGCGCGATTGCACGCCGACAGTATCCCTAATAGAAAGCGACAGAGGATCCATTAGCTTTCATTGATACCATTGCGGGTAATCGTAACGAAGATGTAAGTCTCCCTCCCGAAGCGGCGCCTGTGTGCGGGATATAAGAAGATCACGAGTCAAAAGAATCTAGGCAAATTATTTATGCAAGTAATCTCGTAGTTATTATATTACAATATTATAATATTGTAATAATTTAAAATACTGTGAAAATTAATTATATGTTCATTTTGTAAGCGGATATCATTGTGAGGATGGTGCATTTTGATAGTGTGTGTGTATCTATTATATATGTTGTATCGAACTATTGCGAATAAGAAAGTTACAAGTAAGAATATTTTATTTGAAAGTATTTTCTTTGAAATATTTAAAACCGTACTAAAGATATAATTATAAAGGTATAGTTATGCAAATAATTTTCTTCATGTCACACTCAACGTTCGTAATACGAGGAAGGCATATACATAAACACGATACAAATCGGTAGAATTTATCTAAATTTCATATTTAATTAAAAATGTATGACATCAAAAAAGAAATACTGCGAAACATGCGTCTATAGTGTCTAGCTTTATTAAGTAGCTTTTATTATCACGTTAAAATATCTTGAAAATAAGTAAAAGAGAAATTATCGGAAATTTATAAAATAACTTTGCAAATGTTGTTATCAAGCATTCTATGCTACACACGGAATTGTGAAACATGAAATGAAAACATACAACATTTTATATAATTTTTTTAAGCAAGAATATTAATTTTTCGATTCGATTTATTCGCAAATACTAACTGCATATCTCCATTACATCTTCCAGGACGTAACTTTGAATATCGTGAATTAATTTTCGATTCGCCACGGATATTTCTCTAATAGTAATACTGATCCCTTCACATTGCGAGCTTGATGCAATATGAAATCAATGCTCTACTTGATTCGCGCATCAAGGCGACGTCCGTATGTGATTCGCTTTACTCATTTCTCTCTTCAGCGAATTGTCGATGGATCTGTCACAGCGGTCGGACGAGCCGTAGTGTTTTATCATTTTCTCGAGATAGGTCTGTAGCTTTTATAACTTGAGCGAATCGTTCCGATTCTAAGTTTAGTGGAGTACACGAGCGCGTTAGCCTCCGTGTAATTTTGCTCGGCTCTCTCGATAAAACCTCGTAAATTCTCAACTTCGTTACGCGACGAACCTGCACGCTTCCAGGATATAAAGTTCTTACTCACCCGGCTCGGCAGGTTTTGCGTCGTCATTCGTTGGTATTCGCCCGTTCGTAGGATCGAGATAGCGCATGCCGCTCCGATGCAGCCGCTCTATCTTGGATTTTTATGCTAATCCTCTAACGCGCAGCTCTCCCGTGTTATGTCCGCGTGCACCTGTTGAGCACATGTCGTACATTGCACACGTATCGTTTTTTTCTTTCGCGTCGATAGCCGACGTTATAGAGCGCGATTATAGAGCGGGAGACAAAAAATTCTGCAATCTGGCCGACGATCTCTGATGGTACCAGTAGCAAGAGCGCTTTTAAGCGCCACATCGAGTCGCGCGCGACGTGCAGCGATTCGTGAAGAAATGTATTAACGGCCGAAGCCATAACAGCGTTTATTTCTCTATCGGCGGCGTCGGTCCTCGCGAAAGAGCCCGATAGAGAAATGGCGGAAACTTGCACGGCGGAAGCCGATAATTAGCAAATCGGCTCCTGAGAGGCGAGAGAGAAAGAGCTAGAGAGGGAGAATGGGAGCGCGTACCCCAGCGGCCGGCGGTAATCGCCATAATTTATGCCCGGACGGGTACTCAAGGGAGGACCCGAGGGAGGCTCGTTGAGATAGGGCAGGAGCGTAAAAAAGGCATACGGCGAAAATGTCGCCCAATTAACGGGTGAATTGGAGCGACCGAGGTCGAGCCTCGCCGCGCGCGAAGGTGCGTACGCGCGTGTATGCGTGTTTTACGCGCGCGCGCGCGCGCGCTCACGTGTATCAACATCCGCGTGGAGGAAGCCGGCTGAAAGCCCTCGAAGAGGAGGAAGCTTAACGAGTCTCCTCGCTCGCGCGCGAGCAAAAGCCGCCGCCGCCGCCGCCGCCGCCGCCGCGTCATTAGCGCGGGAGCGAACGGGCGAGCAAGTCAGCTTAAATATCGCGAGCGTTCAGCTGAACGAGGCGCGGCGGAGAGGCGCGCCTTCTCTTTTGAACCACTCGAGCCACTTTTACGATTTTATTATTGGCTCTTACGCTCGCGATATTTATGCGACGCCGCGCGATATTTTCCACGGCGCAACGCGTCGACTTTAATGGTGGCCGCCTTATCCCAGAGAGGACGGTCATTTACCGTCGCGAGTCTGACGCGTGATGCACTAACAACGCACTTCGAACGCGCGCGACTTAATTAGGGAGGCCGGCGAGAAGATTTTCGTGTTGCGAGATCTTATGTTCCGCCGATGTGAACGTGTTTGTGAAAAATAGGCGTTTGCTCAAAGCAACGGAACGCCCGCGACTTGCGGGAATACGTGCGCTTCGCTCGGCGAATTAATGAACGGAACTGTTTAACATCATATTTAATTAATACAATTAAAACAGCAACTGACCGAGATGAGTTATATGTAATCGCTGGAAGCGAACAGATTTTTCTAATAATCTCGTATGTATATCAAATGCTTCTTAATTATGGACGGACGATCGATAAAACGATAGTGTACACCGATGGATTTTCGAAGTATCCATCGATCAAACAAGAATCCCTCATCAGCGCTCATAATCTCCCACGCTTATCGGATGTTAATGAGCCTAATGAATGTAACCCGAGCTGACTTGGTAACATTGACATTGAGATAAAGCGATCTACGTATTTCGCTATGTCGTACTAATTAATATTTATTATGCATCTTTCCTGAGGTATCTTCAAAACCTGCTTGACGACGCAAAACTTATCGTATTTTCGTTTAAAAAAGGAGTGCTTCAGGAGTGCGATTTGGTAATAAACACACGATATCTCGTATTTAAGTAAGTGAAAATTGGTATTGCGCAAATTGATGAAGGATGAATGTCATCATGTTACGTTCATTTAAAATTAATATTTATATTTGAGATATACTTATCTAATCAAAACCAGTAAGTTATACTATTATTTTTCTATTTTATACAGCTAAGTGATTCGAGCGATGAGAAACAAGATTTTTAAAAATCAATCTGTTTTTCTTGGATTGAGTCATGAATAGGGTTGCCATATAAACATTTTGAAAACTAAAACTTACAGACCAAAAATTTCGGATATTTGTAATACCGAGCACATACAAAAATGCATGTATATAATAGTTATCAGTTTTTCAAGTTTTGAACAAATCTTCAGGTAGTCTTTTTATATTCTAATAATCTTCTTTTAATATGAAAAAGATAATCGCAGTAGTTACAATGTTATTTCTTCAGTTTTCAGCGGAGGTTACATATTTTAATGACTTTTTTCTAGAGAAAACAATATGATTTTTAGAAAAAAGTGAGAGTCATTAAGGCAGCGATTTAAAATATGATAATATAGAGTGGTGCGGAAGAAATCAAAGCAATCAAAGCAAAAAATATATATATATATATATATATATATTTAGAAAATTTCCTAAATGTTCATAATTATTTCGGATAACGTTTCGGATAATGTTTTCGAAATCCCTCTGGACGTCCTCGAATGCCCTAAGAAAGAGGACAGTGTCCAAGGAAAAAAGTACGAATGCTAATCTTCGTGAATCGTTTCTATCGATCAGAGAATTTAATATATCTTTCTATCCTACGGAACGCGAATCCTCATCAGTTAGGAAGTCATTTCTGCCACCATTACGCATGGTTACCCATAGCTATGCCACCACCACCACCACCACCACCACCATCACCATCACGACCATCACCATCACCATCATCATCACCACCACCACCACCACCACCACCACCAGCATCACTGTACTATCACCGCGCGATTAATCACCGCCTCTTTCCACCATCGTCCTCTTATCCCGTAGTTTGATACGCCTTATAACTACTGCGATACACCAGCGGCGGACCCGTTTTTATTCGCCGTGCTCCGCGTTCCTGACACGACAATCGGTATTAACCAGTAATTCAGATCTCAGCTAACGGCCCATAATTCGCGCTCGCGCACGCGATGCCAAGATCGAATCATGGATATTTGACGATTTCCTCGGCGTCTCACTGGCGACGAGCTCGAGAAGTCGCTTTCAAAGATGTTTCCGATCCTCCTTCCGAGAGAATCATATTTTGCAGAGATCAGCAGTTACACCGTGACTGCGATCAGCTGACACCTTGGGCATAAACATCTTATCGCCGTTATCCGTGATGCTCGCGCGTATTCCTATGTGCATCATAATTCTTTACTACGTATAAATTTTCTAAATAAGAGTTAGATTAATTCAATTGAAACGAAATTTACCTTCAATTTCAATCGACGAAGAATTAATTATACGTATTGTGCAACGGAGGATAATGATTTATATGCAATCTATTTTTTATATAAATATATATATATATATATATATTTTCATTCTCTTGTTGCTTTATGCGAAACATTAATTGTGATAATTTGAACTTGTATGGAGAAATCATTTATTGCAGTCAGACAATCATTGATATATTCGATTATCGGAGGTTATTTCCCTTGGGATTGTACATAGTAGTAATCGATGAAGGAGAACCGTGAGAATAATGATTCTTTTATCTTTCGCCTCGGTAAGAAGTTTTAATCGATAAGCCGGCTATCATTCGAAGGTAACGATCGTTGACATATCGAAATTAATAATATCCTTGTTAGAATTATTGTAATGCGATAACGATAATTTACGTATGTCTGGAGTAATGAAGGAAAATATTTCTGTGATTACAAAAATATTTGAAGACTGTTGTTAATATTTTTAAATAAGTTTAACAAGGGACTTTATTAGAATAATGAAATGGAACGTTTGTGTCTTTAATTTCTTAATTATGATTTTGTGAAATACTGAAATAGTGTTGCGCGTAAATTAGAAATTAGAAATTATATAATTGAGAAAATTTAATGAGTATTAAAGCTGACAGTGGTATACAATAATTTTATTACTAAATTCGTTACGATTTCTTAATTGAATTCTATAATTAGCTACGTTTGTAATTAGCAAAACAGCAAACGCACGTTTGGATAACATTGCGGGCAATAGTGCGAGATGAAATAATGAGTGTGCGTTCTAATAACAAGAGAATAATTACACAGTGATTACTTTCTATCTCCATTTGATACCTAGTAATTCTTGAATATTCTTCGAAGGAAGTGAAGGGAAATGTATTTAAATGTATTTAAATTGGATTAGGTTAGAGCTTAAGATAAATGAGATTATCTATCTGTTCAAAAAGATCTATTGAGTTAAAACAAAAAATATTAATCGATCAGGATTTGAACAAATCTACACTGAACAGGAAAATAGACAACTTTATGAAACAAATATATCTTATATCGTATGTTTTATTCAATATACTTTAGTATAATACAATAAGAATCGATCATGTTAGGATCGATCAAGTTGATCGGAAATAATCGCTGAAGATAATTGATGAAAGCAAAAGGCTGCGCAGAGCAACATAACGCAAGGTATGAGCAAGTCGGAGATATCACGACACGGTAAGCGTGGGTTTGTCCGCACGCTTGACCTCGTAACGTAACTACCATCGTTAGGAAAAGTACGTTTCGCAAGCATTCGAGACGCGCAGTGCGAAATCAAATTTGATCCGAGACTCCGAGACCAGCACGCATCGACGATGGTCATATAAACTTCGAAGACGCGGCGATGCAGATAACGTAAACAAACGCGTACCGGACGAGAGTGTGTCCGTCGTGACACACCGCGTCGAAATTCGGTCGCGACGACGCGACGACCGGGAGTTCGAATTACAGGGCGTCCGTTTTCGGTCGCGCGCGCTCGCCGCGTCCTCGCGGTGACCGGCGACGAGGTCGCCGGCGGGAGCCGACGCCGAGGACGCGACACGCGCCAATCCGGGCGCGCCTTTTGTTTACACGCGCGACCCGTCGCGACGCGTCGCGTTGCGTTGCGTTGCGTTGCGTTGCGTCGCGCCGCGTCAGCGCGGACATGTCGATGATCGGTCGCGGTGCGCGGTCACGTGCGTGCGTCGCGCGAACGCTCTTATCCACGCGCACCTTCGAAATCGCGATCCGCCGCCGCCGTCGGCGCGCCGTGGCTCTCGCATACGCGGCCGCCAGTACGATCTCGCGCGTGCAACCGCGACAATCGCTGTCTCGTACACGCTGCGTTTGTCATTTCCGACGACGACGACGGTAGGAAACGGAACACGATTCCGGACAACTCGCGTATTTCCGTCGTACAGGCGTGCGCGAACGCGCGCGCGCGCGCGCACGCACACACACACACGGAAGTCGCGCGCTTCGCGCGCGAGTGCATCCTGCGTCCCGTGGATCCGGCGCCCCGCTACCACGGATCACGTGGTTCCGCGCTCGGTAGCTGTGCAACGACTTGTGTGCGAAACGGTTGGAGCATCGAACGGATCGATAGGGGTGACGATCGCGCGAAATGGCGCGCAGCGGCACGTCATTCGACGAGCTCTGACGCCGATCGTCCGTGGAACGACGACGACGTCTGCATCGACGTCGATTCGGTGAGCGATTCGGTTGCAAAATTTTAATACGCGTAATTATAATTGGCGCATTGATTCATCATTCGTACTATCGCTATCTCACGCCATAGCGTGACTTTGCCTGGCATCATTGAGAGATCGCGGAAAAATTGATGAACGAGTATTGTATTTATCGCGGGCTTTATTTACCTTTGCGTATTTACCGCCGAAATTTCATTATACGTTATTGTTCGCCATTGTATTCAATGTTAATCACAAAAGGGTAAACAAGAATTAAAAAATGTAAACGTTTTATAATAATCGTATCATATAATAATTTAAATGGATTATCTATGAAAACGTTTTATTATTTCAATATCTATTAAATCTTAAGTTTGCTTAAGTGATATTATTAAATAATAATAATTTATATTTATATTTATAATTCTTTATCTCATTCCAAATTGATTTTATTACTCTTGATGGTCACTTTTATTTACGTAGTTTGAGGAATGCCGCACGTTTTTCTCGCGGAATATAACTAACTCGTAACTTCATAAAATCTTGAGTTTCAAGATTAGCCGAGCATTGACTCTTCTATGGAAACCACGTGTTAATTCGTCGCGTCACATTTTTTTTACTGCATTCTCTGCGAATACGGAACGCGGCGTTTGTCGATGCTATTTTTAACCCTTTCACATCACACATTTTCGTCAGGCACCGTAAATGCGAAATGCATCCCGATTGGGGATTGCGAGAATTGTCAGAAGGAGGAAGCATGTTAAATATTTCAGTATTACGCGTATCTCGCACGCGTAGTCTCTCCTTGAGTTTCTATGTAGAAGTGCAGAGACGGCGGCCACCGGAAGTACAGACTGCTGATAGCGGAACTCGTGCTGAAATAGAGACTGTAAGCGCGAAGTACAGTCTTTCGAAAAAGTTTATCTCTTTACAATTGAACTTTGATCAAGTGGATCGAAATCGAAATTCGATTGATTTCTGTTACTATATGATATTCTCGTTATTTACTGTCAGATGTTTTATGGACGTTTGAAATGCACAATTTACACACGCTACATTTTACTCAAGTTCAATTACTATTTTAAATTATTCGAATATTTCTTGTAATATTTTATGCTCGTTATGAATCAGGAAGAGTATATATTTAAGTTTTCCCTGTACATTTGAGTAAATATATTTTTCACTTGCATACGTTTGAAAAAAAGAGGAAACGATGAACAGGAAAATGTTGCATCGAAATCATGCTCACGGCTAACACCTCTCCTTAGACATGAGATATTATAATTACATGTTATGTTCTTAAGACGCGAAAGTACCTACACTTTGTTTCGCTCTTTATCACAAACGGGTTTAATACTAACGCGATAGAAACGCTTGCGCGATGTAACTTGAACGTCAATCGTAACCGCAAATGACGGAGTCTTGTCATCCGCCATTAAAAATATCGCAGTATGATTACGTATTGCGTATATGCTCGCGCGTACAAGATGAATAGACACAGATGAAAAGAAAATGTAGCCGAACGCAACTTTATCTCGCGGGTTTTTGAGGGAGCTATCACGTTTGACAGAGATGAATCGCGTCATTAGACTTTAAAGTGTTAAAATTGACACTTTATATTGTAATGCTCCGCGGAATTGTCACTTCATCAAAATGAATACACGTGGGACCAATCAGGACTTCACATTGGATCGAAACTATCCTATGAGTCTCGTATTAATGGCCGCCGTGTATTTATCGATCGTTAATATTTAAAAATATGAGAATATGTGATTTGACACATCTCTTTTTATATCGCATTTATCATATCGTTCGATCTTTCATTAGAAGCGGGTGATATATTGAAAGTTATCCGTGGTTATATTTAACGTAAAAAATAATTTATACAACAGCGCAGAACTTTTATCAACCTTTTTATCGGATAATTATAAACTATTGGGAAAATATAGAGCGAAACGCGATGCGTTGCGAACTCGCCCGAGGACTCGCTTTTACGTTTCGCGCTGTATCTGATTCTTGGATACGCAACGCATCTCGATCGGAGACTTACGCTTCCGATCAGAACGAAAACAATCGTTGCGAACAAAGCCTGTCGATCGGCGAGGCGTGTATCGATCGTCGTGAGCTTGGCATCGGTGCCCCGACGCTCAATGTGCACATTCATAATCGTCCAGGCGATCGGAGGCGAACGCCTTCGGGCTCCTTGATGCCTAACGAGACGCGCGGATTGTATCGTCGCCAACTCGCGCGTTTCTCCTCATCCTCGTCCTTATCCTATCGTACTAACCATCGTCACTGCAAAACAATACGACGTTAGCTTTTCTACGAGCTTTGCGAGCGCGAACGCCACGGCCGTTAGAATCCAGCTCGATGGTCTATCGCGGCCTCGGCTGTATCGAGGTAGTGAGCAGATAAGATAGCGCGGGCCGGTTATCGGACTCGCTTACACTTGGTTCACCTGCGAGTCCATTCTTATCTCGGCCTTTTATCTCTGACCTCTGCTCCGTGAGCCGCCGTTGATATCGCCGCCACGTTTACGGCACGACTACGACGTAACGTCCGTGGCCGTATGCACAACGACGATACCTATAATGTCTACATTGCGATGGCGCATCCTTGCATCGTACGCGCGCAATTCTCTCCAATGGTTTTCTGTCGATTTCATTTTTCTTCTCAGATTTCTCGATCGTCCTCCGTCTCTCTCCTCCCTCCCCCCCCCTCCCCCCCGTTACGGCGTTGTCGCTTGCCGAGGGTAAACGGACTGGCGTGACTTTTGGCATCGAATATACGGTTGATAAGATATTGGTTGATATCGCGGTCTTTTTTTTTTCCGCCTGGAAAGCGCGCGGATCTAGATTTCCGAGTGTCGTTCGAGAATATACCAAAATAGCTAGTCGCTGCGCGCACGAGTCCGCGAGACGTCCGGCTATTTTTATTTAATCCACTTCCGCCGCGAAAAATAAATAGAATTACGTGCGTAGGGCGCAACGGAAAGAGCACAGAGAGGAAGTGGCACGAGCTCTCTTTCGTTCCGCAAACTCGTTTACATTTTATAAGTGAATTCAAAATCACCCGAGAAAAGTATATACCTGCGTATAGCCCCTAAACGAGCTGTTGCACTTCTCTTAACAGCCAGCACGTTTCTTTTAATACTTTTTTTAAAACTTCACGCGGATTGCGCGCCTACAGGTAGCATACCTCTCGCCCCAATTTTCAGAATCGCTTTCGTGCCATCGTACTACGGCCGTTTCTTTCGCGCCCGACGTTTCGATCTCGTCTCTTCCTCCTTCCACTTCTCTTCATGCCTCGCTTTCTCTCTTCCTCTATCCTTTTTTTAAAGCCTGTCTTCGTTCCACGAAGATGCGATCTTGTCGTTCACCGACCACGCCTTCGCGGAGTACCGCGTCGTGCGTCGATCTTGCTGCTGGTCCCCTTCGCCCTCCTCTCGCTTCCTGCCGTAGGTGAGAAAGAAGGGAAAAACGAAGGTCGCGAGAGGCACGGTTCCACGGCCTCCTCCTCGGGGAGGCTGTACTCGCGACGCTCGGTGGCCGGCTTCTTGGTCGTTACACTCGTAAAATAAATTTCGTTTCGTTGCCGATGATCGTATATCCCCCTTCAACCTCTCAACCATCCCTAGTTATCTCCCCCTAGCTGGACAGCACTTCCGTCACCATCTCCGTGACGTTCCTCGTCATGCATCGATGCCTCGCAAAAAATCGACTGCGCTCGGGCGGAACGTCATAATACCGTGTGTTAGCTCGCGTGCTTTTCTTAGCGAGCACGATGATTTCTCGCGCTTTCCTCCACACACACGTCGCGTATTACATCGTGCGCATGTTCGTTTATCTTACCCTAAATAAATTGCGACTGCGACTATGCGTGCTTTCCGAACTTTTCTCAGTGACAACGGTGACGACTGTATGTCGATCATGTCGTTACTTTAAATTCGAATTTATGGCATTTTAATGGTTACACATATCCGCGATTTCGTCGAATTTAAGATAACAGTTGATAATGAAACGCGATCGAAATGTCACAAAAGTGCAGTTCCATTATCACAATGTTTTATCGCGAGATCGCTTATTTTTGTGCGTCATTGCCACGATAGCCACGCATTGCAGCAAAACTTATCGAGACCTTAGGAAATGCAATGAACACATAATAAAAACAGTTTTGTGATTATGAGATACTTCTAAAATAACTTGATTATTGACTTGTTATTCAATACAGATGTAAGATTGTTTTGAAAGAAAATTTTAAATTGATTTTAAATTAATATATTATTTATATTTTAATTGTGTAAAGTTTATCATATTTTATCATAATTGAGTAACCTTTTATATAATATATTTACGAAACAATTTTGCAGATTTACGTAATAAATAATTCTTTATTAATTTTTAGGATCGTATGTACATTTAAAAATTATAAAATATTACAATAAAAGAATATATAATCGTTTAACGTAAGATGCTTTCATCTATCCTTCGAGATGCTGTCAATCCTTAAAAATCGCGACAAGTCGTGTGGTTCGTTTTTTCTCTCGCGATTCTTGTTCAACACTTTTCGTACACTACCCGTGGTTAAGCGCACCCTTTCTCTCTCTCCGTTTTTCTCTTTCTCTTCTTCTTTAGTTGAGAGTTCGTACAAAGAATATATACGATCGTGTGCGGCGCGTGTGTATGTGTATGGCATGTATGGCATGTATGGCGGGCGGCAAACAAGAGGGCAGGTGGAAGGTTGTGCAACCTGTTGCTCCGTTGCTGGGACGAGAGCGAACAGTAGGATGAGTCTGCTCGGGTTTGGTTGCGGGTCGGCATGAGATGGCACACACCGGAGGAACATTCCGCCGGTGGGTATAGCAATCACAATGGGGCGAGTCTCCCTCCGCGCGTACACACACACACACACACACACACACACACACACACACACACACACACACACACACACGCACACACACACACATGCGCGCGTTACATTTGAGTATATGCATTCCCTCTCTTTTCCATGGCATGCGCATCCTCATCTTTCTTCTTTTCTTCTTCCTCTCCTTTTCGTTTGTCCCCCTCTTTCCCTCAGTTCATCTCGTCCTCCTCGTTTCCTTCTCCCGCTTCGCTTCGATGTTGTACTCTCCTCCCGAGCCATCTTCTTCCGAGCCCTCTTTCTTCTTGGACATCGCGCCCTCGGGACACGATCCTGATCTGACGTGATTTGCATAATTCCAGTATCCCCGCCCAGGCGTTCAGCTGCTCAATTATTAGTTGGAATTTAAGACGTGTTTAAGAAAATAGCTCGACCAGGCCGCTTTTTGCTTCTGTCGATTTGCGAGGTGCCTCGCATCGTCTCATTCTCGTCTCGTTCCGTCCCGTTCTGTCTCGCGCGATGTCGTATTGCGCGCGGTGGACCGAAGTTTATCGACGCGCCCGAAAAGTGAATCTTTTTTCATACCTGTGCCCGTGCATCTTTATTCGGCTGCAACACGGAGCGTCTATCAAGGGGTCTATCAAGCGGCCAGAGGAATTCGCTTCCTCCGGACTTTGGCTTATGGAATTAGATCAGCCTCATTGCCGCATTACGAAATTTCGCCTCGACGAGACGCAAAGAGAAGAAAGTCACGGCAGTTTTTTGGAATTCCTTCGTAATTTTTTTATCACTTGCACAGGTTAGGGATGATAATAGTTTAATTTTAGACGCTTTTAGATAAAATTGAGTCTGAGACACACGCTACGTAGTAAACGTAGATAAAAATTCTAAGAAATTTTAAGATAACGACAGGAGGCTGAATTGCTAATTAGCAATGTAGTTCGCGTTGTAATAGCGCACCATTGATTAGTTTAATTATTATTCGTTGTCAACAGGCGGAACGTTGCTTGTTACAATGTTATCAGAGAACATGTTTTTATCATCTAGGCTGATATGGTAACGAAGTCTGTTGCACTTATAGACATTAGCTTCGCATTTTCCGTCCCACGTTCGTGACTCGCTATAGCACGAATGACAATCTATCGATCTCTAATAGGTCGTTCTTGATTTATACATCTTATGGTTCATTGCACTTGGACAACTGTATCTATCATTGGTCAAAAGATTTGTGGATAACGCGTGCGCGCGCGAATTGCATTTACGGCCGTGACGTTTCGCCTGTGAGATTCAATTTGAAATCGGAATTTTATTAAAGGGAAACGGTACGCAGTTTCCGCTCAGCCGATTTAACAGTAACCGTTTCATACAGAGCCTCGCGCTATCACCATTCATTATCTCCCTTCACGTACCTGAATCTAACTATCGTCATTTCATCTTTCTTCCTTCTTCAAAACTATACTTGCGGTGTGTCGGCGTGCTTACCGATATCATCAACGTCTTACGTCGTATCCTGTTATATCGCGTATCTATTTCTTCGCGTTCTTATCCGCCTCTATCATCGTGCTTTCCACGATTGCGCTTCCCCTCTTTACTTCGTAAAATACACATTCGCCATAGAAACCGCCACGGTGACGCGGTATCTTTCGATATATTCTATCGGGCGTGGAGGATTATCGACATCGTTGTCGTTTTCTCTCGCTCCCTTCACAGTGATTCCTCTCTCTCTCTCTCTCTCTCTCTCTCTCTCTCTCTCTCTCTCTCTCTCTGTCTCTCTCTCTCTACCTCTTCTCTCTACCGTCCGGAATGTGCTATATCGCGAGTCTTATGCATTCACCAATTTCGTTGATTAAAGCACGCACTCATCGCTGATATCTTCCATTAATCTCATCATCGGTCCAGACGCGCTGCGAATCGCATCGTATATGCTCTCGATGTGTGTCTCTGGCCTCCGGGAGATGAATCGGATGTAACGTGTTAGGGCGCATTCCCACTGACCAGTCAGCCGCAAAGTGTGGCCGTATGTAATGTCCCGATCCATCGACACGTCCTCTATAATCCGCTTTATCGCCACCTGCCTGGATACTTGACAGTTCATTTATCCTTCGTGTGAGTGAGGTAAACGATTTTACATTTGGTCTCGGTGTGACACATACATACACATACATACACACACACACACACACACACACATTTGTTATATCATAACAATTATGTTATAAAAATAGAATATATAGATTCATATATAAATTAATGAAGAAACAAATCTTATTACAAAAATATGATATATATATATATATATATATATATATATATGTGTATGTATATATGTTGATATTACATATGTATCTGTAATTAAAAATGTTTTTACTCATAAAGTTGAACAGTGATTAGAAATCCGGCTTTTTTTCTCAACTCATTCGCGTGTTCTACTTCCGAAGGTAGACCTAACTTTCGTTATGGCGTTATCATACCGGCTATAAATATTGTATATGCGTATCGATATTGATCGCCCTCGTTTTTGAATGGTCTCCGAGGCGGTGACTGGTACATGATTTATTATTATCAGTGTTATCTTCTGTACAGAAATACAAGTGTCCAAGATTTTTTTTTTGGAAAATATTAAAAATTGGATTGTAGAAATTAATTTATTAATAATCTCTCTCTGATAAATCTGTTAAATCTCTCTGGTAAATCTTTTAATAAGAAATCTTCAAAATTAAACGTTTTCCATATTTCGTATATTCCAATTTTGATTAACGATTAATAATGTCGATGCAAACGCAACTGTGTTGGTCGAAGTTGATGTAGTCTAGTCAGCAAAGATGCAGTGGAAACGCACCCTTACGTCGACAGCGATGCAAGAAGCACAGCCGACAGGGCGAGGCGCATCAGCTTTGCTCTCTTTAAAGCCGTTGGGCGTTCACCCCGACCTCGCCAGCCCGGTGCAACTGGTTCGAATGCATATTGCTTAGTGTAGAGGTGCACTACTGGTAGCAAGCCTCGTTTCCCCCCCTCCCGTTCTCGACCTGCCTCCTTCGCGCACGTTCGTCTAATGGAGCTCGCACGGCGACATGTACAGCGCTTAGACTGGCAAGCTGCTCGAGCATTTTGACATTTACTGCCCGGCCACTGCCGCTTGGCACTTTCGCAGAGAAACGACGGAGTACCGGCGAATAAAATATTGCGGACAGCCAGCAGCGGGAAGAACGTCGAATTATTGGGAACCGGAAGTTTACGAGGGGACTCTCGTCTGGGATTTTACGGCTTACGAAGTGGAGAGGAATGTGGCATTCTCTCGTTGCGTATTATCCCGTGAGACCCGATAAAGCCCCGCTATGTTCAACCGAATAGAAAGCGCACGCACTTTTATTGGCCCGGCCAAATCGCAAGGGCCGGAATTTTTTCTTATTTCGCGAGTCGTTATATTTAACATGTTCTTTTCGTGTGCCGAATCGCCGACGCGCGAATTACCAAATGGATAATTTATCCGCGCGGCTACAGATTTATGGACGCGCGCGATCCCGTGTTCTCAATTTCTTCCCTCCCCCCCCCGTAGCATTGTAATGCGGATTAGTTCACGGTCTCTCTCTCCGCAATATCCATAAATGCATGTACTTGTTATTTATGCCGGCTGGTTCATGCAAGCGTAATTATGTTATCTTTATCCGATGAGTAACGGCTGTTGCTTTACCCCGCTTTTATACGCCGCTTATCGTGTATAAAGCGCACGAAAATATATTAACGGAGGGTTAAAATTTCATGATTCACGCCCGTAGACGCGCGGCAGACGTCTAGATATTCATACTCTTTGGCAAAAGCGATAAGAGATATATCAGATCAGATCCAGCGCAAATAAGTTATTATCATTTCGCCATTTTATCTTATCGTACATGTTGTCATTATATCGTCACAAATATTACACAAAATATTTTATAAAGATAATGTGGATTTATTTTTTTATTTTTTAAATTTGCTTTTATGCAGGTTCTTCGCGAAGAATATTTTAATGTTCCGTTCCTCAAACTTTCATCAAATTCTCACAGAAATTTTTTATTCCTGATATTTATGATATTTTTTAAGTTTTTAATGAATAAAAAATCTTTTGTGACTCGACCTTTCGGGATTTTCTGAACAGAGGACCTTGTCTCTTTGCTTAAAATAAATTTTCTTCTTGTTATTTATGTGCAGGGCGCAAAGAGCATATGGTGCTTTTCTGATTACGCAGTCGCTACGATTTCTTAGTTTGCCTTTTTCCGCTAATGGATACAAAGGGATAATGTGGCGAGCTAACGCCGCCACTGTTGGATTATCGCATAACAGAAGTACGAAAGAAGAACGGGTGACCATTAATGGCGTAGTACCGCTGATAGGACCCGCTTTTGTTTTATCGGTACAATTGCATACCCGACAACGCAAAGCAACCCTGAGCCCGCGATAATGGATACTCTCGGACGTACGCGGCAGCCATTGATGTGGGTGATAAAACCGGTATTGATTTTCCAACTACGGCTAACGTACGATTCGACATGAGATCAGTGAAAAGGTCCATTTAATGACTCCGATTGCGCGGCAATGGCGCCAACGTAAAAGCAAATTGTACCTCAACCGCGTCTGCATTAGAAACGGACGTTTTTTTTTTTTTAAACATTATTCGTAGCTTAATTTAATGTAATTTGCAGCTTGTTTTCTATCGTGTCTCTATAGTTACATTTTATAAATCGTGGACTACCCGAAAAAAAAGAAAATCTTCAATTACGAATCATATCGAATTTGATCGAGTTTCAAAATTCTGGAAGAGATAAATGAAAAAAAAAAAAAATTAGCTGCGAATAGACCCTCTTTTTTTACACGCTCAGCTGAGCGCCATTAATGTGACCGTTCAAACGTGTGCGCTGCTCGTGCGCACCATCGGTACACGGGGGCATAAGTGGCCGGCCGTACATGCCTCGAGCGATGGCGGTGGTTTTTCTGGCCGGGAAGGTCCAAAAGAAGTTCGCCGCAATTAACGACTTCGTAAATTTACATACGTCGGCGATCGGCGGGAATAAATGGCCAGAAGTCGCGCTGTGCGGGAAGTGAGCGGGGAGTGAGCGCGCGGATAAATAATCGCGTGTATCGTCGTCATTGATGGAAAAAGGGTGAACGTCCATTTATCGGGTTGATTTCGCATCTTTATCCAGAAACTGGATTCCATTTTGCTTTTAAAAAGTTCGCGTAATGTCGATGATTAACATTTCCGATACTCACTTTTGTAAAAACAAGTATATAACAAGTCGGTAAGTATATGAGTCGGTTTGTTTTCGAAGTGAATTCAAGTTTCAATTCACTTTCACGCTCAATCCTGCCACGTGGTTAGCTTAACTATTGCAATTGAACGAACGAATGACGATTGGTCATCATGGTCAAAAAGAAAACAATTTTAAAATTTCAATAGACATTCTTCGGTTTCTCCTGCTGTTTCATCCGTCTGTCAACGTCGATCGGCGAGTAAAAAGGAAATCAACAACGAGACGAGAATCGTGTGTACCGATCAGTGAGGCACGTCGATGCCTCCGACCAAGAGTAAGGGACCACCTTGCCGCAGGGGTTGAGAAAGAGACTCGAGAAGTATTCCTTACGGAATGGTGTACGTCTACCTACCGCGCTCGAGCTGATTGCGAAAATAAACATTCATTATTGTAATTACTTTCTGCGACGTGGCCATGCCGAGGGAGCAACCGCGATCTCTACGGACTCTGCGGAGGAACGAGGGGGGGGGGGGATAGAAAAAGAGACGAAACGTAATGGGAAAGAGAGAGAAAGAGGGAGCGAGAGCGAGGGAGAGGAGAGCACGCGTATTTGCGAGACAGAGGCTGCTGTGTATATCTGTAACGAGAGTTTCATTGACGTGGTCGTCGTGGCGGGTTAATTACAAAGTCGAACCGACGATTCCTTCATTAGCGAAAAGGAATCGCTCGAATCTGTTCCCGCGACTGGGCGAGACGAATTCTTCTCGTTTGCATCCGTACGCTGCCGTCCGCTCACGGGGCCGCCCGGGACGTGTATCTTTCTCATGAGGGGCAAGAATAAATGAAAGAAAAAAAAAATGAAAAAAAAAAAAAAAAAAAACTGAACGGAACCCAGGAGTGAAACGCACTCCGCGTGATCGATCTGCGTGCTCTTCGGTTGTCCTCGCGCGGGAAGAAAGTCCATAATTTAGCGTGCACCCATATGAATACGCGTGTGCGTATGACGCGCGATAAAAGTGGCTCTCGCGAAGGATAAATGCAGGGATGGGGTGAATGCAAAAACAGAAGAGGAAGGAGATGGAGAGAGGACGAGTGCGTCGACCTTCGAGCGACATTCTTTTCGCCGAGTATAATCGAGATCAACGTTCCGTGCAATTAAAAAGGTGGCCACCGAGCAAAGTGCGATAAATCGTACTTTTAAATCTTGTCTGAAATCCTCTTTATGCGCTACAGATCAATTCTGTAATATAGGCACGACTTATCAAGGAAATGAGATAAATATCTTGTTAAATTTTTTTTTTTTTTTTTAATATAATGTATATGTATTTCTGGAAGAGAAAGGAAGCGAGGCTCAAGAACTCTTAAAATGACGTTCAAATCAAGAGTCAAACAGTCAACATTTGCGAGCTTTATCTCTTCCTCGAGAAGATAAAACCAGAGAAATTGCGCAACTTTTTATCGCATCGTTATTCCCTGGAAAGTGTATTTATCACTATTTTTGACTTTAGGGAGGGAAACACATCCGAGAAAGATGCAGAACTAATTAAGGAGAGCTAATGTCGTGCGAATCGCACGGATGAAATGTCGTGCGTGCAAGTGCGCTGCAGTGCCGTGAATTAATTATCTCCGTGGGCCCTATGTTCGTATACTTTTAATCGGTTTGCCGGGACCCCGACCTCGCGCCGCTGCGTGCGCGTGCGCGCGCGCGCGCGCGCGCGCCAGCGCGTGTCGTTTCCGTCCATAAAGCGTTCGTCGTGCGGCAATATTTCACGCCTGCCCACGCGCGTGCCCTTACATCGAAGGGAGATACGGCGGGAT
Source organism: Pogonomyrmex barbatus (assembly GCF_055798465.1). Lineage (NCBI taxonomy): Eukaryota > Metazoa > Arthropoda > Insecta > Hymenoptera > Formicidae > Pogonomyrmex > Pogonomyrmex barbatus. The sequence continues at coordinate 14,559,028 of NW_028297116.1, forward strand.
ACGGCGAGGATGAAGGTGGCAGGGTCGACAGGGAACCCGGGGTCTTCCCAACTTGCTTACCGCAGGTGCATTCGCTCGAGGAGCTGCAGTTCCCGTCTGCGTTCGCGCGAGTGCGCCCGCTCGGCGCACGAAATGGCCGTAATATCGTACGGTTATGCCTGCATTTAATACGCCGGCGGACAGGCTACATAGAGCCATGTTTGTGGCCGGTGTCGCATGTACGTCGGCCTCTCTGGGGCCAGCTATACCGTCCGTGTAAACGGCGCGTTACCTCGACGCACGATCGCGAATTTTCGCGATAAAGAACGCGCCGTTATTGTAAAAATATCCCCGTCCGAATATCACCCTCGAATCTTTCCCTGCTTAACAATTAGCAAGTGATAAGCTGTTATAGGATTTATTTACGATGTAATTATTCTTTATAATACGGAATGTAAAAGCAGTCTTCTTCTAGCGATAGCGATAGTTCTCAAAGGTACAATTTATGATGGAATTAACGACGATTAAATTTGTTCTTATTTGATATTACATTACACCTATTCTCTTTTTATTGTATCAGAGAGATTGCTAATTGGTAATAATCTGCTAAAGTACAGCTCGCCGAGGTTCTATCATCGATAGAATCGTTGAATATTATGTCACTGATAGATGCGGCGGAAAGTGCGATCTCAGTTTCAAATCAAGTTTTACTCTTAATGGAATCTCCGACGATTGCATCTCTGTACCGTACAATGTTGCAATTACTCGCAATATTGGCCGTAACTAATCGTATTGGTACGCATATATCATGAATTCAGACGACTGCCGGTAGTGGCAGACCGGTGGAACTGCATTCTTCGGAGTCTGAACGAAAAGAACGTGCGTGCCAGATGAGAGTCACCGCGGGACGATTTTTTTCGCATCTCCGACACTTTTGGTCCGATATATTTTTTTCGATTGGATATCAGTTGGAAATATTCGCGCAAGAATAATGTGATGCTTGTGGGCGGGCGTTGTGTTCGTTAAAAAAGGTAATCTATATCAGTCTGGATTCAGAGTGCGCCGATGCGAAAAGTATGTACCAAGTAGTCGTGTTGTTAACGGCAGCGCTATGCTACTGCACAGGCTGTCGTTGAACTTGCATTTTGCAGTTGTCGCATTGCGATAAAACGCTATTTATCATTTTTCAATGATATATCCGCATACCTCCTTTTCAGGTACGTACCGCTCAGTACGTACCGGTTACAAGAGAATGACTCATATTTTTTTGTGAAACAAACTTTTTTTCGTCACGTTTTCATATCATAGAATTTTTATTTTGGTAAAGCGATAAAGCCGTTTTCCCGTGTATCCGTGTTCAGATTGTAAAAAGGCGTCCAATTATCCGGCGCGCTCCCTCGTACGTATACGGGATTTTGTTTGTCGATTATGCAACGAGTTGTCGGCTTGCACGCGATCGATTGCACGCTGGCTGCCAGACGCGAAATATCGTCGAGCGCGTTATGGAGCGGCGATTTATCGCGGACTCAATAAATCAACGCGTGTCGAAGATAAACGAATGTTTGCATTGTCTCCCTGCGTGCGCGTAAATGTTTCTCGCACCGCGGTAGGAATACAAGTTAGGTTCGCGTGCACACCCACGCATTCGCCGCGTGAGCGCCAATATATACAAAAAGAAGAAGAGAGAGAGAGAGAGAGAGAGAGAGAGAGAGAGAGAGAGAGAGAGAGAGAGAGAGAGAATCTGCGGGATTCACGCGATACCGATTTCATGTACGTACGTCGGCAATCGTATAGATCGCGGCAATTAATCTCATCGCGAATGGTCCGCGCTCGAGTTTCACGAGAGAAGAAATTTACATCGGCACTCGCATTTAACCGCTCGCCCGCGGTTTGCGCGCCCGTCGCGATCGCGCTCTCGCTCGCGGAGATCATAAAGGATCGATAAGGAAATTGCTATTGTAATTAGTGCTGCCAGTGCGGGTACCTCAACGGCGATTTATGCGTGTTTTCGGGCGAACGGCAATTAGCTGCGGTCGGAACACAATGCGGCGGAACGTAGCGTTTGGCCACCGAACGGCCGTTGTGTACCGAATTGCTACGGCTGTGATTTGCATGCGACGTTAATTTTGCGAAACTGGCGCACCGTATGGCGTATGCCATCGTAGCTCGGCCAATGTACCGGTAACGTTTAGCTTCTGATAGTTGTCTAATTAATTGGAACGCACGATGGTAAATAGTCGCACGTGGTCTTAGCGTGCGCTCCTCGAGCAACTCTCGCATATTAATAACGAACGCGGTGCATAAATCAAGCGCGCCGATTTGTCTCGCATGGGGTTTGTCAAACGTTTTTAATTATTATCCTTATGGCACGACAACCGCTATAATTCTTCTACTATTTATCCATTAATCATAGTGCGTCAGTTTGACGGTGGTAGGTAGTAGATAGATAGTGGATAGATGGATTGATTCGCGCAACTTCGCGAATCATGTACCTTGTCGAGTTTTATTAGTTAATGAGTTTAATTAACGCATATGAACTGTATGAACATCTATACATAATACGTAATCGAGTTTTATCATGTTTAAAATATATCACAGGTATATTGGAAATATTTATTTGATACTAAACGTTTTTTGTATCATATATATATATATATATATATATATAGAATATTTGTATTCATTATAATTAAATATACAAAATATATTTATACTGATTAATCATGTGCACTTTGTAATAAATGTTTAATTAAAAGTTTCGATTAATTTGTAATGGTAATACCCAACTTTAATACTACTGTCTACTCGATTATTAAAGAGAGGTATGTAATTGGATAATTAAATAACCCATGTATTAATTTGCATTCGCAATTTTTTAATGGTTCCATTTATTTCTGTATCTTATACGGAAGTAGCATATATGTCAACGAGCCAATAAAATTGGTGATGCGACGCAGTTGCTTGTAACGTTGACTCTCTGAGACTCGTATAATTAATTACAACAACGTATGCTAAGTATCTGCGAAGTGATAGTACATCCATGTCTTTAATAATTGGTCGCTTCTATATATTAACTACACGTAATGTTTTACTATAACGCAACATAATGTCTTTTCCGAGTACATAGATATTTTTTCTTACTGAATATTATTAAATTGATTTGAAAATTTTTTGATGATTTGAAATTTAAAGTGATAAACATATAATTTTATATTATTTTGTCTTATTTTAAACTCTATATATATATATGTGTGTGTGTGTGTGTGTGTGTGTGTGTGTGTGTGTGTGTGTGTGTGTGTGTGTCTAGTAATTATAAAATATACAAGATATAACAAGATTTATACATCTGTAAAATTAGATTTACGTTTTATAAAATTAATTTTTTCAAATTTACACAGGTACGTAGTATGTGTGTATTATATACACAAGTGTATATATCAGCTTTTTCTTTCTCGATATGAAACAGCTAAAACATTTAACTTTCTAATTCCAGTGGTACATTTGTACACTTGTGTTACTTGATCCTTAGATATCAGAGAACTGACTTTAAAAGATACGCCATGCGGTAATGAAGGCGCGTTTTAACGTTCACGCTGTACATCGCTAACTGCCTCGTTAATTAACCGCTCGGAAGCCCAGCGACAGCAGGAGCAATTATTTATCGGTTCATTCAAACGGAACCTTTGTAGAATTTACGTTGTTACCGTGTATCGGCGACATACGCGCGGCAAGAAAATTCCTCTTTTTCCTCTCCCTTTTACTGTTTGTAGATTATGCGTCGCTTGATATCGCCTCGGATATCTCCCGAAGCTTTGATTGCACACATATACAGCGGCAAATATAGTTTATAGTGACTCTGTATGTCTCCATCGTTGAGCGGCCCCTCTTTTTGCGAGCTGCACCGATAACGAGCGCTATTTATTTCTCTCGAGCCATTAGCGCCCAGCAAGCAATTTCTGGTCGGTCGAACGAGTTACGCGACCGAGTGAGCGATGCATCCGGTCTTCGCAGATCGGAAACGATCATCCGAGATTCGATCCTCCGCGCATTCCCGAGTCCCTCCCTCGTTCTTCATCAAATCCGCTTTCTTCCTCCGTCTCTCCCGTTCGTCTTCCTCTCACGTTTCCCTCTTCTCGTTTCGCGTGCGCCCGAGATCACAGTCACGTATCTCATGCCATCTTTCCCTCGGCAAATCGCTATCGATCGCGATCGCGATCGCGGTCGTGTAGGAACATTACGTTGAAATTGCGCCTATCCGTTTGACCCCACTGCGGGATCACTTCGTCGCGTCTCGATCTCGATCCGTTCTCCTCTTGGCACGGATCCGACTCGTCCAGAGTGTCCCGATGCATCCTCCTGGCCCGATTTTCATTCAAGGAAACTTGCACCAACCTTTCGCAGAGGTCTGACTTAAATCTGACGACCACCTCGAGTCACTTGATTCTCCTTCACTTTTCGCGCTCGTACCATCATCGCGAACGCGAGCGATCTTTTCGCAACTTGTTATGACGACAGCGCGAATATATGCTTCCCGTTATTTCCACTATTCGCCATGCATTCGTGCTTGAGTGACTATTTAACAGACTATTTAACCTGGCGTTATACTGACGTTTGGTAAATTGTCAGCAGTTCTTATGTAAGAACATCTTAAATCTAAAGAAATATTAAACCGTACATATAAGTAATGAGATATCAAATGATCGATGCTTTGTTAAAAATGATAAGCTCGAAATTAGTAGGTATGCATATTATTATATAAAATCATATAAATTAAATTAAAATTTTATATTAAAAGATTACATAAAATTTAATAGAATCAAACATAATTTCTCTTTCTCAAAATTAATATAGACTTTCCAGTCTTGCTTCTTTTATTCCGCTAAACTCCTTCAAAGAGAGTTTAAGCTACCTGAAGGTACATCAAAAGTAGGAGGATGATGGAAAAAGAGCGGCCGATTTGAATTGGTCGGTGACGTCAAACGAGCATAGTTATTTTCAGAGAGACCGGCGAAGAGAGAGGAGCGAGGTCGAGTCGCATGCGACGAGTTCGGGTCAGCTCGCTTTGCTCGCGCGACTCACCCACGCCATTCCCTTTTTCTTGGCCGCAGCCCAATGAATGCTGCCGCCACTTCGAAACTTGGCGAAATTGTTTCCGATGAAATTCTCCTGAAGAAATTTCGCGAAGTTTCCGCTTGTTGAAATCGTGGAATGACATATTTTTGATGACCTATCTTTCTCGTAACATATGATTATTATTCCCCTTCTGTCATGATGAAGTGAGAACGATGTGAATTTTAGTTCCAGATTAGATGAAAATAAATGTTTCTGAAAAAAAAAACGGGGTTTCTCTGAAAAAGTTAGTTGCAAATTATCGACTTTAAAGTCGAAAAAGCAGTTTTAACTCTGGGAGAAACACTTCGGTTTCGTAATACGTCTCCGTCGAAACGTCCGACGTTTCTCATGACGGTTTTCGAGCGACTCATACAAATTTCCATAGCTATTATCGTTGAATTATTTCGCCGTATCGAGCGTTTCGTGTTTCGTAACGGCGAAATATCGTCCATTATTCACGTCTTGTTAAGGCGTCCCGAAGAAGGCGATTCCTGTGTACACAAGTGCGGTGGCGTAAGTGGTAATCGTTGCTAATATCTGCCATGTTCAGCTATTACCATGCTTCACCATGACACACTCGTAAATTCCTCCAAGTGGGAACGCGTATTTGGGCGTCTTAAATCCGTCTCGTTTTCACGTCTCGTCGTCATCGTGAATCGACTTGGAATACCTTTTCCTCTGTCTTTCACTCTGTGCTGGACGATAGCACGCGAGTGCTCGATCTTTCTGAATCCGTTAGACCGCGATCTACATAAAGTGTTTCAGATTTTTCGACTATTTATAAAGAAAAGATCAAAATAATCGAACATGCGATTCCAATCGCTCTCACCAATTGTGTAAAATATTTTAATTTATTTTATTAATTATTTTATTAATAAAAGATTTACAAATAATCATTAATGGTTTAAGGATTGTTTATAAATTTTTAATAATGAATATATTTAAAAAAAAAGTAAAAATTTTGGACTTTTAAATGTTTTTTCAGTCTCAAACCTCTGTCAAAGATGTTTTTTGCCTTAGGTATGCCGTCAATAATATTTTATCACATTATTTTAAAATACAAGTAGATTACAGAAACAATTTCTAGCAGAAAAGCGATTTAGTTTAGTGCTTAGTTGTTAATTATTATTGCGAAATTATTGCGAAAGACTACGGATAAATACACACCGTTTGTCTCCGTGGTGATAATTTGCTCATAACTTTGACGTTTATTCACAAATAAATAACAGCGGCAGAATGTTATTTATTTGTGAAGAATTTTGTTAATGCGTCGACAAATTACGTGTACAGGGATGTTCTTCAAGATGATTTCTCGGTGCGCGAATCTCATAGATCACGATCCGAGAGCGGCGGCGCATCGTTGCTCGAGTTCCCGCAGGTTTCTGTTCGGTCGGTTGCGTGGGCGTCGGGCTTGGCAGGGTTCCAGAACTCGTGGGAGGCTGACCAGGCCTCACAGACTGACCTCAGCCTCTGACCTCACCCGAAATAGTCTCCCGCTGCCTGGCTCGTTTCTCCTGCATTTCTATTTCAGAATTTTCCTCTCTCTCGCATCGCGGAAAGTACGTATCGCGGCAGACGACATGAGATCACTGGAATGAGTGCCTCTCTACATTGCCCGTTTTCATTTTAATATCTTTCAATCATAGCAGTAGAAAAGTTGAAATATATAATAGTTTGTGAGAAATGATTTATAATCCTTAAAATATAGCGTTTCTTAAATTTTTTTTTTTTTTTAAACGTTTTTTCTTCATAAATATCAACGTAATAAATTGCATTGACATTTGTATATTCTAATAAAAGTGGAAAAAAAAAACGGAGAAGTTTTTGAATATAAAATAAATTCGTATTAAATTTTTTGCGAAATATTAATTAGAGATATATTTGGGTATGTATAACTTTAATCGAGACAATTCGCGAGAGGCGCAACTTTGTCCTCCTTCTTGAAATTTACAGCTCGTTATACTCGCGCTTTACGAGACATCCCCGAAAGATCTCGCAGTAAAAAGACGAACCGGACGATTATGTGACACACACTTACGAAACTTTCGATTTCACATAAACGGCCGGTGCGATGCGGTGCATCGTTGGGCGCATCCCGCCGCGGGGCTATTTTCAGCGGCATCGTTTTTCTCTTTGCCGTCGACGGTAGCGAATAGCGCGAGGAATTATGATGCGGCTCTTCTCTCTCTCTCTCTCTCTCTCTCTCTCTCTCTCTCTCTCTTCCTTTCTTTTTCTCGTGGCTGGGGTAGATAGTTCCATTAAGATGCAAATTCGCCAGTAATTCCATGCGGCGCGGCCGCTTGTCGCCCTGATCGCGTAGTCGCTCGTAATCGCTCATATCGCGCCGAGATCGAGAGCCCCCGTTTTCCAATTCCCCGCGATGTGCGACATCGGCCGTTTCACGACGCCGAGAGTTAATTATTGTCTCGGCGATTTAATTGCTCCGGATATCGCGACGTTCTTTCTCTCTTTCTCTCCCGGGTGGTAGGAGAAGGCGGGTTCATAAACACCAGCTGCATGTGGCGCGGAAAGTCAGACAGATGCGGTGGTCTTCGTGTTTGTAGTACCAGTATTGGTTACAGTCTGATGTAATGGATGCTTGTTTGGTTAACGCTTTACCCTATGCGATACGTACATGTCCGTTGAACGCACCTTGCATTAGACTGTATCGAGTATCGATAAAGACCCGATAGATCTTTGAATATACGTTCAGGAAGAACGTGGACTCAATATTTTGATCCGTAATTTAGAGCGCCGTTGTATTCGTAAGAAGCACATGATAATTTTTTTTGTAGACCGGAAATACGCGGAAATACGCGTGGAACGTGGAAGGACGAAACACACGAGTTACAAATATCGTGGCATCAGAATCCGACTGCGAAATCAAAACTTGATAAAAACATGCGATATGCCTAGGTAGGAAGCGTTTTGTTTCCACACAGTCCAGGTGCGGACTGTTAATGCGACTTTGTTTGCGATTGAGAGTGCATCAGATTTCATACGGTTCACTAGGAACTGTCGTAAGGTAATGGGAATTATGGGTACAAGCGTGTGAGCGCCTCTACAAAGTCGAAGGGGATGCGATTCTCGTTGCGCTGACGTACTTTACATGTAAATACAAGGAAAGGAGGTACGTCGCGCGAACAAGGCTATCGCTTTCCCGATCTAGTAAGCCAATATTGCTTATTCTCTAAGAGTGCGAAACCGCTCTCGTACAAACTCATGCAGCGATCAGGAGAAACCAGTCAGCACCTGATGTATTTCCAGGGGTATCTAATTACTTGCACAGTCTAAGAACCGAAAACGCCCACAATGACGCTTATTTTACATAATATTTCTATGATTCTAGGCTTAACGTTTCCTAACCAATGTTAGAAATCAATATTGAAAGGTTTTAAAAATCACTAGTTTTCAAAATATTGTTGACAATTGTTTGATACAATAATCCTTATTTTACTTATATATTTTTACCAAGAAAAGTTGGATTTCATTTTATGTAAAAATTTGACTTTTATACATTATTTCAATCGAAATACTGCACTTACATGAACCCTTGACTTTTTATTTTATGTGATTTTACATTATTTTTATCTGTGACGTGTCTGCGATGTGTTTTTTATGAATTTTATCGAATTATTATTATTATTACTATAGATAATAACGTCTCTTTTAGTATATTAGTTTAGCATTCTCTAATCTATATTAACATGACAATTATACACTTTATTATAATCTTTGTTTTAAGAATTTAAAAAATTTTTTAAAATTTTGTTTGTTGACGTATTATTTTGATTTATTTTAATATTTCTTTACAGTTATAAAATAATACTTGTTTTGCTCATTTTATTGGCCTCATCTCGTTGTTGATTTTTGTCTCACATACACGAGCTGTTTATACGTTTTCTCTCATTAGAATAATCCTTATTATAATACTTATAACATTTTTGTATATTTAATTTTTTATACGTAAATATTTTTTAATTTAATTAATACGTGTAAAATAATCTCAATGTATGAAATTTTCGTAATTCTCTGTTATAAATTGTATCTCTTATTATAGATTGATAATATTAATAACACGAATTTATTACACAAGCGTGTTTGTCGATTTATGAAATGAAAAGTGTCACTGTATCATATGAGATCTGGCTGACGGTCCCTGACATCTATCACGCGCGAAGGTGTTGCTGCCTGATTGCTAAGGAGGGCGAGTGACCCGTGGTATGAAAACTCGGCGGGAACGGCACTGCGTGGAACGAATGTTAAGTCGCAGATGTTATCGTTCCAGATATTTACTGGCCTGCGAGCCATCAGCCCGCTCCAGATTAATGGCGCGATCGGTAATGAACGTGGTAGCGCGAGGGCCACGGCAATCACGGCTTCTTGGTATCACAAATCCCGACTTCCTCATGTCCCGCGGCCGTACGCAGCGCGTTATCTTACACACACACACGTTCGCGGACGCGCGCATACGCGTGCGTTATTATCAATGCCGGCCGGGGGGCGATGCAGGGCGTCGCCGTTCGCGAAGATTACCGGTTTGCCGAGAATAAGATCGCGGAAATATTTTACCGCGGCTTAAAGCTGGCTTTCGAAATGGCCGTCTTAGGGAAATTTTTCACATTGACGTATCGCTTTCACCTAAGTACTTTCACCTAAGTTATTATTATTATATAAATGCAAAGAATAAGTATTCTCATCTCCGAATAAGGTATTTTGCTTTTGGGAAAATAATCCTTTTGCTTTTTTTTTTATCTTTGTAAAATTACGATGATGCGCTGATGAGTTGCTAAACGAGAACGGAACTTCGAACGGCGTTTCGTTGTTGACTGTTTGTTATATACGCATGTATAAATAAATACAGGTTGAAGATTATTTTTCACGCGGATGGTAATTTATTGCGAGGTCTGTGTCGTTGGCGGTTCTAAAGGCAAGCGGTGCAAAATAGAAGCACACTTAGCCGTTACAATGTTATTTGGCCTCTCTTCCGCAATATGATGTCCCCGTACAGTCTTGAAGAAACGGGTCGGGTTCAGATAAGAATAAGCACTTGGCGCCTTGTCGTAAACGTCGTCCGTATTGCGTACGTTCACAAGAACACTTGTCCGTCGTTCGCACCATCTTGACGCCGTCGAGGGTCCTACTTCAGGCACCAAATGAGAATAAAAAAGGTAACATTAACATCGTAGTATGACAAAGATGTCTACATTAAGTCTTTAACAACGCGTTAGAATCTCAAGAATGGAATGCTGGAACCGTAATAATTTAATATTTAGTGAATAAATATTATTTGACTTAATAATAATACACTACCCAGCTATCATTTAAAGTATTTCTAATAATTTTGTGCGCAGATTTGCCGAAATGTTACGTTTTTCAAATCAAAAGTTAAGAAAATTAACGGCAGGCTACTAACAGATATGATGATAGGGAGTTTAATAAATTGTTTAAGAAATTAAATATTAATTAAGTAACAAATCGCTTAAGTAATATTTGCCATTTTCTATTTCTAATCCGCAATAATAATTTTTGAAACTATATTACGTGTAAGAATTTATGGGATCTGCAAAGTCCAAGAGTTCAACGGTCTACTTACTCCGCAATATTGGCACAAACGATTTCGCATCGAGAGCGAGAAATAATTTCGTTCGCGGGTGCAATAATGCACTTTCGGCCACATGTGTTATAGCGGCAGCCTCGTCCAGCATTTCTTTCAATCTGGATGGCCCCGAGGTAATAAATATGCCCTGACCGGCTGATATAATGCTAGCGTGGGCTGGTACCGCTGGAATCGCGCGCGTCCTCTTCGCGCGCGGTTGCTTGATTTACATATGCCGCGATGCATCACGGGTCTATCGTTCTGCTTGCATTTTGCCGAACCGAAAATAGGTCCGGCACTCGTAACTCGATGCTGTCTCCCTCCTCTCCCTCTCCCTCTGTCTCTCGTTCTTTCGCTCCTCCGTTCTCTTTTCATCGCGCGCGTTCGCGCGCGTATTCCGTCTCGAGGAAGACCGATCCCGTTCGGCCCCAAATCCACCTCCGCTTTCTTATCCCTACCTATTAGGAGAGCTGGAGCGCGCTGTTCGATGCTCGTTCGTTTTCAGACACAGTCCGCTGCACCTTCGATGCGCTCTATTTCTGAAAGATCGTTACTCCCAGCGATCTCCTCGCGACCGGCGACGACGGTGCTCCAAATCGATGCCGCGTCGAAACCGTCGAAACGTGAAACGTCTCTCGTGAAACGATACGGAAACTTCGATAACGCGGGCGTTATCGTAACCCGTGCAGCGCGAGCTACGTTATCGATCGCAATAAAGTCTAGGTGCATCGCCATTCCGTCGGAATGCGTTCTAGATCGCGGAATATTTATATTCGTCCATGCGCTCGAGGATGCTGATTTCCGCGAACCAGTTCTTCGTCGTCTTCTTCTTCTTTTTCTTCTTCGTCGCGTAACTAATCGCGCGAGTCGTGCGACGACCTCATCCGAGAAGGACTTATTAGCGTTGTCCCTCCCAGTACTGATACTTGTCCTGATCCGCAAGAATGTATCCCGCGGCGTGGACGAGCTCCCGACGGAATATCGCGTGTCGTTCTGCCCTGAGCATTTAGCATTTTTATGGACTTGGCCAGGAAAATCTCGCATCTCGTATCCGAGATTATCGTTACGAGATGCGGAACCGATGCCTCCATCTTGCTTCTTTAATACGGCGGCAAAAAAGCGGTTTCAGCTCGCCGAGAAAATAATTTTCTCGTCACTTTTTACCTTTCTCGCACGACTTTTTCTTCTACGGCGGTTTTGTACCCGCAGGCGCTGTTAAATCACATTTAAAATAGATTCTGTATATATAGAGCCGTTTTGCAAAAAAAAACTTGTGAAAAGTCTCGCTATTGACAGGGTCAATCTAACGCCTGGTAATATGCTTCGACGCACATCGTGTGAAAGTGTAAAACTTGTAATGGAGAAACGGTGCAAAACATACATCCGGCGGGCCATTAATTTTACCGTATCGTTTATAAGGAACCATCGGCAAGAACCTGATGAAATCGGTCGAGCACTCGTCGTTTTACCGACTTTCTCGCGTCTACAAACTAGGTAGTTCGCAGGTAATCATCAGCAACATTGATACGTTAACATTAATATTCCGCGCGGTTTAATACGATCGATATCGATCGTAGGTACAAAGTGCGAGACGGGCTAATGCCTTTTCCCGCACATCGGCTAATTATTTGAATACTTGAAGAAAAAAAAATGACCGCTCTTCCGTTCATGCGCGATGCGGTCATCAATTTTGTCTCTCTCTCTCTGCCCTTACCTTCTGCGCCTGAAACGCACCTTCTGCGGTCGGCGCGTAGGTCGATCTGGACCGGTTTCAACTCGGAGCTATCGTTTCGTCAATGGAAAAACTCGATTTATGATAACGCCGCTCCACGAAAGGGGCACGAACGACGGATCCAGGGGCCCGAGGCCTCAGGCGGGGCCACCTTCGATCTCCTCGCGGCGTCGATCGAGGACTACCGTAATTATTAATTGCCGCCATCGGCTTAATTAACGATTCACGTCGCCGTTTCATCATACTTCTCATCTTGTATCTCGCTCTCGTCACTTTCTTGCTCGTCGAAAAACGTTTTTCGACGTGCGAGAAAGTTCTCCATTAAGCGAGAACATTCTTATTCTTCGGATGAGTCGCGCCCGATTGTGCGGAAGGGAGGGAGGAGGTAGGAGCGCATTCCTCGTAAGAAGCGGGCCTTCCTGTTCTCGGGGATTGCTTCATTAGACGGGTGCACCTGCCTGGAGCTGCATCTCCGGCGGCCTCGCTTCTTTCACGATCCTCGATGCGTCACCATTGAGAATCCGATCTACGCGCATGATCGGAGTGCCTAATCGGCGTAGCGCGACGATAGCCATGACTGTTAATTTTGTATTTTCTCTCTGGTACCCCCGTCACGGAAATTGACATCTCTTGCGGTGTAGCAACGCGTGAGATGTGAGAGATTTGGAACGGGTTCAAGATGAGCGTTGACAACAATATTCCACATACGGCCTGTCTAAATTACTTACTTTCGCAGGATCTGATTATTCTTATCCTGAGACTCCGCGTGAAGATGTGTCTGGCATTATTTTATCGATAAATAAAATGTCAACCACATTTTGTCGCTTGCAGTTTCGAAAAAAAACGCGCGGTCACGTTCCTTTAAACTCGAATCAAAGCGATTGCGAATTAATAAATATTTCTCGTTTGGTGGGGCCTGCCCCACCAGGATTAGAGCCGTACCTGGTCTATATGTAGATTACGCGAGGGGCCCTTCGGAATCGATATACATATGTATACCCCGGCGCGCGGGTAGAAGAGCGGCGCAACTCGGAACCGAGATCGGATAATAGCCCTATGCGATGCGGGAGCCGACGTAAGGCAGCCATCGACAAATGGCCGTGGCCATGCAATAAACAAGCCGCGCAATTAAGAGAGCAGGTTAATTAATGTGGACCAACTAGGAGGAGGAAGGCTCCACCACCGTGCCGCTCTCTTCAACTCTCCATCCTCTTCTTTTTTTTTTTTTTGTCCGTCTCCTTTCTCTGTCTCGACTCGTCCGCCTATTTCCTCCTGTCCCTTTCCTTCTCTCTTTCCGTCTTCCCCTTCGTCGATCGTCTCCTTCCTTCGTGCTCGACATGCAACCACCGTGCGCACGGTAGTTATCGAGGACGAAACCGTCCTTTTTTGCGATGCACGCGAAGGGCAGCGCGGGATTTCTTTCCGTCTCGTCTCGATGTGCGTACGAGAGGAGGAAGAGGAGAAGGAAGTGAGGAAGAGAAAAGAAGACGATGAAAAAAAGAAGCGAAAGGGACGAAAGGAACGGTCGGTCGGTCGGTCGGTCGGTTACTGGGCGCGCTCGTGAAATCTGGTGAAATCAATTCGCTGCGCGAGCGGCGACAGTCGTAAATTGTCGTCTTTGTATTCCTTCTGCTTCTTCGATATGCGCATGTGGCCGGAAAGAAACGGCGGCGAACGGCGGCCGAACGGGATTGGAAACCCGAGAGAGATGATGAATTCGTGTTTGCACCGGTGATTTATCGTTTCCACACATCGATGGAAGGAAGCCGCAGCGCTTTCGCGCTTATTTGATCGATTTTTCGAATATATAACTGAATTCATATATTTACTATGTATATATACGCGTATGCGCGTATGTATTTAGTATTAAAATGAAATATTTGACTTAGTCTAATTCTTTTCAGAATTTCACCGACAGTGCCATTAGGCTTGTTATCATATATATATATCAAAAGATTGGCAAAAGTGTAAATTGTTCTACTATTTTTTTTAAGTATTTGCGTAAAATTGAACATAATTTTCTAAACGATTTGAAGATGATTTAATTTTTAATTTTGCATTGATTTAGAAATAATATGTATAATAATGTTGAAAGGAACTAAATAGCATATTTAGGATATATTTTTTTACTACTTTTTACTACTATTATACAGCCGATACATTCTTAAAATGAAGGCTAATCAAAGAATTGATAGAATAGAATAGAATTTTCATATTTTTTTATCGCATGTACAAATAACATTTTGGACAAAATTCAAGATTTTAATTTTGCATAAAAAAACCTTGATTTTTTAACAAATATAACGAGGTTTTTCAAGATATTTAAAACACACTAATATAAATAAATTGTTATATTTTCTTTTGATCGAACTCACTTGCGGGCACGATCCGCAATTGCATATGTGCGATTTATCTGGAAGATGCAATTTGGAAGTGCTCGTGAATTACACACACGGCGTCCCATACACTTAGCGTATTTCGTAACGGACGCATTTACAAACGTAAAGTGGGAAATTGCGCGTGAAGCTCGCCGGCCATGCCACCTGCACGGTTAGGCATCATTTGCATTACACTCAGATATACACATGCGTGTCGATAATTATCGAACGTTTCCTACGGCCAGTCAGCCGTGTGCTCTGACATTTTGACATCGGCAACGGGAATTGTTGGAAAACCGGGGATTAACGCGTTTCGCCTCGACGGCAGTTACACCTGCCGGACCAGTTTGAACGATAGTGATGAAAGTTGAGGATAACAGCCGGCGCGTTTAATCCGCGAAAGTCCGCGACATTTCGTAAATTGTTTATTGTTCTGACTCATAAGTTGTGCGAAAATTGACATACATGTTTTACACGTGGAACGTTTGCCGCGACCACAAATGATATAATTATTTTTTTACGTTTGTTAACACAAAACGTACGGCTGTAATTGCAGTTTGCGCGCAGCGCTGAGCACAAAAGCGGTGGCGACTCGAGCTCTTAATGAGTTAAACCAGTTTAGGCTAGATCGGAGGCGGAAAACGTTTGCGTGATGCGATTCTTTTTTTTTTTTTTTTTTTTTTTTTCGGAGACTTCGGAGTATTCGCGAGTATCTTTTTGTCACTCGATAAAAATCGAGTTTGCATTTATGACGAGCGCCTCCGTGCCTCGGCGAGTGAGCCGATCTGGCGTTCGCGGAAGGAGTCACGAGAGCCAATGAGGAAATAGCGGCGAGCGTGTTGCAGAACGTACGATGCTCCTCAAGGCCGTGTTAGACCTTCACCTCTTGACACGCCAGCATATCCGTAGGCACGACCGTGTGCCGTGGAATACCACAGAACTTACGGTCCTACATACATTAGCTTCTCCAGCTTGCCCTTTGTATGCGCAAGACCGATCACAGATAATTTACCATGAATCGTCTTTCAACACTAAGTAACTATTATATAATTGTATAATAATATTTTATATCTCTCACGCAAAAGCTTATATCATTTTTATATGTGTGTATATAGGCTGTCTTATAAGGCAACAACGCAAATTCCTGAAATGGTTTTGAAAAAAATTCTAATTCGAATATATCGTAGCGGTGATAGTTTATAATATTATTTTATAATTTTGTTTATATATGTTTTAATTGTTTAAAAATTTTGTAATTTTTTGACATATAGGATATTGCTATATAATATATATTTATTATTATTGTAATATGTACATGTATACATATATACATACATACATATATATATATATATATATAAAATTATTTATTTTTTTGTATGTATGTATATGAAAGAGTGATAAAATAAATGAAAAAATTATGAGAGACCTCGCAACTAAACCTCGTTAACTAAACCTCGTTAACTTAATTAAGTTGCAGAATCAAATTGGCACCTGCGGTAGGTATTCATTAAAACATTAAAAATCTTAATTATGCAATTAATTACATTGACCACAAAAATTCATAGTGCGTTGCGAGCCTGCTTTTCGTACGGCTACAAAGTAGTCGTGGGTCGGCTTTTGAAACGACTAATTACCTAATTAATTCGTAATACGGTAGTCGGGTGACTGCGGGAATTCACGAGGAATTATCGTAATCTGCGTAATCCTTAACTTCTATCAATGCGATCTTTGTCGAAGCTTTGTCTGCCGCAAAGGTCGCTTTAACAATGTTACAGCATATCTTACACTTATAGTGAATAGAATCTTACACTTATGGTGCGGATAGAAACTCGCGCGTTTCGATCGGTTGTTTCAAACTGTGTTTCTGTGTTGCATCTGTATAGCATTTAAATTTGTCAATTTCCAAGTTAATTTGACTTGTACACAGGCGGACACGTGTGCAGGTACGACAAGAGAGGAAGTCAATGTGTGCAAAAACGTTGCCAAGAGCACTAATCGGGACCACCTACCACTTCGTGATTTCATAATCAACGCTCGCGGCATGAAGATTGTCGGCGTACGGTGTACGTGTGCCATTATCTTGGCCGTTCGAGTTTCAATTAGCGTAGAAGTGCCTCCGAGCGAATCTCGCAGCTCTCGAAGAGTCCGCATGGCCGATCACTGATTAACGTTCGGGCGGAATTGCTCGTCCGTCTAGCGAATAGGTCCATTACTGCTTTAATAACTTGTATTTTTCTCTAGCGTTTGCAATTGCAATTGTTACGATCACCAGATCTTACAAAATAACGAATATCGAATATTATTACAAAAAGTACAGTTTTGAAAAAAATGATATCTTATGATAGAAAATTGCTTAAGTTATTAAATTTTATTATTTTGTCAAAGAGATTCTTGTTACAGAGATTCTTGTTGTCGGAATGGTAAAGTAAGTTTGCTTTGAGTAGGAAGGCAGGAAACATTTTTTCTTTTCTGAATTTTTTTAGCTCAATTTTAATATAGATACATACACGATGTATTACGTATACATTAATATAATTATATGTGCGTGTTAAAATTGAGTTAAAAAAATTCAGGAAACAATAAAATAATTTGTTTCCTACTCAAAGCAAATTATTTTATTCCGATCTGAAAGGAATTTCTTTCATATATATATATATATATATATATATAATAAATATTATATAAAATTTTCCTATAAATATTTCACAGTTTCTGCTCCTATGCGATACAAAAGCGAATCGAACAAAATACAGGTATAGATCTACTGTGCGCGGAAAGAATTCTTTTGACATATCCCGTGACATTTTTAACGATTGAATCATTGATGTACGACGGTCGTGGCAGTACATTCTCTCTTTTTATTGTCAGTCCTTCCTTACCGAGAAGAGTCGCGGTTTTACGGTTCGCCAATCTCGCGGTGTCGAATATAAAAAAATCACGCCGTTACGTAAACGGCCGAGCGAGAATTTACGGTGCCACGAAAAGAGCCTTCCCGGTGCAAGACGATGCATTCACGACGTCGTTAGCCTATGGAGGCTCAACTGCTTCGCAGCATGCGGTTAAGAATAAACGCGGTTATCGACTTTTACGCACTCTAAATGTAATATAATAAGAAATTAGATAAATGAGTATATGGTACATACCATATCGGTCATACCATTCCGTTCAACAGAGAATACGTAATTCAGACATAATATAACATATTAAATAAATTTTGTACTTAAGCATTACATTAGTGAGTATTTATTATAAATAATTTTTATAAATAATTATTATAAATAATTATTACAAATAATTTTATGTCAGCTGTGAGGCAAAAATTTTAAATCATAGAATTACTATGTAGAGTAAGAGAGATAAGAGCGCGCCTTAATATCGTAAATTTGCGTTACATTTAGTTTACTACATTACAAATAGTAGATTAAGTGATAAATGATATTCGCACGCCGATTATGAACGATCGATTTTCTCATTTGTGCAGAATCAGCTTAATGCCCGCGTACACGCGTTGCACGTGTACACGCGTGACTAAACCGGAATCTCAGGAATCGATTCTTGATCGGTTCATTTGCAAGCGACATTTGCATCGCGCGATCGATTATGTAGAAAAACAAAGCCATCTATTTTCTGTTACAATACACAATTTTTCTAATAAAACAAGTACATCTCTTTCATCTCTTTTATATTCATATAATGCGTATATAATTATTATATTATTTTTTTATATTTGATAATTGTTTCACCCTTTCAAAGATTAATAATTAAGATAAAATAATTTTTTTAACGTGAAATAATTCGACATTAGACATTTATGCTACACGAGCTTACGTCAGCTTCACAAAACGTAGTTATTAGAAACTATCCTGAAAATTGGAGAAACTCGTATTAATTGCTCAAATGTCAATGAGTAGAAGTCACGGCGTAAGACACGGCGAAGAAAGACCTCGCGATGTCTAATACAAGTTGAATGTTTTGATTTGCGGAAAGAGAGCAAACATGCGATCGTCGGCGCACGGCGTATCTTTCTCTCGCGAGGAGAGAAAGGGACGGCATTCGATTTGCGCAAACCCATCGGCGGCCATGACCCCGATTCGGCAGGTGTACTTCCTCCCGAGATCGTTCCGGCGATAACTGTCGATCGTCGATCATTTTGCGGTCGTGTCGGCCGTTACGTGCGCCGCGTTAATATCCGCGGCGAGACATTGGTAGAAAGTTGCAGTGAAAGCGATGCAAAATTTGATACGGCAGTCGCAGCTTGCCGAAGCGCGCATTTTTCTCGCCGCGGATTAATTTCGCGGACGTGACCGGTCGCGGGAGGAGCGCAGATCAGGCCGGAAGTTTCCATTCCACTTGCGAACCGGCTGCCAGTTCGCGAGTTCGCGTTTTGGGTTCGCTTTGCTTCCGAGCAGCAACGAATACCGATACCGATCGACCGATATCTCACATCGCGCTCGAATTTCTTGCTGACCCTCGGCGACATCCCGCGAGCGCGTTGCTCTTAAATCGAAGAATTTATCACATTTATCCGCTAATTAAACAGACTTTCCCGGGGAATTTCAGTGAGAGGTTCCGAGCCGCGTACACACGCATCAGTCACTGCTGCCTGTAAGTTTCTCGAGGTTAGCTCTCAAACGATCCGAAGACGATTTGATCGATGTTGTCCTTCCTCCTCGGTAGCGGCGCGTTCTCACCCCTTCCCTACGGGACGTCCGGCGAGTCCTTCCTTAATGCGTCCTTGATGAGAGGCAACCTCGTGAGAGCCTGCCAGGCCACCCTTACCTCGATTACCTGCCTTATCGATGCCAGCGATTATTTCGCTCGTCACGTTCGTCATCGTCTCTGCGGGTCACCCGGCTGGAAGCTTTTTACCTGCCAGTGCCGCAAAGGCGCGCGCTTCAACGAACCCGAGAACGATAATTTCTCGGAAGAGCGTGCACTACCGTCTTCGGGTATTACCAGTCTCTCCCAGGCTTGTTTTAATCTTCTGGTGAAAGACGATATTTCCTGAGTCGCGTAGTCCAAAGCGTCACTATGCGGCGGCGACAAGTAAATTTTCGATGGGACTAAAGAGGGCTCAAACGATTAAGCTTTGTTTAATCTCGCAGAAATTCGAGACGACAGATCGATCAAATCGAAAATTCGAGTCATATATTATTTCTCTTTTTACATCAATATATCAATATTTTGTATATCAGCGCATTGGAGTGTATTAATAATAACATGATCGTACTCTTGATTCGCGTAAAATAAGAATCACGTTTGAAAAAGCAATTATTTCTCGAAATAGCATCCTTTCAAAATTTCTTAAGGAGGGATTTCTAAAGGAGGAGGATTCTCTTCGCGCATCCATTTTGTACATCGTAAATAATCTCATAAATCTAGAGTGCTATTGACTGCTTTTACAATGCTATTGACTTTAACCCGTATGGAATCTTTTTGAATGTAAAAAACACATTTAAGAACGTGGCTTTTACAACCCTTTTTTACGTCGAGCTGTTCGCGCGGTGAGCCCAGGTGAGCTCGCCGGTTCAACACGCCGGTTGGCAAAAATCGCAAAACGACCGGCTCGTAACTCCGGACTTGCGGCGCATCCGTTCTAACTGGATGCTGGATAAGAGAGCAAACGGCGAGCAAAGCGAGCAGCGACGATGCGCGCCGCTCGACGGAAAGAGATGGTAGGCGGTATGCACACGTCGGAAAGGCCGCCTCCTCACCGCCGGTGCTCTAAAAGGCTAGCCGACGAGCCGATATAGTATAGTAGATATAGCGAGTCCGCGACGGAGGCCCACCACGACATTAGAGCCACATTAACGCGCGCACTCGTCGACCAGCTGGTACCCTATCGGGTCAGCTAATTACATGCTGATTCCGAGAGATCACTCGCACAATGCTCGTGTCGACATGCGGTTCCCCCTCGTCGTTACGTCGCAGCGTTTCCGACAGCGTCAAATAGCGATAAATCTCTGCGAATATATCGCAATTTCTAGTATTATCTAATACATATAATCCCCTCGCACGCATTTTTAATCGTGTTTGATCATTATGACTTTTGCAGAAATCTATCGATCAATCAATCTCAACGTTTATATCGTTTTATACATCTCGAATGTAATGTTCTCGAATTGCTGTTTCCTTGAATTCGAGTGTCACTGAAGTGTCAGTGTCGAGTGTTCTACTGAAAAAGTTATACTTATATTTTAATATAAATTAAGAGTGATTGTTCCAAGTCGTTCCATTTCGATTAACTCGCTTGCGAATAGTTAATACGTTACGTGAGAAATTTATTACTTTGATAATAACAATCATTATATTAATAATAATTTTTAAAACGTCCAACCGCTACGATGTTAGACGATCATTTAAACCTGTGTTATTTATATAATACGGTGATCAAACGAGACGACGCGTCTTGATGTTTATTCACTTCTTAGAGAATAAATATTGATAGATTGATAGATCGAATTTAGAATCGTGGATTCGCGCAGATTGAATGCGCGTCGAAATGAAGGAGATATTGAATTGATCCTGGCACCAGGTCGCGGTGAGTTTTCGCGGAAAGGAAAGGTTTCATCGGTAACACGCTGCCAAGGAGCGCGCACCCGCACGAGTGCTCGAGCCGCTAATCGTTGCTCGCTACTCGCGGCAAACAGCACCAACGCGATTTACGGCCGGATTGTGTGTTGTGCGCGATCGATCGCTCGGCGGATCCGAAACAGGCGCTTTTGTCTTCGCGGTGCGACCGATCGGATCGCGGGGGCGCGCGGGTGATACAGTTTATGCGATAGCGGAGGCAGTTCGTTGCGCCCGTGCGTATGGGATTAATTAGACGTTACGAAATTGCAGCGTGTGTAGCATCGGGTGGTCGTGATGGATGCCATCCACCGACTCGTGTTTATTTCTCACGTGAAAATCGTCGGCACGCGAGGCCGATTTTATTGCGTAGCTTGTTTGTGATTCTATCGTTCTATATCGAACTATCGTTGCGCTAGCGATTCTTTAAAATTGCTTTTTATTTTACATTTCGGCTTCGATGCGCTCATTCTTTCTTAGAATATTTTTCTTTAATAAGATTATTATCGTGTTTTCGTATTTGCAGGACATATTGAAAATATTTATATGTAAGATACGCGTGATTAATTTGAGTTGACATATGGATTGGAGTTCGACGAATATAATTGCGATAAATATTTTTTAAAATCTTTTTTCTTTTTGCATTTCAGTTTCCGCTTGATTTATTTCTCGGAATATTTTTCTGAATAATAAGATTATTGTTTTTGATTCGCAGGACATATCGAAGACATTTATGCAAGAATTTTGTGGTAAAATACGCGTGATTAATTTGAGATGACATGTGGATTGGAGTTCGATATCAGTCACAAAGAGCCTTTAGGAAATTTTAATATATTAAATTTTAATATATTAAATTCTATTTTCATTCAAATTTGTTTGAAATAATATAGAGAAAATTTTTAAATTCGATGTACATTTTACGATCAAAAATTTGGAAATCTCATCTCAATTACACACGTTTAATCTATTGTTAATTCTCTGTGATTCGCAGTGAAAATTTATTTCGAGATTTGTCTGTTCACTGAAACATGCTGATCTTAACATAGCTCAGTTGTTACCAGCGGGAACTCTGTTGGGTACCTATTCGAAGGCGTATTCATTCAAAACCTCGCACAGTTCCCACTGCGTCTGAGGAATCTAAATGAGATGCTCTTCAGGAGTCCTCCAGGAACAAAGAATGATCGTTTGTTACAGCAAGTTTAATTAATTAAAACCTGAGTTTTGTAATATCGTATTCGCTGTTCATGCCGCTAAGAAGAACGGACAATTTCACGTCATTTACATGGCTACTGAATATCAAATTCAATGAATAATTTTTTTCAGCATCACTGAAATTGTACCTTCAGAGCGTTTACGGGACTTTTTAGCAGCGCATATTATTTGTCATTTCTTGAATAACATAACAGTAATCATAATTGTTTAATAATGGTGAAATTATTTTAAAACGGATAATTGTTATTGTTATGTTATATTTTTTTTTCTCTTCTTTCAAATTTTCATGTAGAAAACGCAGCAATTCAGTAAAACTTTATACAAGAAAGTTTAATTTATTATTACTTCTGGTAGATATATTAGGTATACAAATATATATTATGAAATGTATATTTTTCTCTCCTTTCATTCTTGTTGAGATATCCCGTTGAGAATTTCAAAGTATTGTATCGCATCTTTCCACGATCGATTTTAACGTTGTTAGTCCGTGCGCGCTTTTATCGAACGATGTCTCCGGAGGACGAGCGATAATCTTGAAAAATCTTTTGTTCATCGAGTACGACGGTTCGTACTCTTCTGGCAAATGTGCTACGTGTCTGTCTTGGACTTCACGCGAAAACTGTCGGCCGTTGTAGTCGGCGACGTTGCAAGCCGCTGATGACACTCTATGGCACTTGAGAGCGGGCCGCTGTGGTGCTTAGTTTTCTCGAAGAGGGTCGACCCTTGTCGCCACTGCCGATCGTCGTCCACGACAGCGACGACGACGACGACGATGACGACGACGACGACGATGATTACGACGTTCTCTCTTCGGCAATTACAGGCTCGAGTGGCACCGTAAGAGACAGGTGGTAAGCTGCTCGGGTCGTCCGCGCCATCTTTGACTTCCTCTTCCACCTTCTTTTTCGTTGTATCTCCCGTAAATTTATGACGGGATATATATTGCAGTATTTATCTCCCTTAAGAGATAACCACTCGGCTCCTGATGGCCCGTTTTAAGTCATCGTTCTTCTTAATTAATTATTCTCTAGCTACTAGTGTTGTATTGAGAAAATTTACCGCTCCGCGATCAATCCGGCATCTGCTTGCGCATGCAAATATTCTATCGCGTAGCGCTGCACACTACTTTCTAGCTTTCTTAATTTTTCTTACGTTCAAAGCGGCTGAAATTATTTGAGAGTAATCTCTCGAGTATATTTTAGTCGTAAATAAATAATTTTTATCGTCATTTTATGCGTCGCTGCCATTAAATGCGTATGGTAGAAAATTACTACAAATATCTTCTAGTATCTATAGTGAACCCACCTCCACTATCGTGTCGACTATATGTAAACTGACACAATCGGTGCGGAAGTCACCGAGTCGATAAACGATCAATGAACTCCGCAGACTCCGGAGACTTAACACTATATTAAATCATGATATTATCATCAGCTGCCCTGTAGTACGATCAATAAAACGGAGTCATGGGAAATGTATCATGGTGCGGAGAGAGAGAGACATGTCCAACGGCGACACGTTATCGAAACGATAAACGTGCACGACCGGCCAGGGCCGCCTGGTGGGATCGTGAACGCTGAGGAAACACGATGCCAGATCTTCAAGGGCTGCGGATAATCGACTTAACGACGAGGCTTAACGACTTCGCGGTAACGGTTTCGCCGGGCCTCCTCCTCTCGCTGTCGCCGGGCATTACGTTCCGCGGGAATTCTAAACTTGGGTCCCGTCGTCCGGTTGAGCGATCGGGACTGGGGTTCTATAATGCACGGGCGACATCGCCATACGTGTCATGGGGGAATCGATCCGATCCGGTTGTAAGCCGACCTAACCATAAGTTCGCCGTGGATCGAGCGTTGTGCGGGTCGAGTCCGAGGCGTGATCTCTGCATGCGGGAAAGTCGAATGAAACGTGGGGGTCTTGATCCGCGACGCTTAAAGGCTTGATCCTCCTTGACACTTTGCTCCGAGGAGACACGATCACGTCGATTCTACGAGGTTCCAAGTTCGTTGGATTCGAAGAATAAAGTTTAGAATATTGATAATCGGAATATTGAAATCTCAATAGAATCGAAATGATCGTGTCTCCTCGGAGCAAAGTGTCCAAGGAGGATCAAGCCTTTTAAGCGTCGCGGATCAAGACCGCGGAGGATCAAGATCAAGAATTTTTTAACAATTTCCTGACGCCTTTGATATAAATTAATTTATGAAGTTGGTTACTTCTTGAAAGACATTTTGCGTGGTACTTACAAGAGATGATGATCGTATATCGCTGGAGATATATGTAACATATGGCATCAAAAGTTATTTTACAAAATGAATAAAAAAATGAACGTAGGAAAAAGTGCGAAATAGAATGTTCGTTGCATTATTCCCTCTTTTCTATTCATTCGTTCTATTCAGGCTCGCGAAGCGCGCATGTGCTGACCGCTCGTTCAACGCCTTCGATACGGCGCTTGCTGGACCGGCTGGCATGATATGCGAGAATTCTTCAGGAAGCCAGGAAAGATGGCGATCGCGGTGCTCTGACGAAGCTGCTGACTCGTCCCGAGTGAAACAGGATTCGCTGTCGCGTCCTTAACTGCTCGCGTGGAAGCGAGCATGATTCGCGTATTCCCGTTTCGTTGCTCTTACGAAATCGGCCGATTTAATTACAACGCTTATCACGCTGTCTGGTGTACCGGACGTAAGGTTTTAATGGGCACCTGCGAGAGATATCCGGGTTCAACGGCGGGCGGCGGGCAATACCTTTTTTCTTTTTCTCCATATACGCGCGCAGCGCAAATAATTAAGGTTTTGCCAATCGTGATTATCGGCTGTCGATACGAGAAACGCCAGAAAGAATCGCGCGAAATTGTTGGGAAGAAAGTCATTGGACATATATCGCTTTGCCTCGCGATTATATCGTGATCGTTATATCTGTTTCTCAGTTTGTTATTTATATTTTTGCAATTTATTGCGACATCACTTACAGGTGATACCTGCGTGTATCGTAACATGTATCATCGGCATAGCCTTATCTAATTTGTAGGCATTTTTTTGTTTTGGTACCGTTGGCGAGCTGCTCGATTCGTGAGCGGACAGGTCTGAATATTCTTGTCCCGTTTGGAAAACAAAGAGGTGCGAACACTCTTTTTCTAAAAACCGATGATTGGTACCCCGGGGTCGTATGATCGTGCCTCATTGGGTGTCGTTTCGCGCCCCCCCCCCCCCCCCCCCCGGGAAGAAGCGTGGCTCCGAACGCGGATTCTCAGTCTCGCCCGCGTCTCGCCCGAGTTTCGTCCCGAAAGGTTCGAGGTCAAAAGTGATATTATCGTTTCGGCTATCCGACAATCATTTAAGTAGTAAAAAGTCCACAAATTTGTGTATATATTTTTCGAGCGATGAGACATTAGTTTAATGTGATCGATGAGCACTGTTTTCAAACGGGATCGTACCGGTTTCGTAACGGTTTGCTTAATTTTGCGTGGCGCGCCTGACAATGAAGTTTGTGTTAAATTCGCGATTACTATTGGCAGCATATTTTAAGCTGCGATAAGATAATCGACGAACGATTTGCTACGTACGTAGGACGCTTTTCACTGTGCAAAGTTACGTGAGTGAAGTAAATATGTAATTTTTATTTTTTCAACAAAAATTAAAAAAATGGTAAGTTTACGCACATCTCGTTATTTCTAATATAGTTAATAATAATGTAATAAATATATTATTATTATAGTTATAGTAAATTGTTTTATTATTTTTATAAAAGATTTTATATCTAAAAACTCATCAACTTGTAATATTATAAAAAAGGATCTTATCAAGATAAAAAAGAATTTATTAGAAATTATTTAAAGTTATTCAATTATTTAATTATGATTATTAAAAATTATAATTATATGTATACTGTATTAATACACACATACCACACACACACGCGCGCGCACGCGCTCGCATTTGTATGTATATAGTATACGTGTGTGTGTGTGTGTGTGTGTGTGTGTGGGCGCGCGCGCGCCTGCGTGTGTGTGTGTGTGTGTACATATATATGTAATAGTATAGTCACAAGCATTTCATCATCGTGCTTTTTCGCGGGAGATTTCTATATGTGAAGTTGATGATAAGTCACTATCTAAGTCTCTTGATTTTGTTGAATACTTTTATTAGATAATTATAATGCGAGCACTCTTACTGTTATTGATAGCGCAAATCATTTATTCATTATTATTCTCCGT
The DNA here is from genome assembly GCF_055798465.1 of Pogonomyrmex barbatus. NCBI lineage: Eukaryota > Metazoa > Arthropoda > Insecta > Hymenoptera > Formicidae > Pogonomyrmex > Pogonomyrmex barbatus. The sequence goes on from NW_028297116.1 coordinate 14,585,826, forward strand.
TGTACTAATTATCGAAAGTAAGACAGTTATACTACACATACGTTGTAATTAGCGATTCATGTAACTACGTGTAGCTCTATAATAATGTAATTACATATAATTTTATATGATCGCGTGTAGAGAGCCGTTCACTAATATGGTTATTTATTTAATTCTTCATTTACTTGTCAGCGGCTTCAATACATTTTAATTAATCATCAATATATTATTACGATCTATGTCTCAATTTGTTAGGACCAAATTATTTATCACTCTGTTGTCATGATCCGTCGCAATCTGAAACATTTAAACACACACACACACACACACACACACACACACACACACACACACACACACACACACACACAATATATATATAGATATAAAAAGATAAAAAATAGTATATAGAATTTCTATACATTATTCTAAAAGATCTTTTTTTGATAAATCATTGTCACATTGAAGAAAGTTTTTTAATAAGTTTAAGAATAAGCAATGGATTATGTTTTAGAAATTAGTTCCAATAACTTCAGTCTTCATTTGCGCCAATCTTTGTGCCAATTTTTTTTTGCGCGAACGAGATCGATGAGACGGAACATTATGGTTTTCTTTCTTACTCATTTTTATTCACATATTATTCCGTACTTTTTAAAAATCTCATGGAAATTTATCATTGAGCTAGTTCAAATTTATATTGACATTCATGCTTTCAATATAGATGCATTTGTGTACATGTACGTACACAATAATAATATAAGAGTAAGGAACTATTTTGCTTTATAAAAATATCTACATAAACGAAAATCTTTGTATTCCAAGCATATTCCAATTTAGGTATAATATATGCCGGACAGGTTCGAACGCTCCAAATCTTATCTCGAAGCTGGAACGCTTCAACTGCCGTAACTCCGTACATTTTCAAGAAATTGCATTCAGGGAATTACATTCAAACTTCCAAGAAATATTCTTGAATATTCTTGAGTTATTTGTTGAAAAAAATTAAAAAAAGAAATCGATTTCTTTTACTCTACAAATCGGGCGACTCCTTTTAACTAAATTCTCTTTTTTTTTTTTATTTACAGGTATTGTGACAACCTGGCGGACGGCTCGGAGAGAGACTCCCCTTGGAGTTGTGGGGGTGGCGGTGGTGGTGGCCGGAGACCCCTCACCTCCATTATCGAACACCTACGCACCTCCAAGAGCAGACTTCACAATGGTGAGTTGCACGTTGAGCATGTTTATCACTGCTTTTCACAGCGCATGTTATTTCGTTTTATAATATATTCTGCCTAATATATTTTAGAATTTGTTACCTATATTAACAGAGATATTACGAGTGGCCACAATACTTACGTACATAATGCCACTTTTTCCTCTGTAAAGAAAAATCTTTTAGAATTATCTTTAGAATTAATTAAATTATTTTAATATTATGGAAGATATAATATACATATGGAACATAGTATATTTAGAATTATCTTTAGAATTAATTAAATTATTTTAATATTATGGAAGATATAATATACATATGGAACATAGCATATTTCTATTGTACGAATTAGATCTCGGAATAAAAAGTAAATATGAATTTCGACTGGTAAAGAACCGTGATTACTATGAGTTTTATTTCCTCGTTGTTGATATGCAATCATTGTAAGTGACTATTCTTTGATTAAAAATTAATATGTATTTCTTACTTTTGATAATATTAATTGTAATGATGACAATAATGGTTTCTTGAACAATCGGTTATTCCAAAAATGTAAAGGTTTTATGAAGCAAGTCATCTATTCAAATATATCTATTTTAAATGATTTCATTCTTGTTCTGTACATGTATATTTCCTTTTTGAAAACGTTGAAAACGAATCCATGAAGCAACCTGTACGGACGAATCGTCACAAGAATTCCGATGCATTTAATAAACGCATACGAGAGGAACGAGCGATGGCGCGTTCGGATACGAACGCTATTAGGAGTAATGAGCACGCCTATGCTATAAACACGGCGATAATGATCGGCCGCGCGCTTTTGTAACGACAATAAATAATCAGGCGAAATATCGGCCAACAAAACGTACACGAGCGTCCGTTTCTTTGATGGCGACGCTTCGCTTGGGAGCGAGCGTGGACGACGGAGAACCGATGGAGAACCGACTCCGGCGACTCTCGGTGATGTCTTTATCCCGGGTAATTAGAGGCACGGATGCGCATAAGCGGGATCGTATACCGGCCGCTTATGTGTGCGCGTCCGATTCCGTCGAGTGAAACGAGTGTCTCCTCCAGAGAGAACGGCGGGGACGGCGCGGCGGCGGCAGCCTTGTACACATCGCGACGTTCGTCGGTGCTCCTGGGCTGGAAAGCACGCGATCGGAATCGTAGACGAGGAAAGGGAGTCAGGTCAGGGGACGCGAAGGGAGCGGGTTTTCTTCTGGGACGTTACGGTAGCATTACATCGGTGGCCAGACACAGGAACCGGGGATCGCGTACGATGGCGAGTCGAGAGTTTATTACGACCTTGGAAGGAGGATTTCAAGCAGGGGAGATAAAATACAATTATAGGTGGACGTACCGGCGCACCGGTGGTAATGACGGTAATAATAGTATCGCCGGCGATAGTTACGTTAAAAGTAATAACGATAATACCGTCGCCGCTAATAATCGAGGTGGACGGCAGCGACGTTCGCCCGCGAAATGTCAACTCGCTGGGAACGAAAGGAAAATATGGGTGATATCTTTAGCAGATAATACCGCATCACGTTGTTTATGCGAAAAAGCAGGTCGATAGCGCCCACTTTCAGAAATTCAGAAAGAGAAGAGGTAAAATGCATATCGTTGCAAAGTATACACGTGAGATAGGATGCTATATGGGAACCTTTACGAAAGAAATAGCGGGAGGGTTACGAGCTTTACGTCAATCGTAAGTGGGAGAAATAAAATGCAAGTGACGATAGTGCTATTACTAATTATAAATATGGAAGCGGTAGTCGTAAAATGTCATGGTCGGAAGCGAAAGGAAAATGTGGGCGATATCTTAGTAAATATCTTTATTTTTATGGATTAGTAAATGTATTGTGTTGTTAAATAGTTGAAATAAATATACACTACTCTCGTTTAGAAATTGACGAGAGATATAAATATGGTACATATACGCATTAAGTAACAAAGGAAAGATGTAAACATAAATCATAGTTGTACGACAGAAAATAACATCGAGGTAGAAGAAAAGAGAAAAGAGGGAAGGAGACGCGGCGGGCGGAGTAAGATCTCGACGTCAATTGCAATTATGGGGTAGATTTTCGACGCGTGTCTCATTAGCCTACACTCTCATTATTATATTATCAACGTTTCCGTATTTATAACGGACCTTGAATATATCTATGAGGGTGATCCCCGTGGCCGTGCGGGTACGAAAGTCGCGGCTTTCTCTCGGCTCGCAACAATAATTCCCGTATTCCCCTACATAATTGTGCCCGCAGAGGAGATTTATAGAGTTGGTCCAGTCTTTCGACCCTATCTAACGATCTGCCCATTGAGCAGGCTAGAAGTACACCGGAGATGCGCCACGCTACCTCGGCAATGGGATTCATTCAAGAGTACCGAGACCTCCTCTCATTGCTGCGATAATTCCGCGCACGATCGTCGGCTTTTCGACTCGCTACGGCTCAAAGAGCGAGGGCATCGCGACCCGAGATCACGATCTCTGTGAGGAGAGAATATTAGGTTTATTAAAGTCCGAGGCGAATCGACAGGAGTGCCAGATGTAAACAGTTGAAAGATTAAGTGTAACTAGATGATCTAACTTTCCTACTCCTACTTTCTTTTTTAAATTTTATCTTTACGTATTACGAAAATTATCTACAGAATGTTTCCTGTAATTCAATCATTTAGAATATTTTTGTTGTTTTTAAAGATATAGAAAAAATAGAGAAAAGTTGTTTGTTTCGAAAAGGATATTATGATAATATATTATGATAAGCAGCATTTTTTTTTAGTGTCTATTATTTTACGAAATTCCGAAATTATCAATATTTTTTTTAGATGGGATAGTATATTTTTATTCATGTAATAATGTAGTTTATAAAAAAATTAATTCAACTATAAGATATAAGATATCGATCTTAAGGTAATTTTAAACATACAAAAACCCCATTTAAATATAACTTTTTATATTAAACATATAACGTTCGGTTTTTTTATATCTTCAGTCAACATCTTAAATAAATTTGTTGAATTTGATTTTTTGGGGCTGGAGTTACAAGAAAATACTTTGTATATTATTTCCGAGTTCTTGAAGAGGAAAGAGAAACTTGGAAGATTGGTATACTTGCTTTTAGAGTGCACATGAACTTTATATCGTGACCTATATTCTCTTTTTTCAAGGACATAACTGAATCGAACCGACAATTAGATTTTACGACCGAGCCTTCTGTTGCAAGATAGAAACGGGAGCAGCTCAAGGATAAACGCGAAGAAAACTGTCTCGCGGCCGCGCAGGAATCTTTTTGTTCTCGTCAATGGGATACCGGGAATTCGCGGTTGGATTGGGTCGATTAGCTATTCCAGGATAATCGCTAAGCCACGCATCAACGGCGATGTGTCATTAAAGTCGCTCTCGTTCCACACCATGACATCACGCTGCTCTACTCGCCTTTGGGCGAGTTATTTTGTTAGCCTTCTCTCTTTTCTCACCGTTATCCGACATTCCATTGTGCCTAATAAGGAGCGAATAGTGATCTGTTGAAAATAGCAATAGGCATTACTGGTGACTGGCGACTCGATCCGATAGATCGACGTTCACGTTTTGCTTTATAGTTTTCCCTCGCGTTGTTTTCCCTCTGCCTTATTCGCCCAACAATGCTTCAATGTTTAACATCGTTTCCGTAAATCATTTGTGAATGACGGACGCTGTCGTAAAAAATTTTTCTTTTTCTCGTCAGAGTAGATCTACGTGCTGCCTCCTGAGCAACGTAAATCACTCGTCTCCAGTAGGTCTGCTAATTTACATATTAATCTTCGTGCTGGCGAAATTAATATGTAAATCACTATTGGTTCAATGAGTCGCTAATGTGCGGAGGCGAGAGAGAGAAAGAGATAGAGAGAGAAGGAAAGAGAAGGCCACATTGATCTAAGCCGTGTCATGAATTATCTTTATCATGCTTGTCTATGATAATATCCCATGATACACCGCTTGTAATACGCAATCTTGATAAATTCGCGCGAGTCGCATTGATTTTTTGACGACAACTCTCTTTCGCTCTAAGATATCATTGTCTCGTATTACGATAACTGCCGGTCGCTGCTTGACAACGCGAGCGTAACGCCGCGCATAAATCTGTTTGCGTGCATTCTTACGCGCAGCAAGGCGCGCTCGGAGAGCAACGATGGCTGGATGGAATTCTAGTTAAGTATAGCCGAGACGACGCGAGAGACTCCCCGTTGTCCTTTCATCTGAAATCGATATTTTTCGATCGAGAAACTCGGACGATTTCCGCGAGATTCCCCTCCCCCCCCCCCCTCCCTCCCGCGATTTCCGATAATCTCTGGCTGCTCGGCATCCTGGAAGCGCCGATTCGACACAGCGGCAAGCAACGGGTGCAACGCGCTACGCTATGCGATCCGCGGGTTGCGCAGGAGCATACACAATTTATAATGCAATTAGAGCCTCGGTAGATGGTAGCGCTCGGATTTATGGCAGGTAGAGAATCCGCTGTGGAGAGAGGGTAGAGGGTGACTGGACCGAAGGAAGAAAAAGAGGAGGCAGAGATGATGGAGAAGGCAAAACAGAAAGCGAGAGAGAGAAAGAGAGACAGAGAGAGAGAGAGAGAGAGAGAGAGAGAGAGAGAGAGAGGGGGGGAAGAGCATAGTGAACCGTCGGGTCCCGATACGGGGGCTATATTCCCGTGGAATGAGTTATATGCCTCCCGCGGTAGCCTATACATTATTTATCGCTCGGCTTTTCATTATTTCTTCGTCGTACACTTACGTAGCCGAGTCAGCGCTCGAAACGTGCTCCTCGGTCTCGGCAATGGCGCTCGTCCGCTCGTTTGTGCTCATTTATTCTGGCAATAATCCGTTGGCATCCGATTTTTAAAACAATGGAAAAATCCAAAAAAAGAAAATATACCTATCTCTCTAAAAAAGATTCAAGATTGTTAAAAGTATTTTAAAGCTTTTTCGACATATTTGTGCTTTTCCTGGTTTTTGGATCTCACGCATACAGGACGTGGCGTATTGTTTCAAACGCGTTTGACAAATTTAGATATTATCGTAGAATATGTTGATAAATTTTACGAATATTTTTTTTCTCTTCGAAGATTCTTACGGGTCTCTCCTTCTCCTTCCGCTTCTGCTTCTTCTTCACGCGGAACGTGGCGCGGATTTTTTCGCGTTTCTCGCCATAGTCTAAGGATGCCTCTATTATTAAGAGCTATAACTTATGTCGACGTTACGATGCTAATGAGGATTCCCCGCACGAGCAGCCACGGTTATTTACAACCGCGTATTTTTCCCATTACCGTTGAACACGGTAGCGCTTAACGCGCGAAGTTACGCGCATTTTAGAGGATCCGCGTCTCCACCTATCTTGCTGCTTTTATCCGTGTTCGTCTTCATTGATTTCGCGCTGCGAACGTACTTCGATAAATGTCTCGTAAATTTCACCTACCCGATCATTTTCCCGTGGACGTGTCTTTATACATCGATACATTAAACTGACGCATACGCCTTTTTATATTTCTTCGTGTGTATCTTTAGGTGTGTAAAATTTATTTCAAGTTTACTTCAAATTAAAATGTAAAATAAATTTTCTTTATTTATTTAACATTATTTATTTAGAAGGAAGCTGCTTTATCGAAAACATCTGTGAATTAAACATCTGTTTATGACTGAAGTTAAATGATCGGTCTCTACAATATCCGTCTTTCCACATGACTCCGCCGATGTGACATTAAAACATACGTTTTACGTCACTGTTAATCGACACGTGTCCTAATTACTAACGACGTAGGTGCGAAAAATAGCAGCGGCGCGATTGCTGGAGCAGAAACAAACACGTGAAATCGTCGACGGAGCGTAACCTGGCGAGTATTGTCGTGACATTAAAATCAATCCGCGGAGCGGAGATTAATCGCAAAGCGTGCGGGTATAAATCACTTTCGATGAGGCTTACCTTCCGCGTTCGAGGAGAGACAGGGAGTCGTTCAATACACCTCTCTCGCGTGTGCGAGTGCGCGAAAGAGGGCAGCTTCCCGCTCGCTCGTTCACGAAATCGAGAGCGCGGCTCGTTTCACGGTGGCTTTTACGGGCGATCGAAAAATCGATAGCCGCTTTCCGACGGTGAAGGTACCGTGACGTATTCCGGATAGACGAGCGTGCCAGAGATAGGAGGGCGATGGGGTAGGTAGGTAGGTAGGTAGATAGGTAGGTAGCACACGGATGAGCTCTGACCCTGCCTGTGTACTACTAGGATATCCATAGAAGGTCCGCAATGAGGATAATCATTTCTCGGAAGAAAGCTGCGAGCTCCATTCTTCGTGAGCGAACCGAGTATGTTTAGCGATTAGGAAAGATGATTGACTTTACCCGTTGCCCTTTTCGAGATTTATGGCGTAAAGAAATAAATGTTACTCGGGAATCGTGTTGCATCCACCTTTCCGACGTGCGAACGTCTGGAATTCTTCCAGACGTTTAATTTGCAATAAACTTTTTCGACGTTTCTTCCCGCGAGTTACGATCGCATGCCATTTTTCCGTAAAGACGTAATGTAAAACAGCGATGTCTCGTTATTCGAGATATTTGGTTAATTTCTTTTGAATTGTGAATTAACGTTTAAAACGCTTGCTTCAGGGGAAATAGATAAATTCGACACATCGGCGTGATATTGGAAAGTCTCCCTATCGCGGTGCTGAAAGGATAGATGAGCGTGCTTACGGTAGGCGTCGAGGAGGCAAAATCTTCCGAACCGTTAATCGCGAGCGTAATTACGATAATCGTTCGTCGATCGTTCCGAGAACGTGTCTTCTGCGCTCTCCTGTCGCGGCTCGCGAGGTAGCACGAGGCACGATGCATCTGTTGCATCACGTCGATGTGCTCCTGCGCACAATGCAGGACAGGACAGAACTAGAACGACACGATGGGAAATATTGTACGCCGCGTCGAATAAATAACGAATCGCGCATCTTCCGCCTTCTACATGTTGTTTGTAGAAAGTGTTTAACATCCGATCTATTTTATCGCGTATTTATTAGCGATCTGTTACTTCAAGCTTCCGTAACGTTACCGAGTCTTTCTACGAAATGAGTCTTCCGCGAACGGTAGCAGAGTAGTTCTGGCGATCTAGTTTTACTTCTCTACGTTGTTGACACACGGCAACGTTATAATAAATCGCGTTACGCGATTTATTTAATCGACGATACGTCAGGCTGACCGATCGGCAACAAATCACTCGCGAAATATTCCCGCGCGACGCATTTGTATGCTAATTGCGCCAGCCGCGAGATCTTTGATGCAATGAATAATCCGTCGGACGGGATTACCTATACACACCTCCGACTGCATTCCGGATTGTTCGGTTCGCGCTTTCGTAACACAACACGCGCAACATTCAGAACGATAAATGCAATTAATGGGGCGAAAGTTGGAACGCGCGCGTGCTTATTCGCGCCGCGTGATTGACGCGCGTTTGAGAGAAGGCGCGGGCTCACAACGGGCTCACTCGGTGGCGAGTAATGCGTCTATCCGCGCGCGGACGTCTCGAATAGAGACATTAATAAAGCGCTCTTCGTGACGACGACGACGACGACGACGACGACGACGACGACGACGAGGGAACGAGGGGGAAGAGCGCGCGGCCCCGGGATCCACCGGTGCAATACAATACGCACCGAGAGGCAGCCGAGAGGCCTCGGGTAATGGATGCTGTCCGGTCGTTGGATGGTGTTACGGGCGATGGTGCTCCAGATGGTGGTGCTATCTTGGGACTCTGATGCTTACTCGGGATATACGCGTTATCGGTCAGGCAATCGTGAGCATCGGATAAAAACGACCGGCGCGGCGCGGCGTTGATACGGATGCTGCGGAACGGAGACCAGGCGGATGATGCGGTCTTAATATAAATTGGAGCGAAAGAAGCTCCGGAAGGAGCCCCTTTTGCGCGCGGCTTTAGTATTATCTCTTGAGAAACGATGAGTCGATAATTTTCATTGTTTATCGGTGTATCATTGTCATGAGACGCTCTGAAGAAGCGAAGCCTCAACGAGTTCACTTGCCTAGTTACTTAATGCCGTTGTATCCGAGTATCGTCTCGCTTAGTTGCCTCGATGTCAATGTGTTATTTCTTGTAGTTAGAACAATAAGACTTTATTGATAACCAATTTAAAACTGTAAAATACGATTTGGTTGAAATGACGATTATCGACACATCCGGGGGAAGAGAACGGGGGCAGGCATCGTCGCTCGCGTATAAAAAAGGTCGATCTCCGGCGAGATGTACTCGAATCGCTGCGGTTCATCGAAGTCATTGGCCAGAGTCCGGTTTCTCTTAACGACTGATCCGACGTCCCGCGTCGCCCCCGTATCGTACCTCGGCTTTGTGTATCGATCAATTCGCGGGACAAAACGCCCTGCTGGCCACATGTAAACGAGAAAACGGAACGAGCCGGTTTACTAGTGTCCAGTCGAGTTTATCGCGTATCCTTCGCGTGGTCTCGGTCGACCATTAGTCGATGTCAGCTACGTGCAGCCTTCTCTCCTTCTGGAGCAAGAAGAACTCAGGAATCACGGTGAAGTAGAAGCCGGACCTGTAACGTGACCCCTTCAGCACCTTCGAGGAATTAAGATATCGGAGAAGGAAAATGGGTTTACTGCCCTTATCTTTTTTACTACTCTTAGAATTTCTTTCCTCTTATTCTTTATATATCATAAACATAACTTTGGATATTGATTTCATAGAAACTATTTATATGCGTAGATGAGCAAGGATACAAGTACAGAGTGGGCCTAAAAGTTCCTAGGCGAAACCAAAAACAAATCCCGAATTTTTCATGCAGTTGCAGGACAACATCCGAGTTGAAATTCGAGCCTTACCGCGACAGAGCCTCAAAGCTGTTATAAAGAATAAATTGAGCAAAGTTATATGAAGTTGGAAAGAAAGATATATACGTTATTTTTTTTATACTTAATGCGAAAAAAAATCTTCATTTTTTGTAAAATTAAAATTTCGAAAAATTCATACACAATAGAGTTATTATTACAGTAAATCCCCATATAACGTATTAGATAAATCTAACTTTTGACATACACTTCAACTTTTTATTTAAAAACGACACATACAAATTTATCTCTCATTCGTGTATGCAGAAGTGCAGAAGTTACAGTTATAAAAGATGTGAAGGTTTACCTTAAAAAATTAAAATGTATACATATATGATTGCATAATGATTGTAATAATGCGGAATATATTCTTCGCATTTTTTTAATGGGGGTCCACTGTAATTCAAATTAGAAACTTTTTTATTTAGGAACTTTTGGCTCACTCTGTATAATTTCAGTTTATCACGAATATAGAGACAAGATATTGCATCGTTGCGAGCATAAAGATTGTTATTTGTTTTGATCTCAATTCTGCGATCAAATTTCTATTATAACCCGATTGGAAATGTGCAAACGAGTTAATACCGCAGTGATATTCTATCGGGACGACTAGGAAACGATTGTATAAGCAGGCTGCCGACAAGAGCAGTCCCCGCGCATTGTGTTCTAGGGCCGCGCCGATATGCAAATAGCACCGTTAGAACCCCGTCATTGTATTTCACCCGTATCACCGGCTTATTAACTTTGGCGTTTATGACCCCTTGAAACCGCGTCGATCCGGGATCCAAGAGCGCGCTTTATCGTCCGTTTTATAGCGATGCGCACTACCGAGAGAGAAGAGCGGAATTAAGACAGCGCAAAATAGTGTCGTTCGCGGGGACACGCCCGTTATTTGTATCTGTCGTCGAGGCCGTACCCGCGGATGCTCCGTCCCGATAATTTATTCGGAATCATGAAAATTTTATTACTGTGTCGCATCTGATTGCGACCGTTTGATCGTGCGTGCGCGCGCGCGCGCGCGCGCGTTGCCGGTCGACGCTGCGCGCGAGCAAGCAATCGAGGCGGTATAAATGATTGCGGATATCAGGTGAATGAAATGATTAATATTCCGCATCCTGTTATCCGCCTTAAGAGTCCCGGCTTCGTACTCGAGAAAATCGCCAGGCACAAAGGCGCGCTCGCAGCAAACTCCTCGCGGATAACGATCGCGCGGCCTCCGCGCGTTGTATACCGAGGACGCAAAATGTAAGCATAAAACGTAAATGAGAGAGTTGTACGTGCTCGAGGAGCTTGACGCGCCAGTCACCTCGGTGCCATCGTCGTTTCTTTGAGCGCGTATATCAATAGCATCGGGGGTCGCGGTCAAACACCGTGATCAATATTTCTGTGGTCGCACAGAAGGGAGTACCTGTGTGGCAGGATGACGAACATGTGCGCGCTCCCATGGAAGCGAATATATTCTACGAGCCTCGAGAAGGACGAGTCGGAAAACATTTTACATTTCGTTAATCAGAAAGAGATATCGCGCGTTTAATTAAATATCCTTCTCATTCTGATTTATGCTTTATTAACGTTGGCGTGATACGGAAGGAAAAAAAAGAAAATAATCAGGTTAAACTTTGTTCCGTTTTGTTTTACATCGTAACTTTAACGGTCGAGGCACGTTAAGATCTTCGGAAACTCCGGCGCTAAAACCGATGTAGTCTTCCTCGGAGCTATCAAATTCCGCGAGAATAAAGATGTGGGATATATCGGACGCCTCCGTGAATGGGATTATTAATATTTCTCGTCTTGCGCTTCTCTCTCTCTCTCTCTCTCTCTCTCTCTCTCTCTGTCTATCTCTCATGCGGCCTTTCTCCGCATCGTCTGCACACACACACACACACACACGCGCGCGCGCGCGCGCGCGAGAGAGAGAGAGAGAGAGAGAGAGAGAGAGAGAGAGAGAGAGAGAGAGAGAAGAACTCTTGCCGATAATTTATGCGAAATCATGAAATCAAGCTTTACTACTTCTTGCCCTTCGGCTAGTTTCGAACTATCCGGATGAGAGAGATCTTTCTTAGATAATTATCCCTTGCCAGAGATAGTTCTTTTTAAACTGGTAAAGAGAAATTTTTATCATTGTGTACAAGATTTCCAATATATTCACGTTAACATGTGTAATGTCATATTGTTGAAAAGCACGTTTGCGGAAATATCTTGACTTTCTTCTTAGACTTCTTCTTTACATGTGGAACGCTAAATCACTATATTTCCAGAGATAAGATGTATGTGATGCTATCCGTGAAGAGATTAAAATACCGTATGCTCGATTGACGTTTCCTGTTCTTATTTACGACGACGTTTCGACGTAGTGATGAAATATTTAAATCGATGACACCTTCCGTCAAAATCTTCTACATTCCATCGTCATATTATGCGTGAAAAAGAAAGTACTACAAGTATGCAAAACTAAATATATCAAATATATTCTGGAATTACATGTAGAAGTAGCGCTTTTCTCTAATGGTACATGCTTAATTGCTCGTTAATAGCTACCTTTGCTACGATGAGTGAACTTACGTAACGTGAAATTATAGGGAAAAGCAGTAGCGTTATGGTAAATCGTTATTTATCGTGTCGAAATCGGCCGGATGCGCTGATCCTCTTTACAGCGACTTTATATGCGGATAATTAAGATATTCCGCTCATCGAATAGATTTATGAATATTTTCTGTGCTCTTCTCACCTCGTCCTGAAATTGCGTGACTGCGAGAGTCGCGGCAGCGAAATTCGCTTTAATATAACGTCATATATCATCCTGTAATTAATTTTGTAATTCGTTTCAAAGTACAAAAACGTGGATTTAAACATTGCGAACGCGCGTAGAATTCTAATTCTGTAATGCAAATTTTAACGAATACGATATTGACTATTTTTTAATATATCGCATTTAACACACACGTACATGACATCCGTAAATCAATGACAATTTAGATTTGCATAAGCAGATCACGATGAAGATTATGTCAAGGCGCAGACATGGGTAAACTAGATTCTTCAAAATGGTGAACTGGTCAGACGTTTCGTCCATGAGATTTATTTAGAAATTTATCGAGAGAATGCCGCGCGATTGACCAAGTTACGAATCTAATATGGTCAGCCATCCTACGAAATTTATTATAATCTGCCTAAACTGATCTCTCTCTCTCTCTCTCTCTCTCTCTCTCTCTCTCTCTCTCTCTCTCTTTCTCTGTCGTTCTCGACATGCTAAAAGTTTTGCTACGCCATTTCACACTATGTCGACGTGCAAACTAAGATGAACCGGCGTTAAAAAAAAAAAAAAAACAGGTAGTCATGACGCCTGATGTTTCGTACGGGAATAATGTGAAATAAGTATTTTTACGTGTTCTTCTTTTGCGACGCGACGTATCATTACTTTAATGCATCGTTGCCGCTCGCGAGGAAGGACGGACGGACGAGCGGCGAATCGAAATCGTCTTGATCGTCGGCAGTAACGGAGTAGGTTACTAATGGTGGGCTTGGTGGGTCGGTGGGTTGGTAGACTGGGTTGGGCCTCTTAGAGGTCCACCGAGGTCAGCTGTGTGCGCGGAGGATATGGTTGCCCAAGGCACCGATGACATCGAGAAACGAATAACCGGGTTCGAGAGTCGAGAAGAACGAGCACGTCGACCGGCCGGAGACCTGCCTCTCAATGAAACGTTCCCGAATAATGATGCCAACCCTTCTTGATTACGAGGTCATTCGCGTTCAGCGGCGGATCCTTCTCGTAATTTTCCACGCAACACAGTTTGATCCATCTTTTCATTTGCCGTAGGGAAAAAGAAAGTTCTCCAAGCTTTACACGCGAGCCGTATCATACGTAAAGATCGGTCTGCAAGAAAGAGTTTCTATTTTCTGTTGAAACCGAATTGACATTTCAAAAATTTGACGACAGAGTTACAAAATTATTGGGATAAAGAAAGCGTTGTTATGATTGAAACAATTAATTATTTAAAAATATATATTTACATTAACTTTAAAGAAATACAAAACAGTATTATTTAAGAATACGGAATAGTAAATGCACAATCTATCTCTATCAAGATCTGTCTTTTTAAAATACATATATATAGTGTTTTATAGTTGATAAAAGTTACGCAAAAAAAAAAAAAAAAAAAAAAAAAATCGGAAAAACAAGATTTTCTCTCAACAAACAATTAAGGTGCATCTCATCTTTGAAATAAATTCGCCCGCGATGCGTATCATTATACGCGAATAAGTATTTCGTGGTTACGAGCGGTTAGAGAGTGCGGTGTGTATGTGTGTCTTCGGCGGATGAGAGAACGGTGGATAAAAAGGAGAGACGGCGGTGAGGGGGTGAACGAGGAGGAGATGCTGAAGAAGGCACGGGTCATGCAACAACAGGAAGGTTAGTTGCTCGGGGCGGCGACAAGCGAGCGAACACCATCTCGCCACGGCTCTTACATACGTAACCGGCTCTCATAATAATTTCACTCGGCCACGAGGGACCCGGCTCGATGTGCAGCGTATGTTTCCTAGAAGCTCGTCCTTTCCGTTCGCGCGAGAGGAAAAAGAAAAAGACTGCACCGGTCATCATTATATCCCCGGCCGGAACGGAAAAGGAGGGCAAATATGATTACCGGTCGAACCGAGCTTTCTGCTGTCATAGTCGAGTTACAAGAGTAACTCGCGATGCGCCGACGAATTATTTTTTGAAAGATTGCACACTGTTTGCTCATCCCGATAATAATTGTTGGACTTATTTTTTTATTAAAAATAATTTATAATAACGATCTTCAGATTGATTTTAAATTCTGGGCAAGAATAATCTCTCTATATTAATTAATTACACATTTCCGTTTAAGGAGCCGTGTGTCAAATTAAGCATTTTTAACTAAAATTGTGTCAAATTCGGTACAATATACAAAATGATCTTTTATATTGGAACAGGAAGATGAGATTTCAGTCTACTACTGGCGCGTGCGTCGTTTACACAATAGTGCATAATCACGAGCACGATGACCGTCATCAACCGCTTGTTGTTGGTTCCAGCGCGTTATTTCAGGGTGGTCTTCAATTGCCACGGCACGAAGATGAAATTCACTCCTTATCGCTCGCACCTGTCTAAGAGCACAGATGTTACGAGAGTACTCGTTAGTGAAGTATCACGTTAAACAATACGAAATATAGTAATTTATCGCGGTATTTTCATGACTTTCTCTTTTACCGAGTTTCTGTATGATTTCGACGAGATTAGTTACGACGCATAAAGTAATTTGAGAAAATCGAATTAATCAGGATAATCATGACGCTCGAATAACTTTCAATCTGTGTGAACTCTGGTCATAAAATTTTTATTAATAATTATTATTTGATGGACATTATAACATAGGATCGATGACTATCAATTATATCTTTCAAAATAGAATTCCCAAATGTCACAATCATCTCGTTTGATTCTACGGCGTTCGTGCCAAAGTACCGCTTTCAATGAATTAAAATAACAGCTTCAAGAAATTAGGTCTCTCGACGATCTATGCGATTTCACGTTGTACGTGCTATATTATATTTTCTATGTAGATAATAATTTCGAGAGAAGTATGGGTCGAATACTGAGCAAAAAAAGCATCTAATACATATAATTTATTCAAATAACAGAAGAGATAAATATAATAGGGTATATCTCGATGTTATTTAATTTTTTTCAATCGTGAATATGAAAATGCCGATTCAATCAAATTAAAATTCATTTTTTACAAATTTAGGCGCATGTTGACTAAATTAGATGAACAAAAAATATATTGGTCAATAAGAGACTGTATTACAGGTCAGATATATAATAAAAGGCAAACAGAACATAGCAATAATAATAAAACGATGATGAATGCTTTCTTCAGAGTTGGTCGATGTAGATTTTTTAAGTTCACGATCAAAATTGATTTTTCGATTCGAAGTGAGAATATGAGTTGAATTGATTAGAAAAAAATCAGAAAAGGTTGTTAAAAAGCGTAATAAACAAACAACGTCCACTTAATAGTAATTGATGTAAATGGGATATGAATGGTATATTTCTATTAAAAAAAAAAATTATAATTTTTAACAAAATAAAAATAAAACCCAAGTACATCCAATTAATAGAAATTAACGTAAGTGAAATAATGTAATCGCAATATTTATAATATCGTTCTTCTGCGATTAGCACCTATCGAAGACTCTTTTGGAGATTCGATCGCGACGATCGTAATCACTTGGAATGTATTAATGCAGGCGTCGTTAAATCTTTAATCAGGTACTCCCAGGAATGTATACATCTGCGATTTCACGCGTCCGAGCATAATTGTGCCTCGCTCGGTTAACCCTTTATCCGGGATCCCAGATTATGACTGCTGAATAATTTTTCGTCGAGCTTCTTACCGAGCATATTTTCTTCTCTATCTGGATGCGCTTTCATAATCAATTAGAATCCAGATTTTGTAATAATGGCCAATTAATTCTAATTGAATATGAAGCGTAGATTTTTATCTGTACTGAAAGGATCACGTCATATCATTTATTTTATAAATGATTGTGCAGAACTCTTAACTGTGTTCAATGCGCTCGCATCAAGGGGAGAGATCGAAGTGTGCGATTTTAGATTTTTTTTTTCGTTTTTTTTTTTTTTTTTTTTTTTTTTTGTAAAATAAAGCAATTGAACTCCGCCGTTGCGTAAGCGAAAGATCGCATTGCTTAAGTATGACAGAGAAATTCGAATGCATCGCATTTATTATATTAACGTTCTCGCCTATACATGTTTAGCGCCACTCGTAAACTTCGTCATTTGTAGTACAAATTACGTGCAACTTGCTGGATTTATGTTAACCGTAAATAATTCGCTTGACGGACATTAAGGAAGTTCCTCGAGTCGTAATTATATTATCGCGCCGCGACAGTTTATTTCCTTCGAACTGACAATCCAGTCGATCTTTTGCTTTACGATGATCGGTGATTATATATCTCGTCTCGGCGGCGATCTCGATTCGCTG
This sequence comes from Pogonomyrmex barbatus, assembly GCF_055798465.1. Classification (NCBI taxonomy): domain Eukaryota; kingdom Metazoa; phylum Arthropoda; class Insecta; order Hymenoptera; family Formicidae; genus Pogonomyrmex; species Pogonomyrmex barbatus. Next base: position 14,602,923 of record NW_028297116.1, read on the forward strand.
CGAAGCTCCCGCTGACGAGACGCATGTTTTAGGATTGATGGACAGCGCCAGATCGTTTGTACGCCTTCTTGCTTGCTATTACGGAAATCGCCGCGGAATCGTTGACCGTGACAGACGGTATTCAGGGCGATCCTGTTTCTCACCGGACTCGTTTAAATCAGCCGCAAGTGGCTGCATCGCTCCGCGACGATAATCGATTGGCTCCCGATGTACGGTTTGACGAACATTCATCGGCTTATTGGAAATCGCTCGGCACTTCATTCTCGCGGCAACGAGAAAGCTGTTCCGCGAGATTACTCTCAATCGATACGTCTATTATCTAATCCATATCGCTGCATCCATTTCGGAGGCTTAAGGATATAATTCATCGATCACGGATTTTTAGGCCAAGATATGCATGCTTCCTGACGCGGACGGATCCAGAGCGAATCCGTAAATGTTTAATCGGACACAGCTGCATGTAAAGTACATAACTATATATATGATTTTTAAACTATTTAGCGCTAGTCGATAAAAAAATTCTGCGTTTATTTCCCCTGTCTTCTTTCTAAAAAGAAGCTGAGCGAATTTAAAGGAAGAATAGAATGTTGTTTTACTATTCATTTTTGTGACGTCCATCATAAATGGTCAAACAATGATCTCTTTCAACGCGTAATGATAGTAGCTATTTTGAGCATATACAAAAAACTTAAATTTATGTGATGAAATTACCGGAGGCAGTCGCGCCAATTATCTGGGCGCGTGAAAACGTTGGGGCGGCTTTAATCTTGTCTTGTTTTTCGTTGAAACGCAAACTCCGCGCGAGACAATGATATCTTAACTGGGATCTCAATAGGGTTAATTAATACCAGAGAGAACCGACAATTGCGGAGGCGAGAAGATACTTAGGCTATGGGTTGCAGCGCGCCCACTAACTCACTACTCGGCGGATGGGCTGCGCGTTTATATGTTGACCAAATTGATTAATCTGCGCCTTGGTGTCGATTAATTATTGACACGCCTTGATGTCGATCAATTATTGACACACTTTTATTGACACCTGACGTTGGCAATTACCAAGTATCAAGGAAGTAACTGCATTAACGACCGGCGATACACACACATCTTTATTGGAAAAAATTCAAGAAATAAATAATAAATGTTTATATACACATAAATTATAAAATATAAATATTCATATAAATTAATGTGAATTAATTTGTTGTTACTGAAATATTGCGAGTTGAAATTTTGCTCCTACTTTCGATCTTAATTTAAGATTTTTACATTTGTTTTGACGTTTTGACTAATCAAATCGATATTTTGATATTTCTTTTTTATATTATATATTATTATTTTACAACTATAGCTTCAATTTAGAAAGTTTAATCACAAATATATATTTTCTATGGGAGAGATATAATAAAAGGGATTTTTAATCGATCGAAGTCAAAAGCCAAAAGTAATGGTGCATGTGATTGATGATATAATTATTTGAATTTATTTCACATAGAAATTTAGCAACCACGTGCTATTATTTTTAGCAAAGTTATAATGGTACTGGTTCTACAACAATTTGATAATCTAAACTTTTGATATCAATTAAAAATCCTCTTTTTATTCGGGAAATACGGGAGATAACATTCATACTTTGATAAGCGATTGCAGTAATCTCAACGGCGTCGAAAGTTTATTTGACATGACTGTCGCAACAATGTAATATGTAATTTCGAAAATGCATTATGACAAAAATGTGATGTCGGATTCGATTACTTCGTGATGTCGGGCACTCTGTCGTTTCGTAGTGTAAAACTGTCGCAAAGTTATTCAGCCGGAGCAGAAACACAGGGAGATGAGACGAGCTGGGTAGCGTGTAGGAGCATGGTATCGAAGGGTCAGACCGAGGCATTGGCGCAGCCAATAAGACAGCGGCGACTTCCTTGTTTGGCAAACGACAGCGATCGAGAGATCGCAATTAGGCGAGCCGCGTCAAACGCTCTAGTCAGCGGGCTTTTATCTCCCCGTGTGGCCATTCCATTCGCTTTCTCTTTTCGATCGGGCTATCGATTTCGAGTGGCGAAGGCAGACACCTCGCCACGAGATCGCGGCGACCTGTCTCTTCGGCGGGACGTTGCTTCTTATTTTCTTTGCTCCCGCAACATTTGGAGGATGAGAATTTTTCGTCCAAGTGGAAAGTTTCATCTGTCTCTTTTTTTTTTTTTTTTTTTCCTTTGCTTTCTTTGCGCGTTTGTAAAAGAATAGGTGCGCAGAATTGAAACGGTATGACGTTTGGTTACGAGGTTTTCATAGAATCCTGGCAAGTTCTCGGCAATTTTCTTCTATAAAAAGTACACGGTAGTTCTTGTCCTTCGAAGAAGTTACGATCTTCTGAAGTGTCGACGGTGCGGTAACGTCTTGCGTTTTTTGTCTATTACGCGTGAGTTACTGGTAAGAAATTGGTTACAGCTTGATGATTCGCTGCTGGCACTGCAAAAAAGCCAACATGATCCCTGGATGCATACTTTTTTATATTATATAAGTAAAATTACTTTATTATGAAGTAAATTTGTGGAAATCTGTCGTTAAAGTATTATCAAATCATAAAAAAGTCAGTGAAAAAACGCGTGTCTTAATCATAATTGAACGAATTAAATGTAATCTGTTTATGTTCTACGATATTATCGAATAAAATAACATCTTGATAAAAAAAGATAAAAAAAGTTTTTTCTATCATTTCCGACAAAGTTATAGTGTGTACTCGAACGTATCGAGACATGAGATAAAAAATTGTTTTCTTATGCTTTTCGCGAATCGTGCAATTTCTCGAAGCCAACATCACCTTAAGATTTTCTCAGAATCGAGCACGCCGTGAAAGATCAACGGAAAACTTATTTCCGGAAAGTCGTAACTAGTCGTGAAACTATCGTGAATCTATGGCACTTGTTGGATATCCTGCCAATGCTGTTATTAAAATTCCGAGAGTAATTGAAATATTACAACAAGACGCGGTAAAAGACGATTATCAAAGCTTCATACGAACCGTATCGTCAAAAAAATTGCACATCACATAATCTTGAGGATTAGATTCTTTGAGAGATATCAGGATATAATTTGAACTCTTGGATGAGATAAATATATATTTAGCATGAGCTTAGGTTGTAAGGAAATAAAGATTAAGATTCTTTTTCTAAATTTTAGTTTTCTTTCGATCGTCACGCTGATCACCTGACGAGACGCTCATGTCTCTTCGTTACGAGAAAACTCGTTGAAGCGGTCCATCGTGACATCGTTGCATTTACATGTTACATTGTCGTTCGCCGTGTTGATCGTTAAATACCCGCGGTGTGTGCCTGTGCATTACTGTACGTTCGCGCCGAATACGCATATTCATTTTGAATGGTTTTTTTTTGCCGTGACGCGCGCGTTCTCCTTCACGGTTGAACCCGGTGGCATGTCCATCGTTACCGGCCACCGTTGCCGGGAGAGCTCGGAACAGGCAGGCGACATCGAAAAAGACCCACTCGTCTTCGGGACATTACCGGCAACGCTTTAAACATCCTTATGGTGTTCCTGGTACAAGCGTGAGCGCGCATACACGGCACGGACGAAACGGTACAGGAGCCCCCCCCCCCTCCTCCTCCCTCCGTCGTAGCTCCTGCCAGCTTCCGGTATGATGGTTTCTTCTAGGGAAGCTACATAGATGGTTGTCGGCTATCGACAACGTTTTTTTTTACAACGTTTATGCTTCGCGTCCACTGATGGGATCAAAATATTGCGATGCGGTCTCGCGTAAATTACGGTTTTATTTAAACGTCGCCGAGGCACCGTTGAGGTAACACGGATTCCGGGGGACTGTGATTTATTTGGATGATCGCGTCGAGAGAGAGTTCAACCCGGAAGAGTAACGGAGGTAACACAAGAATTTTATCTCCGAGAAAGGAATTACAGGGTTTACAAAACGAATGTACTTTTTTAGATGTATCTAATTAAAAATATCTGAGACGTTTAAATTATATATAAGAAGGATGATTAATACGAAATATCAACGAAATAGTAAACTATTTGTAGATCTAAAGATTGTTGATACTTATTATATAGACAAATCACAAGCGAAACGTGTGTTATATATTTAGGTCTTATTGAAAATAAAGAAACAGAAGAGTGCGAAACTCTCTACTATTCTAATAGAATTTGTTAACCGCTAACTTGATTCGCTTGCTTTCTCTCTGCAAGCGTAGCGCTGATAAAGTATAGTTTATCGTAATCTGTCTACACCTCGTAGCAAAAGATAATCGCGATTTTTCTTTGTCGAGCTTGTTTTAATTAGATTTCTTCGATTACGCTTCGAACGAATACCAAGAAATGGTCATCATATTGATTGTAGGCCAGCATTTGTATCATACTCGTCACTAGCTACAACCAGTGCACGCGTGTAATTTAACTTTTTGTTCAGGCCGATTGAGCGACACGCTCCACGTGGCGCGTGTTCAGGATAATGTCTGGAATGCTTTCTACCGATTCCGAGTCGGTAGTCCCGCTCGCTCGCATAGCGCAAGAAAACGGTGGCTATTACTGAAATTTAACTTGCTATGTAACGCTCGCCACGGCGCGCCAGAAGGCGCCGGTTAAATTGCAACGATGTCCTATTTATACAAAAAGAACCGCGAGTTGTTGATTTAATATCGCGAAAGCAATCATATTCCTCAAGATCGTGCGACAAATGGCGCTCGGATAAATTATAGTCGAGATAAATTATCCGATATAATAAATTGTACCGCGTTAATATATTATTTCTCTTGCTATAATAAATGCATATCGTATCGTATCGAACGTATAATATTCGAGAAACGATTGATAAATTTTTGTCATTCAAGTTCGTTTAATCAACTCACTCCGGAGAAGTAAGATTGATAAACGATAAGGGACGAGTAACTGTACCGACCGGACTAGACAGATGATTTACTAATTGCATGCGCTGAGGAACGCTTAACGCATAACGACAAACTCATTACAACGTTCTCGTCGAGGAGACCAGCGCTAAAAATCCGGCCGCCTCTCACCCGATCCATTAACTCGTTGCATCTACTTTCTATGTGTACACTCGGCCGAGTGCACAGCTCCGTGCACAGCTCCGTGCGCACTTGAAATCTACAATGTATATCCAATTGCCATTCCTGGTATTATTAATAAATACACGAGGACCGTCGTGACGCCGCGGGCGATTTAGTCGTAACAAGAACATCGAGGAATAATTACAGTGAGCATGTATCGCGACCAGATCACTGGTTGACAGTAATTCTCCATCGCAAATGCGAGGAACTCGAAGAGCGAGATCAGCTCTTCGTCGTCGTCGTCGTCGTCGTCGTCGTCGTCGTCGTCGACGACCTCGACTGATGATCGATCAGCCTCGACAAACCTGGGCCCGCTTTATAACGGCGCTAATCTCTCTCTATCAGGAGGGGAACAGGAGCGCGGGGGCATCCGGAGAGGAAGGTTATATTCCTCTCCGGAGTTGCCATAAGTAATCACGTCGACCCGTAGTAGTTGTTGGGATCTCTCGACGATGAAGAAGAGAGTGACGAGAGGCGAGAGGAGGAACCGACCGAGAGCGAGGCAAAAAGAGGAAGCCACGAAGAAATGCGGCCGAGAAAGAGGGGCGAAGGGGAGGGAGAGGAGGAAAGCGGGAAGAGGGAGAGGGACGGAAAGACGGAGAGGAAGAAAAAAAAGGAGCGAGCTGAAAGAGTGACCGCGGTAGGAGAAGTCCGGGCGGAGCCCTTCACCGCGAGAGGACGAAGAAGACGAATAGAAGAGACGAGAGGAGCCGGGCAAGGTGCTCGGGATGGTCGCTCGGTCACTACCTCGGCCGCGGTGCAATCTCGTTTATCGAGCAAGCTTTCTGCGGTTATCATAGAGCTTGTATATATATTTTTAGGTTATACTTCTCATTTTACTTCTCGTCGTTGTACGTTTCGTTCATGATGTATAACGCGGAGCAAACTAATACATACGAGAGGACGAAGATTTGAACGTCGTTATTCATTAGATACGCGAATTAAGGTGGTTTTTTTTTTTTTCGAGCGGGTGAATAACGCTTGCACAACACGGAGTAAAATAAACACGTGAAAGTGAATTTAAAATGCTTTACTTCGTATTGCGGTCGTATGCCGGTCTTTTTTGAGGCTCGTTAAGATACGTCGAGTCAGATCGACGAGCTCGAAACGTATCGAAATCGAAGGCAATTGCGAGCTATCGGGTCCCCGCTGGACAGTGTAACCGAGATAACAGGCTCAGCAAGTCGTTAATCAGCAATAATTACCGATTGGAGATACGTCATAACGCTTGCGCAGCGGCCTCGCCTTCGGTGGTATCTCACCGCGAGAAAGAAAAATCGAACGACGCCCCGATTCAAGGTCTCGCCGCGAGAGCCGATCGGAAACGAAAAGGCCACTCTATCCCGATGACTCTCATCTATCTTTCGTCCCGGTGTAATCGAGATTGCTTCCGCGTCAGGCTTGTTTTCTAATTTACCGAGTCTTATGAAATATAAATCACGCGTCGCGTCGCGTATCTCCTTCGTCGTCCGCGTCGCTATCTCCGATTTAGTTTCACGCCGACCTCATTTGCATCGCGACGAGCGGGCGTTAAATTAACGGGCGCTTTCCGCTTTGGGAAATTGAAACTGTTCGTCATTTCGCGGAATGCGATTTTATTTTCGAGTGCCGCGCTCGTTACTCGTACTCGGGGCGTTTAATATTATTTGTACATGTACATCGCTCAACATCAGTATTCGACTCGATATCGTGAGGTATTCGAAGTCACTCTCGTGCCTCGCGCACAGGTTCTCGACCCGTCCCGAGGGAATTTTATTTTATAAAGTCGTGCACAGCATTAGCGACCGCTATACACCATCGACATCGCCGGTGGCAATTATTTTGACCACTCACGCCACTAGTAATTAGATAGAATTTATGCGCCGGTACGAGGCACATTGCTCTCTCTTTCTCTCTCTCTTTCTCTCTCTCGATAATCCTGCGGCTACTTTCGAAACTTTAAAGCTGCATATTGTTCTACGCGAATATCTCACGGCGGGTTGCATGGTGTTGTTTAACGGCAATTTGATGACTCCAACTCAACTTCAGACTGCTTTCTTTATTTTTTTTTATCTTGATGGAGAAGCATGGGGGGGAAGGAGAGCACATAATGTTGTGTTAAAAAAAAAATCACGAAAAGGAATGAACGTTCTAAACAACTTTTTTCTTGCTTCTCTGGAAACGCAGTCCTATTAAGCGACATTTCATGGTTGATTTTCGTCCATGTTGCAACCAATTTTTTAAACTTCACCAATTATGCTTCCACCAAGCGCTTCCAGAAATTTCTGCCATTCTGCACTCATCTTCGTTGTCATCTTCTCCGAAGTTTGCGAGATTGGCCGCCTAACCATTGACAAAGTTCGCGTGTCAACCATTAAAACAAACATAATGTTGCCGATCGTGCAGATCTGTGCATCATCAACTATAAGTATAGACGTCGAGTGGGTTTGAAAATTGCAACCAGTCATCGCAGTGATCTTTTCACTTTTAAAATAATCGATTCGTGCATGTGATTTACGTCCGAAATTCATATATAAGACATTCAATTGAAATCTGAGTAATATGTCACATAAAGCATAAGATCAACTTTAAAATAAAGATTTATTTATTATAATGATTAAGATACTTTGTAAAAAGTAGAAATTTCGAGAAATATATGAAACGATAAATCTTATCGATGCGAATGCTTTTCGCGTTAACTTCCGATATCACATTGATGTTGCGAGTAGAAAAAAATTAACTAATGATAAGCTGACATATAGCTGTTAAAAAATTAACAAAAAAATAGTGACGATACATATTACATATGTATTTTTTTTTCTTTCTTGAGATATTCTTAAGGAGTTTTTCTTTCGATGCACCAGATTGAAATGACTTTCAATGGACGAGAGCCGTTTGGATACATTTGGATAAAATTTTACAGCATAAAATTTTGCTAGCGTTTTGCCTCGAGCCCTTAGCTTTGTTCTGCTTTTTCTTGGTTTCACCAACTTTAATACATATTTTCTTTTTGTTACCTCGATTGCCATAAATTCGTAAATTATATAAAATACAATCTTATGCGATGGCATGCAATTAGCAATACACGTAATTGATAATAATCGTTATTTGATAATGTAACTTTAATGCAACTGCCAGTTCCGTTTTTGTTCCAAGTTCTTCGCCATATTTGTTCTTCTCTGCTTCTTAAGTTACGTTTCGTTATTCGCTCTTAGAATCGAAAACACAATTGCGCGACCTTAATGTGATCAAGGGTCAGCAAACATGCAGTGGCAACTCGAGGCCAGGTCTCGACAAGTACGCGGCTACCTTTCAGCTTCCTGAAGTAGCTACGAGCAACACGCGAAGTTGCCATTCTCTATCTTTGTCTCTAAATCCATCTTCTTATTTGCGCTCTTTACTCAGACGCGTTTAACTTTCCTCGCTATTCGATGGTTTTGGAGAGAGAAAGGAAGGGAGAGAGAGAGAGAGAGAGAGAGAGAGAGAGAGAGAGAGAGAGAGAGAGAGTCCCGTTTAATTATAATCTATTGAGGAAGCAAATTATATTCTCAATGTTAGAATATAGTATATTTTTCTGTAGTAAAATGTTTGAATTTAAAGCAAGAAATCATTCACTATTTCTTGTATTATTAAAATCACAATATATATATATATATATATATATATATATATATATATATATATATTTTATAAATTAATTATAATATTACATTGTCATTTTGATCATTAATTTTGAAACTTTAAGTACACACCTTTATTTAATACGTTATGTTCATAATTTTTAAACCGAAATACATGTTCAACGAACGTTTAGGTGTAATCATTGAAGCTGTTGGAGCAGTACCAAGTTGAAGATTGCTCGCAATCCGGCAAGATACGATAGTCGGTAGCTTCCAGTTCCAGTTAGACAGGACCCTGACAGATAGGCAGGTTGCCCTAAGGGCAACTCTGGTAGCTGCTAGCAACACGCTATTCCGAGTGGATGTCTTCGTCCGTGGCTTCTTCTTGTTTTCCTCGACTTCACGACGTTCGCTTTTCGACGGTGCCGGATTGACATTTCGCTGTAAGCGGTGCGTCGCTGTAAATATCACGATTATCGTCCCGGGGCACGCGATGGTCGCGATGTATTGTATAGCGCCGGTATTATGCGACTGGGCCGAGGAGAATTGCGGCGAAGCCGTACTTATGCCGTGCAATAAAAGTGCACTACGTAAATTAGAAATTCCAGCAACACGAGACCGCCGTTATTACATGTCGGGCGAGTGAAACGCCGCTACCGTAGCCGGTTCTCGCAGGTGTTTTGTGTGCGAATTGGTACGAGAACTTTCGACATCTTCCGAAAAGCAATCAACGCTTTGAGGTGATTTATTTCGCTGAATGTTTTCTCGCGAAAGCTACGCCTCTGCTCTGTCTTCTGCATTAACGATCGGCAGGTAATAATGCGGTCTCGCGTCGTTGGGGTCCTCGAAACGCGGGTAGGAACCTCGGCAAAAAAGAGTCGAGAGTCGCCCTCGTTACGTGTCGAAAACGAGCTTCTGGGAAGCTTCGTGTCTGGATAAGTTTTCGTCAACCGCAGACAGGATGCGTGTAAGGAATCCTTTGCCGTTGGACCACCTTTTCTTCTTTCTCAATCTTTTCTCCCTCGATCCACATACTCCGCCCTCTTTCCTTTCCCTCCCCCTCCCTCTCTCGCTCCTTCTCTCTTTCTCTCTTTATTCTCGACTTTCGCGGTCGCGCTTCGGTCAAGTTACCGGTGTGCTGGCACCGGTAACCTCTTCGCGGATTAATTCAAGATCGGGGCTGGGTGTGTGTGCAACCGTCGACTGGTTGCAGTTGCACGCGCGAGCGAACCGGCGAGCGTGCAACTGCAAACGCGACGCATCGCGCGATGCATCGCGCGCAGTCCGCACGCAACTTCAAGGGTATCGCGCTATCAAGTCCCTATCGTCCAAATATTTATGAGTCCCAAGCTCGCTTGCCAAGCGGCTTTATGACGCTAAGTTTCATCCGAGAAACCACGCTGTAAAGAAGCATGCACCTCCTGCTCGCGGAGGTCAGCTGTCCCGTGCATCTCGCGCGGTTTATAAAAATCCACCCCCAAGACTACTACCTCTTGCGAGACTTTGGTGATGATAATTAAAAGTAATGTACGAGAAAGAGAGTGAGTTGCCAATTCATCAGTCAGCACATTTGAGATATATTTGAAGAAGAACATAAGTACTTGATGTACTTTTCAAATCTTCTAATGTGTGAAAAAAAAGAGAAACAGCCATAATACTATTGATATCGATCGAGGAAAAAGGAAGAATTTATAGAGAAATCTTATCGATGCTTTTACTCAATAACATTCCTAATTTAGAGCCTCGCAATACCTGCATACGCTTTTGATATCAGGACTCTGTTGGTTCTCTCGGCGAACTGTAAATCGAGATTTAATCTGCCGGGACGAAAAGTCTCGCGCTATCAACAAAGTAGTCGGCTCTCGTGAAATGCTGACCTGCCACGCGCGATGTATTCCAGATAAGCGTGTATCCGCTTTTCTACACATCTCGTGCGTTCGACTCGTATGTGTGAGCGCAGTTAACGTGGTCCAGCAAAGCGTGTAAAGAGGGCGGTCGGACCGCGGCCCTCTTTTATTCAAGGTCGGATCCGGAAAGGAAAGTCAAACGCTGGCGCGCGTCAGCTGGTACCTGCTCTGAAAATGACACCGTGTATATACGGTCTCTCTTTCCTCGCTCTCCTGTCCGTTCCGTGTCAAAGAGCACGGCCGTCGGCTTACTTCGATTATAAAGTGTCTTCCACGTCGCCGCCGCCGCCGTCGCCGCCGTTGCCGCCGCCGCCGCCGCCGCCACAATGCTTCGAGATACAAGTCAAGAATTTGACCCTCTTAAGCCCGGCGGGAGTGGCACGTCTCTCGCTAGAAATGATACGAGAGAGGTTTTCTGTCCTACATCGGATCGAGATTGACTCCCTCGATATCGCCAAGGATTACAGCGCCGCAAAAAGTCGAAACGCATACGTACGAATGCATTCCGAAGTTGTGTAGTAAAGTCGGAGGTGCTGCGCGAAGGTCGATGAATTTACCTACATACTCGGATAGAATAAAACTCAAGAGGCATTTCAAACGTGAAGTTATTATATTACTTTGTTAAATCATAAATTTTATTTTAAACGTTCCAAGTCGGAGTAGTTTTTCTTTTTTTTTTCAGTTTTGGTATTTCAATGAAGGTATGCTTTAACGACGATTCTGATTTCTTTCAAATTTTTCTAAACTGAGTGCGAATGAATAAATCTTTAAATCGCAAGGTGAATCGATTCGACAGTGTTTAAACAGTGCAACGATTGTTCGCGCGAGTGAATAACTGCAGCTCGGCGAACCGTGTCGTCAAAGGGCGACTTGAAGAATTCCGTTCCTTTCAATGTATTTCTCCAGGGGACAGGGGGAAGACAGGGGGAAGTGCCACGCTGTCGCGGATAATCGCGATATATCGCAAACAGTTATATGCGAAAGAGCGCGCGTGATCACGAACAATTCAAATCCCTATCTCTCGTGTATGCGCCACGCGGAACTATGTACCGCGCGTATTGCTACATGGCTTTAATTAATTCGTGATCGGTAGCTCGTACACCACATCGGATTCTTTTCTTCCGTACTCGCCCCTTGTCGCATGCAAAATCAGCATGCGATCGTTTCTTTGAGATTCCTGGAAGTGATCGAGCACCTGATTCCTCCTAAAGCCGATACTTTACATTGTTCCTTCTCGCATTTTTTTTTTTTTTTTTTAATTTTTGCTAAGTTGTTTTATTTCTGAACGTCATTGATATCGGAAATACCTGAGCTTATTTAAACTTTATCAAAACGCGATCACAAAATCTTGAAACATTTCTAATAACTTTATATGTCTCTCCAAATGAAGCTTGAAAATACTCGTTTAATGGTACTTCCTTTTGCTAGAAAAGGATACGTCTTTGAAATGCGAATTAGAGGCTTTATCGAGCGTAATTAATGCTGTCAGACATATGAAGATAAGATACAACGTAGAAGGAAAACGGGAGCTCGATTACAGTTAAGTAATTTTAATCGAAATGAAACTCAAATCATTTTCTGTCAAATAAATTTCAAATCCCTGCTAAATTATTTTATACTATCGCGGGCAATCGAGCCCTCACGATATTTTTTCGCTGCAATACTGCCAGTGACATACTTTATGATGCATTCCAGAAGATATATATTTTATCATATTTAGAAAATTATATATATATACATAATATATATATAATTTAAAAATTAACTCAATTTTATCACTATTTATTTTAATGAATTTATGTTGCACTGGTTACGGTACGTGAGTATAATACGTGTTGTATTCTCATAGTCAGCGATTTCCTGCAGCTTTCTTCCGGCTCTTCAAAGCGACTATGTCCCGGGTTCCAGTGGACAAATGTCTGCCGTGTTTGCTCGCCTCGCCGCTTTACGGTTTCCCGGAGTCACGGATCGCGCCGGTAAATCGCATCCAGATAGACTCCTCGCAATCCCGCCTGGTGGTAGGTTGATAACGATACGGCGCATTAACGGCGCGTGAATTTCTCATTAGTCATCGATGTTGGCCGCCGTAATTTCCAGCACGCGCCATACCGCGCCTGGGTGCCGAGGTGGGCTCTCTTTTTCTTACCTCCTTCCTACGCGTCCTCCGCTTTCTCCTCTCTTTACCCCGGGTCACTCTCTCGCGCGTTGCTGGCTACGACTACGTGACGGACTACGCTCGAATCGTATTTCGTTATTTCGACGTGCGCGCTACCGCGCGTGTCCTATTAATATCGAGTTGCACCCACGCGCGCGGGTTAATGCGCACGCTTTTAATGCGCGCGAGCCGCCGCGTGCTGAAATATGAGGACAGCGGTGCGATACGTGCGATCGTACAATGCCGCTCGTTAATGGCCGGCAAGCTCCGACGCCGGCGTTGGCTCGCTACGAATATCGTCGAGAGCGCGCCGAGCTTACGTACGCTCGAGCTCGAGCGCGCCGTCAAAGCGCGGAATAGGAGCGATTTGCCTCTCCGCATTAATGACCCGCTAGTTACCCGGACGAGACTTAATCCCATCTGTCAATGTCAGAGCGAAAGTTGGACAGCCGACAGGTTGCACGAAAGTGGCGAGCGTGAAAACACGGTGAGGCGCGAAGTACCACAACCGGCCGGATTATATCACACAGAACGTGCGGGGAAAGTTCGTTAAACGAGAATATCTGCTGTACAAGCATGCGCGTTATAGAGTTGCAAATGCAAGTTCTTGTATAAACGTAGGCAGGACGTTTATTACGCTCCGATTAATCCTTTTTGTGCGAGACATAAGATTTTGCAACGACGGTCGACAGCCTCCGCGGAACAATTTGATGGCTGTCAATTAAATCAAGTAACGATTTTCCGGAATAATTTATTGGCGGCTATTAATGCGAATTATCGAATGGAGTTTATATAATAATTGCATTGTCGTATCATCAATGGCGTGAACACCTGGGTGTTCGCGAGGAGACGCGACCGAGGCAGAAAGAACGGAGCTCGTAAATGAAATCGACATTAATGATAGGCGTTGTACTCTTCGTGGGTGCTCGTACGATTACGTACGGGTACGAATCTCCGGCGTACATACATGAGAAATAATAAATTAACCGGGCCCGACAGACCGAGCAGACAATCGGGGCCCGTGCTCAATGTTATTAATGCTGCCGCATGATTCGACGGCGATTATGTTACATAGAGGAGGGCCATGACGTATGATGCGGCGCGGGGCCTCTGACGCGATTCATTACGGAAACAATGGATTTCTTGGGCGCCTTCGTTAGATCGATGTGCCACGCGGCGTTAGCGTATTCCGGCTCGCGCGTCTGTATAATCGTGAGTAATGACGCCGGCGCGCCGCGTCGTGTTTTATGCAATTCCGAGCAGTCGTATCGGCTCGCGTGATCGCGCGGATTGGCAATGGGACACGACCGGTGAGCGATAGAAGCAATTACGCTGGGAAATTGAATAACCAATCCGCGTTGGAGAAAATAAATGCGGGACGAGGCGCCGCGATTGTCTTTGCCAATTCTGCGAGTGTCCGCGAGTAAGATCCAAGCCAAGCAAAATTTAATATTAATAATGTTTTATGTATGTAAGTTTTATGTATTGCGATTGACATTGATACCGAAAACCTCTCTTTTCTATCTCGTTTTAACCGCGACATTCTATAACTTGAAACAAAAAGAAGCTCGAAGGGTCGCGACTCGATGTAAGGTAGTTAACCCTTTCACGAGCCGTCTGGAAGCATTACGCGGTATACCGTCTCTCTTATATGGAGGTTGGACGCTAAAAAGTCGCTGGACCTACATCTTCGTGATGAACGAACGTGACACCGTAGATAGCGGAATCTTTAGCGGAATCGTTCTCGCTCGAGCCCATGCTCGTCTCGTCGTATACAAAAAGTGGCAAGCAACTGCAAAAGTGGCATGAACAGGTGTATTGCGATACTCAACATGAATATTTTGACAGTCATTTAATTAATAGTCTAAATGTATGCGAGTTGGATATATGTGTATCATCGGGAATATATTTGTAAACGATCAACGTTAGTCTCAAAGGGGTCGCAAATTCCCGCAGAGGAAATTACGCTTCCGTGTAAATTCATACCATCCCGCCATCCCGACACGCTCGTTAAGGCGCGTGTGTAATTTCATTTAACCACGACCAATTTGTAACCGCCATTTGGCGGCGCGTAACGTGTTGGTAAACTCTTCGCCAATGAGCGTCCAAAAAAAAAAAAACGCAGTTGTTCGAAGCATTTAAATTACGAACGCGGCGAAGCTTTCGATCCACGTGGATCAGCGTTTAGGAATCACTTTTATCGCCGGTCGTGTAATCGTGGTAGTGCCGCGTCAGGGTGCCGGAATTTCTCGTAATCCTGGAAGCACGAGCTCGCGAGGGAGACGTAGCGTTTCGCCGCGGAGACGCGGGCGGTGAGGTCGAGGTCGAGAGGGCGGAACATAGGATCACGGGAATCCGAGGCGTTTCGACGCTCATCATATGCGGATTCCTAGGTGTATCCTGCACTTAGACCGATAAGAGGGTATCCTCGTGCGTTCTCGGTAAATACGCGGCGTGCGTGGCCCAAGTTGCCATGCCGATCAATTGGAATTTCTATTCGTCACTTCCGTTATTTATGGACGCCGCCGTTTTTCTCGTTACTTCGGGGCGTAAAGTCCAAGTGGCGGGGTTCATCGCGCACTGTTCTTCTGCATGATTCGCGGATCGTCGACGTGCGCTGCGCCTTCTTCTTGCGACACGTTCTTGGTCGCGAAGAATGCGCGAGGCCGCGCGATGAACGCGCGGGAATGACAAAGGACGGCAGACATCGTTTGCCTTTTGCCAATCAATCAGTTGGAAATGAAATGAAATTCCGATTCAGCAGAGATTGCATCCAGAGAAATTGTTGAACCATTTATGATAATTTTAACACATAGTTGCTGAACAGCTGGAGATTCTTTTCCTCTTCGTGAAGAAAATGGCTGAAAACGATTGTGCCGACATGCGATTCGCGAAGCGATTATAAAATTCTAGCGAAAGAAGAAACGCGAGGATCTCCCCGCTCATGAAGTGTGACCGAGTACTATCATTTTATTTATCCAACCGCGTGTTCCAGCAGAATCTTTACGATTTAGTAAAACGACCGTCGCGACGATTTTAGGTGAGGCGACGAAGCCTCGCGTTTCCCGCGTGTTTCTTTTTTATGCGTTTATGGCCCAGCGTTGTAAAGGTACATGGTAAAGCACGGCGTGCGGGATGCGTTTATTAGCCCCTTGTGCAATTCGGCGCACGGATTATAAAAGCCTGTTGAAATTTCACGAGTACGCGCGCGCTGGTGGCGCGGAACGACAATCGGCTTTACGAGAGCAAAGACTCTCGGCCTCGCGGGTCGACGAATTGCCTCAACAAATCGTCGGCTAGCTAACATGTTAACTCTTCTCGGGGAAAAAAATATTAACGGAAATCTGTGGATGGTATTTATTTACGTGGAAACGTAATGATTGCTAAAGTACCGCGTACTCAATCGTACGAATTCGCAACTTTTTCCAATCCTAACTAAACTTGATTGTTATAAAAACTGAATTAGGATTTATCATCGTAGATATTATGTGTCAGAGTGATATCGAAGAATTACATCAGATGTATCGCGTTGATATAATTGAAATTTAATAATTTCAGGCGCAAAAGATGCCGCCATTCGAATCAATAAATTATTGATTTTGATAAAGGACAGCAAAAGAATGCCGTGTTATTTTTCTCGAAGAGATTCAGAGGCTGATAACTGTCGTCGCTCGAGAAAGAGAGAGAGAGAGAGAGAGAGAGAGAGAGAGAGAGAGAGAGAGAGAGAGAGAGAGCTGGTAGGCGTTTCCGTTAGACCGTAACGATATCGTCAGGTTGCATAAGGGAGGCCCACAGTTATGACAGATTACGAGCGCATAAATAATGGCCTTGTGATTTTCGACGTGTGTTCGACTCTCGTTCGCGTCTACCTGTCTGTGTATAAAGGGTGTACAAAAATTCATTTCCACCCATTCTTTTTATTCGGAAAAATGTAAATGTGGTAGCGAAGCGGCGCATTTGAAAAATGATTCCTCTTGAAATAGGATCGTATGTGATGTGATTGTCATCGCTTTTCCAATCCCGGGACATTTTACATCTTTATTGTTTATTACATAAATCCTCGCTTAACCGGTTTTTATTTAGACATTTAAATTTTTTTCGATGACGATCTTAGTTCAACCGAGAAATAAGAATTCGGACGATGATGATTTAATTCTCAGGGTACACCCTGTATGTACACGCACACGCGTGTAAGCGAGTGGAATAGAGACAGGGGCCAGGGGTATATCGAGACTGGTGATCTACGGCGGGATCCGTAGATCGATGACTGACCGCGCCGCCCGAACAGCTGCTGCCGGGTCGCGGGGCGACCTCGGTCTGAGGTTGATCGATGACTTTGACGATGACCTCGCCGACGGAACGATCGCTCGCTTCTCGGCCGGCATTCTTTCGCTCCGCTGCTCATACCCCGCTCGTATACACGAAGCAGGAACTCCTCTTGGACGGGCTCGGTGACGTTTGATCACTGCGAAGTATGCAAACCGGTATATATCCCTGCTAACTACACTACGGGCCACCGCGATGCCGACACAGAGGAACAAAGGTCGATCTACAGCGTCGATCCAAGTACGATCCAGGTACCTCGCTTGTATCGCGCCTCCTCGCTCGCCTTTTGTGGCCGCAATCATGAATTTGCACATTTTTTGCGATATCATGCTAGTTGTACTAGTGGGAGACTTTGAAAGAGCGGAAGAATTATCGGTGCGCGTTTAATTAACGTGGAAACGTGGGCGCGGAGAGAAGATAATCGATACTTATTACCCTAAAGACGCTATATATATATATGTTAAAATAAAATATATAGAATACGAAGTGTGAGAAAAAATAATGTTAGGCGTCGAGTCGTATCAGCTAATATAAAAATTGATCACTAGTATTTAGTGAATATCAATTGTTATATGTTTTTCGTAATATTAATATTAAAATATATTTATCTTATAAATGTAACTTTATTATAAGATTAAATATTACGCCTCGATATATGTATGCGATATATTATTAACGATATAATAAAACATTATTAAAAAAGTTTTAAAAATTATGTGCCAATTTGCATTGTAAAAATGGCAAAAAATAAACGAAAAATATAAATATAAACTAATGACTATACTATACATACTACGAAAGACGTGCGATTGCACACAGTGGAACGATTTATGTTTAGCAATATTAAATATTTTTCTCTCTCATAGGTTTTCACTCCTCTCGTAACTTCGCACCTGCCTCGATCGCGATCACGAAACGTACGCGCGTGGCAGATTCGAAAAGGGAGAATCGTCCCGATATATATATATATATATATATATATATATATATATATATATATATATATATATATATGTCGGTTCTTCCGAGTGTAACGCTGCCGATTCTAGCCGTTTATAACGAGTTCCCGCTCGATTGTATCGCAATTACCAGTAAACAAATTGCCCCGTCAATTTCGCAAATTGCAGGCTCGGAGAATGAAATCTCACAATCTGGACTCCCCGTGCGTGCTACCTTCGTTCCAATCGCACGCACACGACGCAAGGCGCTCGCACGAGACGCACGTGCGCGCCTCTCAGGCGCACGATGCACGCATATGCGCGCTCGATGAATGCGCGTCAGATGCATTTGAATTAACAGCACGTGATTCATCCTGAATGAATTAATCGAGAGGTGCCGACGAATTTTGTTATAATCGCCTATAATAAGATTTACAAGGGACCTGTTCTCACAATTATCTCGAGTCGATTTTATTTTTCTTGAAATATGCTAAACATATGTTAAACATAGAAATCTAAGAGACACATATTTCCCTATACGTCGGTTCAATTTGAGATTTAAAGGGTACAATTTAATATCTTTTGAAATACCCCCATCCCCCATTATTTTGTGAAATTTAAATTTCTTTTAAAAAGATAAAAATTAAAAATTAAAGGAAATTTTATGCCAAATTCTACCATGTAATAAAATTTTTTATTTTAAATCATCTTTGAGAAATAAGCTTACAGGTCACTTGTAAGTAAGCATATTGAATAAACATATTCTTTTAATTGTTTCTAACCGTTTCATTAATGACGCGAACACTTCGCTTTCCAAATGTTTATTTGGCAGTTTACTTGTTTCTCCACTGATGGAACTTCTTCATTCATTCAACTTTCATATCTGGTGGTAGCCGTATAACGCCATATGCGCACATCGCTCGAATACACGCGAATCTCATTCATTCATCCGCTGCATGATTTCGCTGCTCGACTTGAACAATTCTCGCAAAGGAGATCGCGAAGAGTTGTGATAAAAAAAATCAACCCCTTCCTCTCGAGATCTTCGCCACCGCTCACCCTTGAATATAACAGCCGTGCGTTGCATCGGGGACAGGTAAACGGCGCATAGGTGCATCCGTGGGATACTTACTATACCTGTAAATGGCTGCTTTGCATACAGTAACGTTGGACGCGTTCACAGGCAATGGAGCCGCCTCCCGGCTTACTTTCGATTTTCTTTGCTCGCTTACGCGGGCGCGGAGCTGCGCCGAGGCTGTGCATACCGATGCCTGCAGCGCGACTGCATCGTGTAGGCGATGCGTGATGGTGGTGCCAGTTGAATAGCCGCATAGAAGACGTTTGTATTTGCGACAGTTTACAAGACGTTACATAACATTTTTCCACGATATTATTTATGATATTCCAATCGATCGATTTTTCTTCGTCGCTCTATTCTTATCAAGAATTACACCTTGCAATGCTCAACATCATCGGCACTTTAATATTAATTCGATTTCTATCGATCTCTCGAAGATTGCTATTGTTTTCTAATAATCGGATAAATATAATGATTCGTAATTCTTTTGAAATAATAAACGTCGTTCAAACTTCTTAACTTAATTATAACAGTTTTTATGACCATCATGAAAATATGTAGAGTTCGGACACCCTGATAGTTTGACCGGTTTCTGAATGAATTGAAAATTATTGCACTAATATAAAATTCCTCGTTATAAGAAGATATTACATAGAAGAAGATAAGTAAATTATGAATATAACAATATTTATAGTATATATTTATAATCTGATACATTTATGGTATAATAAAATGTCTATATATATTTACACATCGCCGGTCTTACCAATTAGAATAAAGGTATTTTTGTGCAAAAAAGACTCTATCCCTCTACCTTCTGTAACAATAAAAATTAAGGATCTGTAGTTTGATTGAATTTTCGAAGAATATTACAACTATACGTGATAAATTACCAAATATAAATGACGTGCGCTATGTTAATACGTTACGGATAATAAAACAGTCGTTACATAGATCGTTAGAAATATAAAATATTGGAGAATGAAATTTGAAACGTGTTATTTAACGAAACCATCATTATTATCATTAGATATTCAACGATTAATCTTCTATAGTCCATAGTTCGTGTAGATCTAAGCGGGATGTTTACGGGAAAGAGAATTCACGCCTTTATCGCTACAGTCGACCTCTTTCAGGTTCAACGATCGAAGGTCGATCTTCGCGATCGATCTTCGATCTTCCGGGTGTCATCCGGGGCACGACTCCGCCGAGCGGCTCCCGTATCGAGGCAGCGCGTAATTTTAGCTCGAGACAGATCAGGTGTTACGTGGGTCCGGGAGCGTATTAATCATTCTGAATGTACGTGCGCGAATGGACGGGGAGGAGGAAACGAGGCTGGTCTTGGAAGTTGCACGCGAAACTGGTATCCGTGATACGCCTATCTCGCGATCAGCCGCTTTAAAGCGGCGTGCATACGGCTGCCGCCGATGCACCCGGGATGGTCCCGGGTTGCATATTGGGCCCGTAATTACGGAGGTTTGCTCGCTCGCTCGCTCTCTCGAGGCCTTCCCCTCCGCTTCCTTCGCCCCTGCACTCCGGTTCTCTCTCCGCTTAGAGGTCTGGCTTAGAGTCATGCCACGCCGCCACCTGTGCCCGCCGGACGCAACGGGGGTCTTATATGGCGAAGGCTCCTCTGATCCTCCATGCCACGCGAGATCGTGCGGATGCATTTTGCACGAGAGCCGCGCGAAAACGAGCGCGCCGCGGCTCTCGCGGCGTGGCGCGGCGCGACGTCCCGCCACGGGTGTGAGTTTCCTTTCCTTTTTTCCTTTGCATTATTGAACCTCGCGACCAGCTCGCTCGTTCGCGCACAACTCGCACAGCTGCATGACGGGCGGTCACGAACGCGCGACTGAACTCGCATTAGTTCGCGTCGTACATTTTATAGCGCAGTTCTTCTGGCGAGCGTAAGGAGCGGCTGGATGTTATTAAGTTTACTAATCATATAATCACGCGAAAATTTCTTCTTATGCAGAACTGGCGAGAAGTACACATATAGTCGTTGGCACCACCCGTTGCAACCCACTGTAATTAAACGTAAATCTTACATTTTGATCAATTTCTGATTTAACATAATAAAATTAAAAAGTCCAACACAAAACAGACGTAAGACTTTTTTCTATGAGTTTACTCATACCTGTATTATACTTTAATCACCGGAATTTAAATCTACGGCATATTCTACGGAGTAATGTAAGGTACAGAAATTGATATCGCTATATATAGTTTCTCGATGCTTGATATCACGGTACGGTCAGACGGGTTCATCGTACCTGGCGTAACCCTGAACTTCACGGCAGTGCGTTAAAGTGATATAGGACCGTGGCAGCAACTGTACGGACTGGCATTAAATTCGCTAACGAACGTTACGTGGTTTATAATCGTTTAACGGGTTGAACCGTAACGATTACTGGAAGAATTATAGGCGTGTACTGTCGCCGGTAACTCCAGGCGCGTCTCTGACCGTTGTAGATTGCTTCTTCGTAGCCTCGAAAATTTTTCATCCTGCCAATTAGAAAATGCTTTCTTGAAGTACGTTTTCGTGAAGTATATTTCTATAAACCATTGAGATTGATTAACAAGCAATTTTTCTGGAAATACCATTCTTTAAACGCGCACGATTGTCGCCTATATATTTATAAAATAAAAAATTGATAAATCACACGCACACGAATGTATAACTTATATATAATTCATAGCTATAGAAATAAAAGCAGATATCTTTAATTCCGTTATTTTTCTTGATTGAAAATATTCCTTACTTTCTTTTTTTATTTTTGTTTTCGTTTCTTCCGCAAATACCATTCTTTCTGTCCATAACAGATGTGCGATTTGTGGATTATGGAGTCTGGGGTTCATCGTACCAGCCGCAGCCCGCATCCGGAGCCCTCGTGCGTTAAAGTGATATAGGGAGCCTTAACAGCGGCATCGGCGTTCAGTGGCTGGCATTAAATTAGCTAACGAACGAGTCCGGCCGTGGGTAGTGCGCCTAGCTTAATAAAAGAATATTCCGCCACGACGCTCCCTTCCTCCTCCTCCTCTTCCTCCTCCTCCATGCAGCGCGGCGGTGTATAAGAGCGGGTCTCCGGGTCGGCGATGATGCCCTCTCCGCCTCGGTCCCGTGGCGGTGCACAATCAGCGGAGCGTGCTCGTAATGACCATTACCGTCCGTACTCGCTACCTCGCTACCTTCTTCGCCCACCACGGTAATGGCTCGTGTCTGCTAAGTTCTCTCGCCCGTAAGTTGCCCGATACACCTATCTCAGGGACGGATAACCGCTATCGGGTACCCGCGCGTAATGTACCGCGCGTCCGCGCCGCTAGAGATAAGACAGTCACGGAGTAACTGTCGACGCTTTACGGGAATGGAATGAGGACTCGGCGAACTTGGTTCAGTTTATAGACATGCGATTAGGAACGTGTTGATTAGGAAAGTTATATAAGAAAATTTATTTTCAATAATTTTCGATAGAGAGAGCGCTGTAAAATATGCGAAATTAGCGATAATTATTTTTGTCCACTAATGCGAAATAGAAAGAGATCGATTTGTGAACGTAATTCTTTGGACTGAACTAATTCTTGAATTAGGCAGAAATATGTGTAACAGTAAGTACGTTTCGAGATCGTGCCACTCGAGTTACGTCCACGAGTTCTTTCCCCCCCCCCTCGAACGTTTCCTTTCCTTTCGGAAGTGAGCGCGACCTCCGGCACATCCTCGCGAATACGTCTCGAGGAATATCCATTTCGGGGGAAGGCGTTTCCTACTCGGTGGGGGTTTCGCAACGGTGGTCGCCGGCTGCCCATTACGGTGTAGGCCGCGTCGCGCGTACCTACGTATAATGGCAATCATGTTAATTATCGTAAGTAGAGCCGCGCGCGCGGGTGCGTGCGCGCGAGCGCGAGCGGCGGCCCGACGCG